>NC_061510.1:210623944-210836797 GCF_022539505.1 Lolium rigidum
TTTTTGTCCCATGATATATTTTTTTCCCTAGTTCAATGTTCGATGAATAACTCTTAGCGCTGAAAATGCATGTACTGCACCACAATTGCCGGCATATCCTTTTGTACCTATGTGAAGCTTTTGTCAAGAATCACCGAACATCCAGTATTCCAATCCATGCTGCCCATCCCATAAAAGTATCATTCATACAAGGTAGAAATACACCAGATGGTGTTGTAATCATGCATGAAGCGGTCCATGAATCGAAAAAGTTACATGTGATTGTTTTAAAAATTAACCTTGACAATACACGACAAAGTTAAATGGTCTTTCCTTCAACAAACCGCGGAAATGGAAGCTTCTAAAATGAATGGCGTGTTCTGATCCATAAGTTTGTAACTAGAGGTGGTGTGGACATTAAAGTCAATGCCGACGTTGGAAACTATTTAAAAACAAAATATAGATTAAGACAAGGTGATCCATTGTGGCTCATGCTATTTAATATAGTGACGGACATGTAGTTTTCATGATTGAGCGCGTAAAAAGAGGTTGCCAAACTGAAGGAGTGGTACCGCATCTAGTGGATGGGGCCTATCATCCAACAAGTGGATGATATGAGTCTCTATACTGAACATGATCTAAAAAATAAAAATAATCTTAAATTAAATTTATTAGCATTCAAATAAATGTTGGAACCCGAAATAAATTTCCACAAAAGTAAATTGTTCTATTTTGGGAAGGCCTAGGACGATGTTGCACTATATATCGAATTATTTAGGTCTCAAAATTGCTGAACATAAATGGATTGGGATAGTTCTACTTACCTTCAATTCTTTAGATCCATTTTCAACATTTTTGTGTAAATATTTGGCCAATATTTACCAAATTTGTGATCTGCGCTTTTTCAGACTGAAATACCGAAATTTTACCATTTTTCATAAGCATAGAAAAATCAAAGAAAAATTCAAAACCTTATGAGTTAACGTGGATCGTGCGAGTATTACGGTCACATCTAAGTGGTGAACCATATACAAGGCTCGTTGCACTTGGTTAGCGAGGTAACGCGTACCCTTTTGGCGATGCGGGCCGGCTGAATAGAGAATCCCGGCAACCTAGTTTTCTTCTGGTTTTAGGAACTTTCAGTTGGTTTCATTCGGCTTTTCTAGCTTTTATATTTTTCATTTTGTTTGTCTTTACCTAGTTTTTAAATTTGAAAACTTTTGAATTTCAACATTTTCATATTTGAATTTCTTAAATTTGAATATTTTCATTTTCAAACAATTTTCAAATCTGAAGTTTTCTACATTTGAGTTCTTTTGAAAATTATAGCATTTTAAAGTTATGAGTACTTTCTAAAAATTTGAAAAATTCCAAATTTAAACAATTTTTACTCTAAACATTTTACCAAAATTTGGTCGTTTTTCAAAGCAGAACAATTTTAAACTGTAAACTTTTTCAAAATCAGAAAGTTTTTTTAAAATCAGATTTTTTTGCATGGAAAACGACAAAGTAAAACCAGAGGGGTGATCGAATTTCGGGCTGGGCCACTCAGGAAGGAGATTTCTCCACACGAGCGTCAAGCCCGTAGTACATGGGAACCCCATCTAAACTCGTTTGCTTAACAACAGGTTGGGAGAGAACCCGGAAAAAGATGCGTGAGGAATAGAAAAAGAAAGCGCCCCCGCTCCCCTCCCGTGCGGCTGAGCCGGGCCGCACCAGAGCGCCCCAGATCCGGTGAGCGGCCAGCCTCCCCGTCTCCCCTGCCCTCGCCGCCACCACCTATGAGCGTCGTCGAGGAAAGCCCTGGCGGCGCGATGGCGGCGGGGCACCCTCCTATGCGCGAGATCTGGGCGGCCCGGCTGCGGTGCCCTTTTACGGCAGTTGCGGCTGGGGGCTGGCTGGACGGCGGCATCACGAGGTGGCGTGGTGCGGCTGCTGCGTGTGGTGGCTCCTCCGGCGGTTTCCTCCGTAGAGGGTGCCGGGGGTTCTCGGGCGGCCCGCGGTGGGTGTTGGCGATGTCGGCCATCATGGCCGCGTCGGGTGGTGCGTCGGGCGGTTCTGGAGGTGGTGCTGCTGCCTTTGTGCGGTGCTCCTCCCAGCATGGTGCTAGCGGAGCCATGTCTCCGATGTGGTATGCCTCCACGTGGTGTGGTGGTGCGGTTCGGGTCGACGAGCTCTCCATTTCTGGTGGTCGGGTGGTGGTTGGTGTTGTGGCTGCGAGAGTCGCCTCCTCTTTACTTAGCTATCAGCCTGCAGCGGGTTGCCGTTGGGGCTAGCGGTTGCCGAGGTTTCGCACTGGCGGCCATGGTGGTGACGCGCTTCCCACGCGGGGGCGTCGTGGTTGGGTGTTGAGCCCCTCTGTCTTGCCATCAGTGGCAGAGGACGTTGCTTCCGTCTGTTCTGGTGTGCCCCATGGTGATGCAATGGCGACCATAGGTGCGGTCTCCTCTCCGATGCGAGGTGAGCCGTGGCAGTGGTGGTGGCTTCTTCTTGCCAGTTGCTGGGCTCCGGTGTCGGGTCCTTGTCGGAGCTCTTGAGCGGGTTGAGGGTTCTCCATGCGAGAGTTCTCACTGGGTGTGTCTCTGCTTTGTGATGCCCTTCGACCCCAGCTGGTGGCACACGGGCGTTGTGGGGTCATCTCGGCCGCGCGCGATCTATCGGCCACTCCCTCGATACGTACGGGTGGTGTCGGTGCGTAGTGTGGTCTCGGATGCACGTTGCCCTTCGATTATCTCGATGGTGCGGTGTCGTTGCTGGGTCTCGGCAGAACAAAGCCGTTCGATTACTGCGGCGAGGCCTCGAGCTGGGTTGTCCCTCCGGCGTGTCCCGGGGGTTCTTCCTTATGATCGCTGTGCTTGGGTCGCAATGAGTTTTTCTCGTCGACCAACCGCTCCTAGGTTTGGGGTAGCCACTTTTCTCCTCGGTCTTATGTGTTGTCGGCGTGTGTGTTTTTTTTCCTTTTCTTCTCCTCTCTTGTAACCTTGTGTACTCTGGTTCATTTGAACTTTTCTTATAGAGGCTGAAAAGTTTCATAGGCAACGTTACTGAATATATGTTCAGGATGGCTTACGCCCGCCGTAGTTATTGGTATTTTTTTTGTTTACTTTGGGTACAATCTATCCGCCTCTTGAGCTCCAAGGTGGCTCGGTGCCTATGGTGTGACGGTTGGGCCTTGAATAATGGCGGGACCCACCTAGATAACACATGCTAAATCTCCCTGTGTGACTAAGATTTTCCAGCATATGGCCGAGCAAGCTAATTCACATGCTAAACGCCTACACTAAGAAAAACATGGTAACGTGCTTGATTAAATAGTATGATATTGAATGGATATAGACGCGAATAGAGCGGGAGGGGGTGAATACGAACTATGTCAAGTTTTATCCTTTTTCAGTTTTAGGCGTAGCGGAACTAAAGGTGATAGCTTTCTCCTAGCATGGTGATCCTAGTATGGTGCAATGCAAGGAAACAATAGGAACAAGGAGCAAGTGTAAGGGAAGCGAGACAACCGGAGTGGGTGGTAGCGGAGACGAGACACGATGTATTTACCACAGTTTCTACCACAAAAGGGAGTATGTTTGCGTTGAGGAGGTGTGGACCACTAAGGTTCCAACGGTCACGAAGGCTTCACCTTGTTCCTCGTGAAAACCCAACAAAGGAGTCTTCACATCTCTACTATCAAGGCCGGTCGAGGCAGCGGTTCCTTCACACAAGGTTGGGGCGAGCTCCACAACAGCCGGAGGAACCCCTATGGGACCAGTAGAATACCAAGCTAGTCTCCATAGGGGCTCATCTCAAGATATACCACAAAGGACTAGGTGGGATAGGCGATTTTTTCTTGGTGGAAGTATAGATCGGGGCCTCCTCCTCCACTCCTCAAAATATGTCCACTCCTCAAAATATGGACTTGATTGATTGGATGGGGAGAGAGATCCTCTAGGTTCGAGCTCGGCAACAATGGAGGGGAGAGAGAGAGAGTGAAAAGATGCTTGGGCGAGCTTGAAACGATCCCACCCGGTAGGGGTCAAGCCTCTGTCCTTTTTAGTGCTAGTCCCTGGATCGACTCGCTAGCACACAGTTCAAGATGTAATATCAAGAAAAAAAAGTCATAATCTATTACATCACATTATCCAGAAATAAAATAGTTTGGTACAACTTGCATAGCCGAAGGGCTAGCTCAAACACAAATAGAGTTCATCAGCGGAAATCAAATAACATAAGGAGTCCCATTCAGTGCCAAGGCAAAGCATGCCGAGTGGAGACTCGCGATCCTAACATCGTACCTCACTCTTCTTCAGAAAAGTTTGCAACATGAAAAGTTATAGCCAAATGGATTTGGTCAATACTTTAAATGTATTGGCAAGTTCACGAGAGAGTGGTGAAAGACCTATCAACTACATGCATATTTGGCAAGGTGGGGTTCGTGCTTAATTTGCGTGAAAGCAAGTTTTTTCCTATATTTTCAAATAAGTTTTTCATCATTTGTAAAAGAATCTTTCGGACACTTGGATAGACATCCAAAGTGCTCCTAACCCATGTTCAACCCATCAAATTTTAAGTTAAGAAATTGGGATGAGGAGATCTTCCAAATAGTTCCAGGTCTAGTTTCTCATAGTTGTCCGTAACCGGGGACACGACTAATTACTTAGTTTGACACTCTCGAGAGTTGGTACACCTTACCCACGTGACCCAATCAACCCCTTCCACCATAAAGCTCATTTTTTCCCAAATGGTCGCATACTAAGACAAGACCTTTCAGAAGCAATTCCACAACCACAACGGACGCGCTCCCAATTAAACCACCCTCTGTACGTTGGGTTGGGTTGAAACAACATACTTAGTCAGGACAGAGCCCATACGACACGTGGTTGTACCCGAAGCTACTAAAATAGAAACTTGTCTAATTTTCTTTGTTCCTAGGTGTTTTCCGTGGGTGTGCATAATACAGGAGCAGGCTCATGAAATGGCCGCATAGAAATGGCGGTGCCACACATAGAAGTGGCCCCATAGAAATGGTCCTGATTGCCACTCAACCAAAAAAAGAAATCAGTGTCATTCACCTAGGTGGTTCATTAATTAAGTTGTTTTGCCACATCCAAAACATAATTTTCTCTATCACATAACCATGACATGAATTCCCTCCCACATCACTATTCGGCATAGCTAAGCAAATCTACCTACGTTGAATCAAGTCATGGAAGTTGATATGGCTATTCTATCTGGGTTTCATAGCAAATCAATACAATATTAAAACACCCTACACATGCATTCTAAGAAAACATGTAAGTGCAATAAAACATTAGGTATTCGTGAACAAAGTGAACTTTCCTTGGTTGAGGTTGCCGGTATCACAATCGCCACGACAACAATGGGTACACTCCGGACAGTCTACACGATCACACAAAAATGCAATCAACATACATTTCACAAACATCAAAAATGCAATGTATGATATGAATATCATGGATGCAAAAGGTTTTGTTTTCTGCTAACATTATTTAATCCAAATATTTCTCTGTCCAAGATCCCATTCATAAAACATTTGGTGTCTGGAAGTATTTAAAATAAGGTTTTGCATAGTATTCCATAAGGTTTAATAAGGGCATTTGATAAATAAATAAAATTATTATTTTATAAACAATGAGCTAACATACCTGAGGCATATATGTACTATAGATGATTTTACAAAACTCATGCAAAAATAATCACTCATTTTTAGATTATAGATTTTCTTTTATAACATAAATACTCAAGCTAGGCATTTTAAATGTGAACTAGTTTTCGATCTCTGTAAGTTCAAATTTTATTACTCTAGAATGTTCCTTATGTTTCAAGGATTCCATAGACATAAATTTGTATCTTTTGGACATGTAGAACTCCGGCTATGATTTTTGCAATGTGCGGACTATTGAAAAACAACTTAAAGGAGATTAGGGTGGGAACGGACACATGACACAATTCTATTGGGTGTTACCCATTTCACGCGGATCGGCCTCCTGGGCCATTGGATCTAACTTGAATTCTATGGCCGAGATCTAATCTTGGGTCGGAGGTTGACCGGGAAATAGTTGACCTGCGGCGCTGATGTGGCGAATGATGAGCTGGCTGTGACGGTGAGGACGGCGGCGGCTCGGCTCCGGCGATGTTCGGCGGTCCTTCGGTCGAGAAAGAGGCGGACGGGACGCGGCGCGTCGATGCGGTTCGTTAGGTGGCCACGACATCGAGTTGCGCTCCCTGGAACGGCGTCGAGGAGCGACCGGAAATGCTGCGGCAGCGGTGAGCTCCGGCGACAAATTGCCGAGCCGGCGGCGCGGTTTTAGAGCGGGGGAAAGAGGGAAAGATAGAGGGGGATGGGGGCTTTGTAGGGGAGGGTTCGGATAAGAGGGGGAGGGCGCGGGCGAGGTGGAGGAAGCGGGGGAAGTGGGGCTGCTGGTGCGTGTGCGTGCGGGAAGGAGGTGCGGTTGGAGTTTGAGGATTGAGCTGACAGGTGGGGTCCTCCTATCGATACTGACGGACGGGGCCCGATGGCGGGGCGGACGGGGAGCGCGGGCCGGTGTGGTGACCCGAGCATACCACCGCATGGTGTAGTACGCAAGTCGTTGACATAACACAAGTGAAACACCGTTCCACTCATATTACATCCCTTAGAGTGGTACAACGTAAACATATGCGAGTCCAAGGTATGTCTATAGAAGGATACACAAACTGTTTATAGAAGATCATCACAACCTCCTACTTTACACCGAGGTAAAACTTCAAATAAAGCTCCAGAAGAACGACTCGTAGTCTAACTTATTGCCGACTCTAGCTTTAGAGCTACTTGGCTTGCTATAGAACTCTAGCTACTTAGGTGCTAGGATTAGGGAAAGGTTCCCTTCTATTACTAGTCTAAGTTTCCACTCTAGTTGCCTGCGAGAATTTGACTTCATTGACTTCTTTGCTTGGATTCTTCATCGTATTGCAGTTGACTCCTTTGTCTTCGAGTTCCATGGTAGTTTCTCCTTCGGTGCCTTGATCTAAGAAGGGGGTTCAAATGGGAGGGAATGAGTACGAGCGTACTCAGCAAGTTCATATTAGGAAATATGTGTATCATGCACACAAACCAGAAAGTCATAGGCAAATGCAAGTGTTCATAAACATTTCTTCAAAAGGTTCATTTTATTCTGAAAACTATGCCCGTCAGTATTCACAGGTTGAACAGAACTTCGTGGAGTTCCTTTCCTGCCGCGTTCGTAGTTCCCTTCCCGGAACAGGGAGTGACAGCCACAATTTAATACACTTTGCAGAGGTGCGTTACTTTTCCCATAAGAGACCTTATCCTTGTTGCCAAGCGTGTGACGTCTTTCCCGTCCACACTTCCTTGGTGCGAGGCCAGGTGTAAGATCCAAGCCAATCACTACCTTCTCCGCGACCCTGCATACCCACCCTTTTGTCCATCCGTACACCCTGGTAGACATCTCCCGATCATACGACTTTACCCCCGGTGTACTACGGACAATCCCTCATAGAAGGTAGAGCCTCTCATCCACATGGATGTGGATTTTAAAGGATTTCCCAACCTACTGCAATGTTATCTTCAACATCCAGCCAGGCTCTATCAAGTCCATTGATATGCAAGAGTGAAAAGATACAGACTGACTTCCCGCAGCCATTATAGATCTTATGGTCAACGCGATATGTACGGCGCTAAAATCACTGGACGGCATTGGTACTTAGTCCTAGATGAGTAGTATCCTTGCAATGTAACCTCCACCAATCAACACATACCATGGTTCCATTGCCCACCACATAGTCATATTCATAATTGTAAAATAATATTTTGCTTTTCAATGCAAGAGTGATCAGTATAGTGCTTTGCATATAGTTTGATAAAAATAATCAAATGACATGAGCAAGCGATGAACTTGCCTTTCTTGACTGAAAGATTATGCATGCAAAAGCTTTGATACGTGAGAACTCCAAATTCTGAAATACTATCATTGTCGGTAAGGACAATGCTTAAAGAACTGACAAAGATGCTATAATACATAGTATGAGATGCAATCGTCCCGAGTGTAACCTACCACCGATGATTTAGGATTGGGTGAGTTGTAAAGATTTCGTTAGGGTGTGTTGCACTTTTAGGATGGTTCTCAAACACGGTTATTATTAGGGTTTGGTTATCTTAGCATCATAAACAAGTGATATAAGGCATCATAATAATCATACATACAAAGGAATAGTGGTTGCATAACAAGTAAAGAGCAGATGAGTCAGTTTTTAAGTTCTACAGGACATTGTTGATGATTACTTATTATATTTCAAAAGAATAACTTTTGAAGAACATGTTAATTAAGAAATAATAAGTATTTCAAGTAAGAGCTATTGGCTTCTATGGTTTGCTTGATATTTACTTCAAAAGAATATCTTTTGAAGAACATGTTTAATAAAGCACAAGAAGTACTACAAATATGAGATATGTGCTTCTAGGGTTTACTATTGGATTCATTTAGTTCATAAATAGGGACTAGTTGGGTTCTTAAATAAAATGGTCTATATGCATCAAATATTGGCAGGTTTATTACTATGGTTGAATATGGGTATCATATCAAAGGATGGTTATCAAGGTGGAGCTATGAGTTAGGGTTTACTATAACTTCTCATTTGCTTCACTAAGTAATTAATAATGTGTTCCTAAGCTAGTTGGTTTATTATTTTCTAAATTTGGTTTAGTTGAATAGGAGCATGTGATGTGAATTGCTATTCAAGATTGGTATTATGGTTGATCACCATGGTTCTAATAGGGTATGATACTTGGGGTTGATTCCAATGGTGTGATACTAAGAATGGTGATCAATGGTGTAAATATGGGAGTAACAAGTTAGGCTTTGCCCCTAAGTGGCACTAGTGGATCACATAAGGTTTATTTAAAAATGAAGACATTAAATGATGGTTTCATGTGAAGTGGTTTTGTTTTATTTTAGTAGATCATGAGCATGCATTTATTTGTTGCATATTAAGGTTCTATAGCTATAGGGGAAGTTCCTATGATCACATGAGATAAACCCCTAGGGTTTTAGGGTTGAAACTAATTTAGGATGATCACATAAAATAATGGGATCAAAGGTTCTTATTCATATTAGAGCTAGGTTTTTAAATTGTGGTATCATTCTTAAAATAATAATGGGTAATGGAGTTGGAGTTATTAACTACCTTGAAATGAAGTTTATAATGGACTTAACATTTTATAAATTTTAAATGATTTAATAATTAAGATAATACTACTTAGGGTTTAATTAGAAACTAGATTTTATAGTTATTATTAGGTTTCAAAATAATAACTTGTTAACTAAAAATGTTTAAGCAAACAATTTTTGAACTACCAAAATAATATTAGTCTTTAGTATTTTCTTGCTTTATTATTATTTAAAGAAATAGTAAATGGTAATTTGCAAATTAGGGTTTATGAAATACCACTAATATTTTAGTTGATGAAAATTTGATGAAGAATTCAATCTTAACATTTTATTTACTTATGAATAGCTATTATTAAATTTTGAAACTTAACTAATTATTGAATTCAAATTGTATTTTAAAAAAATTGAAAAGGTATATTGAATAAAAGTTAAAATTATTAAATTTTCATTTTGACACACATTTTTATTTTATATTTTTATTGAGTAGGGTTAAGCATTTTGATATATTATTTATATTTTTCTGAGCAGAATTGAATTTTATTTATTTCGGCAAAGTTCCAGTATTTTTCTGGATTTTGAATTAAATAAAAAATGCTAAACGTACCGGATACATATCTAACCATGGCCACTAAATGGTGGACCAGTGTCCACGTCAGGTGCCACGTGGGCGTGGACCGAGTCAAAAAGATCATAGGACTCCACCGGCCACATCACCTCGCCGGAGAGGCTCCGGCGATCGATGGCGATGGCGTTCTGGCCATCCCGCGGATGCGCAGATTGGACCATTCGAACCGCCATAATAAACTGAACATGTTGGTGGTGGCGCTGTTGCCAAACGGTCACTAGAGTGGCAACGGCGAGCGTGTGCTGCGGCGGCACAACTCCGGCAAACTGGGAAAACGCTACGGTGGATCCTAGGATGCAATAGATAGCTCGGAGGAAGCGCAAGCTCACCCTGATTCTCAAGGAGTGCTTGAATACGATTATTGTTGATGGAGATGGGCGCAGTTTCACCATTCCCGGCGATGACCGACGACATAGATTGTCTCGATCCCGTCGGTCAAGAACCTCCCGGCTCGATTCCTTTCTTCTGGAGGGTCACCTCGACACGGCAGAGCTCCACGACGTCTCCTCTGAGCTTGGGGTGCACTAGTTCGATTGAATTCGAAGGATTTGTCGGTGGCGGTGCTCATCGTTGCATGGAAGAAAGTGAGAGCTAGAGAGCATGAGAGAAACTAGAGAAGGGCGGCGAGTGTCTAGGGTTTCCTGGCTGTCATCCTCTCCATTTTATAGGAAGGGAGATGGCCAGCAACGACGGCACGACGGCGACGTCCGGCCGTTATGCACGACGATGTCGGCATGAGTTTCGGGCGGTAATCTTGATGTTTTCAGATAGGACGGACGCGGTAGAGCTTGTACTTGCATCCGAGTTGGTTGCTCGGCATCCGTATCGGTCAACAATGGCGGCGAGACGTGGCAGAGTTTGCTCGCCGGCGTGTCGAGCTCGGGGAGGAAGACGATATGGTTTGGCTTCGGTGGTTATATTGAACCAGTATTTGGATTGGGCTGGGCTGGCTAGTGGGCTACCTGGGCTACTCCTTGGGCTACGATGGCCCGCTGGTATGATCTTCTCTCTCTTCTCTTTTCTATTTTATTTTATGTTTTTCTCTATTGTTATTTGTTGTTTGAATTCAAATTCAAAATTTTCTTTGCTTGCAGGTTTCTTAACCATTTGAATTGTACTAGAATGTGATAATAATGGCTACTGCATGATTGTTTTGTTCAAACAAATATTTAATACTTTATTAAATTGGTATTGTTGTGAGAATTATTCCAAATTTAAAATTAGATATGAGTTTGTATTCTTACCAATTCTTTTTATTTGGAAACCAAATCTGTTTAAGTGGTTTGAAATTTATAGCATATGCATGATGAACATGTTATTAAGTTTAGCTAGTGTGCTTAACCTCTTTGGTTATTCATATATAATTTTAATTATGGATAGAGTGTAAAATAAACGGTAATAAGTATGGGGTTGATTCATGATTTTATGTGGAGAATTGTTTCTAAGGGTTTAAGAAAAGTGGTGAAATAAACTCTCTAATCATCAATCTTCACTAACAAGATTTAACTTAAATTATTTAGGATAGATCCTATATTCATCATGGTTAATTCAATTGCTTATATGGTGTTTCTATTTTATAAAACACTATTTCATCTGGTCCACTAGACAAGGTATTTGGAAAGCAAAGCAGAATGGAATATTTGTTTCACTCTACTCACCAAATGGCATTTAGTCTTTAGGTATATATGGCTTGGTTTATATTTGTGATCCATGATACACAAGTGAGGGCATAATATTTTATGTGGAGTGAATCCTATGTGAAAGGTTTAGAGTTTTGGTGAAGCTTCACTATTTGAAGTATAAAATAGGCATGAGACATGGCAGGGTTCTACTTATCATCCCAAGTGATACTTGGATTGAATTTCAAATAGGGTCTAGGGTTTTAGTGGTGATCACCCAAGTGATACACAACTAGGATTAGGATATGGGCATAAGCTTTGATCATGTTTGATTGGCTAGGGTTATCCTCCTCACTAGGTTAGGATTCATGCATCAAGGCAATGCTGGGTTATCTCAAGTGTTTGGATAAACAAGGGTTGAGTTTATGCCATTACTCCTACACTCAAGGCATGAGAATTGGTTTAGGTTTAATTGCTAGGGATCTATCATTTTATGTGGTGGATGATCTCTGATTATCTCACAAGCTTGTCTTATCATCTAAATCTACAAAGCAAGATTATGCATTAGACAAGATCCACTTATTTCTCACTAATCACTCTTTATCATTCTTCTTATCAAACTCATCTTGATTCTTAGGGTATTTGATCATTACACTACAATAAAAGTTGCCATGGCCGACGAAGTTGAAGTCGCGCCGTGGTTGCTGGTGTACCATGGCCGACGATTTTGGTCCCTCCGTGGTGCATGTCAAAACTTTTTTTTTCTCGTTTTTGAGGCCACCTAGCCCGACGAAAGCGGCCAAAACGTCGCGTATGGTGGCCCGGGACGTGGTGCATCGCGAATTCTCGGGTTCGCCGGCCGAGTCAACGCAAATCCGCACCGCCGAGGGATGTAGGGCCCGGATGGCAGCCTCTCCGGCATTGTTTTTTTTCTCGATCGCGCCATCTCGTTCAACGTTCTCCGATCGAGCCGTTTACGATGCGGGATCATGGGTCCCGCATGTCATCCTCTATGAACCAAAATTCTTTCTATTCTTGGATTTTTTTGACCCCCGATTTCCGGCTACTTCCTTTTTCTTTTGATCCCTTGCCGCCTTGGAAACGTTGAGACCGCTGTCGCTAAATGGGACCCGCATGTCATCCTCTATGTGCAATCAACTTTCTTTTCTTGGAGTTTTTTTTGGCACCTCAAATTTGGTCACTTGCCTTTTTCTTTCGATCCCCCGCCGCCTCTCAAACGGTGATACCGCTGCTGCTAACTCGGGACCCGCATGTCATCCTCTATGCACTACAAAACTTTCTTTTCTTGAATTATTTTTGGCACCTCATATTTGGTCACTTACCTTTTTCTTTCGATCCCCCGCCGCCTCTCAAACGGTGATACCGCTGTCTGCTAAATGGGACCCGCATGTCATCCTCTATGTACTATAAAACTTTCTTTTCTTGGAGTTTTTTTTGGCACCTCAAATTTGGTCACTTGCCTTTTTCTTTCGATCCCCGCCGCCTCTCAAACGGTGATACCGCTGCTGCTAAATGGGACCCGCATGTCATCCTCTATGTACTATAAAACTTTCTTTTCTTGAATTATTTTTGGCACCTCATATTTGGTCACTTACCTTTTTCTTTCGATCTCATGCCACGTTTGAAACGTTGAGGAACCCGCAGGCTCATGGGACCCGCATGTCATCCTCTATGTACTATAAAAGTTCATTTTCTTGGTTTTTTTTCACCCTCCGATTTTTGGCAATTTCTTTTTTCTTTTGATCCCCTGCCGCCTCTCAAACGGTGATACCGCTGCTCGCTAAATCGGACCCGCATGTCATCCTCTATGTACTATAAAACTTTCTTTTCTTGAATTATTTTTGGCTGCTCATATTTTTTCACTTGCCTTTTTCTTTCGATCCCCTGCCGCCTCTCAAACGGTGATACCGCTGCCGCTAAATGGGACCCGCATGTCATCCTCTATGTACTATAAAACTTTCTTTTCTTGAATTATTTTTGGCTCCCGATATTTTTTCACTTGCCTTTTTCTTTCGATCTCATGCCACGTTTGAAACGTTGAGAGACCCGCCGGCTCATGGGACCCGCATGTCATCCTCTATGTGCTATAAAAGTTTCCTTTGTTGGATTTTTTTTCACCCTCTCGATTTTTGGCTTGCCTTTTTCTTTTGATCCCCCGCCCCTTTGAAACGTTGAGTAAGCTCGTTGGCTCAAGGGACCCGCATGTCATCCTCTATGTCCATCAACTTTCTTTTCTTGGATTTTTTTTCACCCCCTAATTACTAGCTACTTTCTTTTTCTTTTGATCTCAAGCCGCATTACAAACATTGAGACCGCTGCTGCAAAATGGGACCCACATGTCATCCTCTATGTACAATAAATCTTGGATTATTTTTGGCTCCCGATATTTGGTCACTTGCCTTTTTCTTTCGATCTCATGCCACCTTTGAAACGTTGAGTAAGCTGCGGCTCATGGGTCCCGCATGTCATCCTCTACGAACAATAAAAGTTTCCTTTCTTGGAGTTATTTTTGACCCCTAATTTCTGGCTATTTGCCTTTTTCTTTTGATCCCCTGCCCCCTTTGAAACGATGAGGACGCTTGCTATGTGTCGGTCCCACATGTCATCCTCTATGAACAATAAAAGTTTCCTTCGGTGGATTTATTTTTGACCCCTAATTAATTTCTCGGCTATTTCCTTTTTTTCTTTTGATCCCCGCCGCCTTGGAATTGTTGAGAATGCTCGCTGCCTCATTTTTCTTTTGGTCCTGTGCCGCCTTGGAAACGTTGAGACCGCTGCTACAAAATGGGACCCGCATGTCATCCTCTATGTACAATAAAGTTTCTTTTCTTGGATTATTTTTGGCTCCCGATATTATGTCACTTGGCTTTTTCTTTCGATCTCATGCCGACTTTGAAACGTTGAGGATGCT
Organism: Lolium rigidum; assembly: GCF_022539505.1. Classification (NCBI taxonomy): domain Eukaryota; kingdom Viridiplantae; phylum Streptophyta; class Magnoliopsida; order Poales; family Poaceae; genus Lolium; species Lolium rigidum. The sequence continues at coordinate 210,638,276 of NC_061510.1, forward strand.
CGCTGCCTCATGGGTCCCGCATGTCATCCTCTCGTAACGATAAATGTTTTCTTTTCTTGTATTTTTTTACCAACTGATTTTTGGCTTTTTTTTATTTTCGATCCCCGCCGCCTTTGAAACGTTGACGACGCTCGCCGGCTCATGGGTCCCCGATGTCGGCCTCCCCGTACAAGAAACATGTGATATTTTATTTTGCGTACAATAAACGTTGTATTTCGCTCTGAGCTATTGCAAACGGATAAATTAAATCTTTATATCTACATAAACAAACTTATATGTTGAATCTCCTTGTTTTTTGTTTTTGCGAAGCATAGGACTTTCCTGTTTTTTTTTTTGAAAAATTCGACCTTTCCTGTTTTGGAGTGGGCTGAAATTGTACGAGTCAAAAGGCCCAGCAGGATAGTTCGAAGGCCCGTATGTCCAGATACATGCCCAATTGAAATCTTTCTTTTCTTGGATTTTTTTTCACACCCCGATTTCTCGGCTACTTCATTTTTCTTTCGGTCCCGTGCCGCCTTGGAAGCGTTGAGACCGCTGCTATAAAATGGGACCCGCATGTCATCCTCTATGTACAATAAAGTTTCTTTCTTGGATTATTTTTGGCTCCCGATATTATGTCACTTGCCTTTTTCTTTCAATCTCATGCCGACTTTGAAACGTTGAGGAAGCTGCCGGCTCATGGGTCCCGCATGTCATCCTCTATGAACAATAAAAGTTTCCTTTGTTGGATTTATTTTTTTCCCCTAATTTCTCGGCTATTTGCCTTTTTCTTTTGATCCCCCGCCCCTTTGAAACGATGACGACGCATACTCGTCAAGTCGGTCCCACATGTCATCCTCTATGAACAATAAAAGTTTCCTTTGATGGATTTATTTTTGACCCTAATTAATTTCTGGCTATTTCCTTTTTTTCTTTTGATCCCCTGCCGCCTTGAAATAGTTGAGGATGCCGCTGCCTCATGGGTCCCGCATGTCATCCTCTCAGAAAGGTAAATGTTTCTTTTCTTGAATTTGTTTACCAACTGATTTTTGGCTTATTTTTCTTTCGATCTCCTCCCACCTTTAAAACGTTGACGACGCTCGCTGGCTCATGGGTCCCCAATGTCAGCCTCCCCATACCGCAAATCCTCTTTCCGCAAAGGTTGTATTTCTAGATAGATAAGGTGGATTCGAATCGCCATGGTTCGAGCAAACTCGGTAAGCCTTCTTGCACCGATTAATGGAAGTAGTGTATAGCAAGGTCAAGACATGTGGCTCGGTGTAATGAATCTATTTGAATCATGTTGTGGGTTCAATCTCGATAGTTCTCTAACGAAGTCAGCCAAAATAGAAATTAAGTTTTTTCTAAAACGGAAATGCAAATTAAGATGAACACAAACATTAGTTATCATAATAGCTGATCATACATACATACTTGCTAAGAGCAAAAGCTTGCCGTAGTTTTACCACCCATACAATTAATTAGCAGCTCAGTATAAGATAACCTTATATAAGTATAACTACAAATGCATTTGCTAAGGGCTCATGGGGCAACAGAACTAGACAACCGCGAACTTTATGACCAAGCATGTCACAGCGGCATCGAAAGATCTTGACCTTCAACTTTGATCCAATGCGAAGTTTGGCACCGTCAATGAACTTTTTCCACTCGGAAGTAACAGCCTAAGCGGCCATCTCGTGGGACCGACGGAGTACCGTCCCTCCACGGTGAGACCTTCACTCTCCATGACGAGGGAAATCTTGCCCCTTCGGCCAGCATTGAGATCCTTGGCGATACTTTTAGGCAATTTCTGATTCAAAGCAAGAGATACCACCAAAAATTAGTCAATGGCACCAATGCACTGAACCATGTGAGACTTTGAGCAGAGAAGACATCAAGATAAGAGCAGTTATGCTCGTCATATACTCACGAACATAGCCTTCGGATGCGTCCCGGTCACCACACGGGTGGCCACAGCAATGAGCCGAGACCTCGGTGATCCGGCCGGGCAGGTGCATGAGCCTCGGGCTGGTACACGAGCCGGTGCCGATGCAGGAGACTCGCCGGGCAGGTGCGAGAACGGTGCCTCTAGAGGAACCGGTGCCGATGCAGGAGACTCGTTGGGAAGGTGCAGAAACGGTGCAGCTAGAGGAACCAAGCGTCGATGCGTGAGCCTCGCCGGGCAGGTGTAGTATATGGGGCCTCTACAGGAACCAATGCTGATGTAGGGGACTGCCGGGTAGATGCAAGAAACGGAGCTGGTACAGAACCGGTGCCGATGCAGGAGAGTGGGAAGCCGGTGCCGGTGCCGGTGTGGTTGCCCTTTGTGACATCCGCTCATGTTCCATCGTGGGATCTCGCAGCTTTGATCATGTTAAACCCAAGCAAGCTAGAACAGAGGGAATGGTTTAGAACAACCGCTCGTAACGCTTATCAAAAGATATGAGTAGAAAAAAGTTACATATTATATATTTGGAAGTGTCTCCAACTCTGTAGCGCTACGTATATCCGCCCGTTTGAGTTTCGATCCTCACTCGTCGCCCTTCTTCGTACCGTAGTCAAAAGCAAACTTTCTCCAATCATGTCCATACAAATATGTGATGGCCTCGCGTCTTGTAGACATACACCTCATAGACCGTGTAGGTGTTCATCAATTTGCCATTGCCATGCATAGTGAAAGACCCTTCATGCGGACACATCGGGTTAATCATAGGACGAAGTTCACAAGGTACAGTCGGCATGTGAAAATTGATACAAATGTAAGAAGCAGGAAGACTAAAAACAAGACTTTACTATATGCCAATTCATGCTAAACCACTGAGAATACATACCCGTAACTCGTGAAGGAGCTACTAGAAAGGTAGATAGAGCCATAGGAGGTGTTATATGCGGGGTATGTACATGGGCCCGCCATATTCCCGCAAGCTCGGCATCGGGATGGTGAAGGAAACATGGGAGGTACTACCGGTGCGTAGCGCCGAATGTAAGTGGAAGAATTAGGTTGTGTAAAGTGCATAGTTCGGAGCAATGCAAATGTTGACAAGCGAGTGCATAACACTATGTTACAAACCGAACAGATGAAAAATTAGTGTATGATGAATATAAGCATGCTAATTTGGTGTTTCCGAATTCCAAAAAGCATTAGACAGAGCCGGTGATAATATCATACATAAATCATGGCATGTATATGTGGCTTAAGAAAATATACCCGAACCCTTGGATGGTTACGGCCCGGCTGGTCCTTGGACTTGAGCTTATATAAGCATCCGAAGGTGGGGCCGACAAGAACTTGGTGGCAGCCTCTGCGGATGCCTCATCGCAGCAGCTTGCAATCCTTTTGACCAATGAAGGGTTAGCAGCTTCACTGCATATGAAAATTGAAGAGCAACAGACATCAGCAGTGATATATAAAATGAATCTATGAGACACTGATGCATATAGTGCTGGATGTAAGTGTAAGAATAGGTGTGTGTGTGTTTCTGAACTATTGGTAAGCATTAGACAAAGCCGGCAATAAACGTGACAAAAATCAAATCATGTATGAGGATTAAGAAAATATACCTGCTTACTGAAAAGGGTACCACCCAACTGGCCCGTGGCCTTGTGCTTGAGGAGGTTTTCGAAGATGGTGGCGGCACCATCGTCTTCACAAGCAGCCTCATCAGGATCATTTTTTATCCATTTGAGTAGAGGCACGTAAGTTTCATCCTCGCATATGAATAGCAACAGTAACTCATCATTGATATTTAATAAATCTATGAGATAGACCGATGCAAATAGTGCGGGTGTAAGTGGAAGAATAGGGTTGTGCATAGAGAACAGCTTGACAACAATGCAAATGATTACAAAAGAAGCCAATGGAAATCAACAGCTTATATACTCGGATGAGACAGATCGAAAAGTGAAAAATTAGTGTATGATGATTGTAAGCAAACGCAAGTGTTTCGAACTTTTGGTAAGCATTAGACAAAGCCAACAAGTAATTAAATAGTATAATAATGAAATCATGTATGTGGATTAAGAAAATATACCGGATTCATTAAAAGGTCACCACCCAGCTGGCCCATGGCCTCGTGCTTGTAGAGGTTTTCTGAAGATGGTGCCGGCACCATCGTCCTCACAAGCAGCCTCATTAGCCTCATTTTGCATCCACTTGAGTAAAGGCGCAGCAGCTTCAACCGCATAAGAATGGGAACAGATCTCAGCAGATGATATTGAATGACTCGAGACAGATCGATGCATATAGTGCCGGATGTAAGTGGAAGGGTATGGCCGTGTATGGACAACAGCTCACAACAATGCAAGGGTGTGTTCGGTTCGAAACAGCGTGGAATGGAATGGAATGGTTCCATTTCGGAGGAATGGAATGGTTAAATTTTTGTTCGGTTGGGATAAATGGAGAGCATAAGAGATCGAGGTTAAACTAACCATTTGTCTCAAAATTGTAATTAACAATTGCAAATGACATTTTAATCTCAAAGTCGTAATTAACAGCGCCTAATGGTGCTCTTTTAATCTAAAAATCGTAATTAACATCATTTTTTGTTGGGTTAGGGAACTGGAGTAGATGAACATTACTGTATGATGATTGTAAGCAAACGAATTTGGTGTTTCTAAACTTTTGGCTTCGAGATCTTATGGGTTTCAACTCTAGCCTACCCCAACTTGTTTGGGACTCGAAAGGCTTGGTTGTTGTTGTTGTTGTTGTAAACTTTTGGCAAGCATAGAAAAAACCGACAATAAACAGAGAAAAATCAAGGCATGTTTTGTGGATTAAGAAAATATACCATATTCATTAAAAGATCACCACCCAGCCGGCGCGTGGCCTTGTGCTTGTAGAGGCATTTAGAAGATGGGGGCGGCATCAACATACTGGCAGCCCGATCAGCCGCAGCTTTGATCTTCCTTTTGAGTAAAGGCCCTAAAGTTTCAGTCCGCATATGAATAGCAAAACAAAAGGCAGACCTCAAGCAGTGATATTGAATTACCGTATGAGATAGACCGATGCATATAGTGGATGCTCTTAGCCTTTTGCAGCAGTGAACACTAGCTATGGACAGACAAAAAACTAGTTAACTCAGCTTTGTCTAGATATGAATGTACTACCACCATCCAAAAGCTTAAGCCTTATTTATTTTTGAGAAATCAAAACAAGCAAAGTTTGACCAAAATTTTAGAACATTCTATCAACAAATATAATACCGTGTAGATACCGTAGGAAAATATATTTTATTATCTATTTAATGATATTAATTTTGTATTTTGCATGTTACCGATTTTTGGTAAAAGCTTAGTCAAACATGGTATAGTTTGACTTTCTAAAAATAATATAAGCCCAAAGCTTTGGGATGGAGGCAGTAGTATCTAGAGCTAAAACACATCTAGATACATCCGTATCTACGTATAGTTGAGTCAATTAATTTGGATCCGAGGGAGTATCGATTCGGACTACATCATGGTAAGTTGGTTAAAAAAATTACCCCCGGGCGGTCCCCGCCCAGCTCGGCAAGGGCATTTCGCTTCTTGTGCCTGCAGATCGGGCCATGCTCCCGCAGCAGGTGGGGCGCTATTCTCGTTCCCCATAGCCTCAGCACGGAACCCGGAGGTACCAACCCGATACGGAGAATATAGAGCATGGTGTCACAGAGGCTTTACGCACAAACAACCGAAGACATGTGCTACTTTAAGCATATTCCGTAACAGGAACGCATTGAGGATGCAGAGAGACACTTAAAAGGTAAAGAGTGGATAAGCAAACGGAGTACTCGCTTCGCGGGGCCGGGGACGCAGCTCAGTGCTCGCCCAACCGCCCACATGCGTGGTGGCCTTACGCTCCATTGCCCCCACCGCCGAGGTCTTACCTTTCCTGTACAAGCTGACAAAAGATACAAGTGAGGATCAGCAGAAACTACAAAGGTTGCAAATGTCGACAAATAAAGGAAGAACACCCCAATCCAAGCAAAGGTAGCCCCCGCCCCCACCCCCATCAATCACTCCCAGCCTCGAGGGTGACCGTAAAGACGCCCCTTCGCCCATAATAGAAAAGAGATGCGCAAGATATCGAGGAGAGGAAAAAAGAACCGATCTCGAGAAAGGAAAGAACATTACTAGTCCTACCTAATCCGCTTGGTCTAGATGCAGCTTGCCCCTCCAAGCTGGATGCCTGGACGGTGGAGGCGAAAGGAGGGGATCGAGCTAGCGGCTTGCATCCGTCGGCAATCGGCACTCGATCGGGAGAGAAGGGGTGCTACATAAAGGGGAGGGGTAACATATTTTATTACACAATGAACTTACTGATGTGACTAGTCATTACATGTCTCACTGAAACTAGGGCCCATAGCGTGGCACCCCAAATTCACTTGAAGCTGCCCGGCGGGACGCATTGGCGCGTCAAGAATCCCCCGAATTGTAGCGGGGAAATGAAACATTTCACAAAAATTCGAAATTCAAGCACACCGCCACGCGCCAAGCACGCGGCTGTTCCTTCCTCTTCCTCGGTTCCTCCTCCCCTATCCGAAAAACCCCAAATCCCAAGCTCAAACCAAAAAAAAAAATCCCCTGGCCGCCATGCATGTCCTCGTTAACCCGCTGGAGATCGTTCCCGGACGATGCGGACCCCCCGCCCTGAGATCCAGAATTCCGTCCACCTCGAGGCACTGCGTGCTGTCTCGCAGCAGCGGCTTGAGGGCGCCGAAGAGGAAGTTCCGCCGGAAAGTGCTCATGGCAACCGTGCAAGCTCACCGGCGTGCCGCATCCCGAGAGGAACCGGTCAAAGCTTTGCTATTCGCCACACACAAAAATTGCGGGCCAAGATCTGGTCAAAGCTTCGTCGATGGCTTGCCGCGAGAGGCTTGGAGTCCAGAGTCAATAAACTAGCTGCTCGAGGATTGGGCGGTTTACACGGATTCATATTAACTGACTCAAGTTTGTTAGTCTAGTTAACAAATGCATCTAGATACATCCATATCTAGACAGAATTGAGTCAATTAATATGAATCAAGGGGAGTACCCGAAAGTGTTTCATGCTACCAACTAATGCGCCGGGCAGGAATCGCCGTAGAAGTAATTGTGCTACTACTCATACGATGAACCGATTGTGTGGGTGTCGAATTTTGCAACGCGATCATCCACCGAATGCTTAATCTAGCGCCAAAGGCGTACAAATCATAACATACTACAGCACCGTAACATAAGAGTACGAATCATAAAGTAGCTCAACATTTTGCATCGTGGCTGGGTGGTCCCGAGACTACCGGGACGCCCTCGATGATCTCCGGTGTGCATCCTCTTCAACGCAAAGCCGTGTACTCGGTCCACGGCCTCCTTCCGTAGGCTGGATAATCTCAGGTGCAGGACCTTCGTCTATGAGAGGCTCGTCATCGCACTCATCCACAGTGCATCGTGGCTGGCTGGTCTTGAGACTACCCGACGCCCCCGATGATCTCCGGCGTGCATCCACTTCAACGCAAAGCCGTGTACTCGGTCCACGGCCTCCTTCTCGTAGGCTGGATAATCTCAGGTGCAGGACCTTCGTCTATGAAAGGCTCGTCATCGCACCATCCACATGTGCATCAAACCGAGATTCATCTTCAAATCTCCCATCAAACCGAGAGACCTCTTCAACTCTATGCTTCGCAATTAGTACATCAACCGATTAGACAAACATCTAAGGGATGCAACCCGAACAAATGCCGTTTTACATATTTACCTTCTCATCCGGCACAAGACATGTCCCGCAGCTGAAACCCGTTTCCCGAAGCAAGCGCTTTTTCTCTCCTTCCCGTCCATCCATCCGCAACAAGTTAAATTTGAGTACGTAACCTTGCACAAGCAATGCAAACTATTGATTGAAACAATGGCAAGCATCAATATAAATAATTAACTACATATGCCAAGACACATACAAGGTGAGCAAGATCTCGCTTCTCCCGCTAAAGGATCATTATATGGTTCACCATGCTAAACCCGCCTAACATATGTGCGGTCCATCCCAAAAATGTGTAAATGATCTCGCCACTACAGTGGTGAGGCCTCTTCTCACCATTCATACATGTGCAGCGCGGGCAATACACGTCCAGAGTTGTGACCTTCATGAGCTCTAATAAACCCCATAAAGGGTTGAACACCATTTATATATGAAGGGGAACATAAGTGTCCATGCAAGTATCCAAGTTCTGTCCATCTCGTTTAATTATGAGATAAAGTGGTTGGTGATTAATTTAAGGCGAAGTAGGAAATGTATATCAATCGAGTACAAAACTATACTACATGATTATGCATTTCAGCAATCATGTCGAGTACAAAACAAAAAATGCCCATCGACATTTTAGCAAACAGATCGTGTACAAAACTCGCCATGGCATTTCAAAGCAAATTAACGGATCGAGTGCAGAACCGACTCTATATGCCCACGCAAATGAACAAATTGATCGATGACAAATCGAGCGGAAAACTATAAAGTGCCAATTAGTTCGAGCATACCGACGAATTTTTTTAGCAAGCATCAAGAAAATATAAATCGTTAGGCCGTCTTGCCCGATACATGATTGAGCTAGAGATAGCAGCCCTACCGTGGATCAACTTGACCGCCGGTGCGTCTCGAGAAGAACGACGGGGAGGGGAAGCTTCTTCTTCGCACGGACGGGACGGGGAGGGGAAGCTCTTCGCACGGACGGGGATAAGTTGTGTAGGGGTGGGTGGGGGTCATGCGGCCGGGCCGCCGGGGTGATAATTAAATGGCGTTTAATGGAGTTGCGTGTGTAATTTGCCGTGCACAAGGTTGAGGAATAGGCGGTTCCCTTTGCCGCGCGCACAATTCAAACTATCCCGCCCATGTAGTTGAAATTCGCCATATTTTCGTTAAATCGACATAAAGTCATGTGAGTGGGGGAAAATTAGCAAAGTTGCTTGAAAAATAGTAAAACTCTGGAATTATCCTTTAAATATGTTCTACTTCGTGTGGAAATCGGGGTGTGGAAGCATGTTGAGCTGTTTTATTTGTACTTTCTTCATTAAAACTCCCATTTTATGCACTTTGGATGGAAAGAAATCATTTGTACATAAATTTTGACAACGCCATTTGCAAACACTAATTGTTTTACATGCCAAGATGCACCCATCCACCAAATATATATGGGGCAAAAGTTTATCACAATCTAGCGGATATGCACAATTAGTGAGGGACCCCTTTGATTTTGTGCAATTTCCACTAATTAGGTAGAGAGAAGGGGTTAATTAATTAGGCCATGTTAGGGGTTATGTGTTTTAGATTAGGTTGTGTGGATTCAAATACAACTTCTTTATTTGTGTGCTATGATTAATCAAAACTAGATTGATCGATTGCGCACACATTATTAGAGGCGCATGCCTTTGCGCACAAAGTGCATGTGTGTGTTGTTGGCCACCAATTAACGAGAGAGAGAGAGAGAGAGAGAGAGAGAGAGAGGTAGAGAGAGATCTACATACGAGAGAGCGATTGAAATCGATATAGGCCATGTCGTATATATTAATTGGTGTTAATCTACCGTTTAATTTGCTAGCTAGCTGCTATATATATAGATCGAGCATGTTTTTATTAGATCGGGTTATAGCTAGCTAGTATAGTTTAGGGTTATGTGTTTTAATGAACTAGGGTTTGATTAGCTAGGGGTTAGTTATATATATGGTTTAGGGTTAATGCATGGCACATTTAATTTAACTAGAGGACCACGAGCTAGGCACCCCCGGCCTCGCTTGATGCACAATTAAGTGTCGTTGGCCTATATATAGGGTTTAATTAGGGTTTAGGGTTAGCTAGGGTTTAGGGTTTAGGGTTTAGTGTTTAGGGTGTTTAGCTAGCTAGGGTCTAGGGTTTAGTTTAGGGTGTTTAGGGTCTAGGGTTTAGGGTTTAATTAATTAGTGTTTAGGGTGTTTAGGGTTTAGGGTTTAGGGTTTAGTGTTTACGGTGTTTAGGGTCTAGCTAGGATTTAGGGTTTAGTGTTTAGGGTGTTTAGGGTCTAGGGTTTAGTGTTTAGGGTGTTTAGGGTTTAGGGGAGTTTTAGGGTTGTTTAAGGTTATTTAGGGATCATCGATCGAGTGCGCACACACATTATTAGAGGCACCCCGCGCCTTTGCGCATAAAGTGCATGCGTATATATGTATGTGTGTGTTTTTTGCCACCAACAACGATATATAGATGATCGAGAGAGAGAGAGATTGAAATCCCCTAGAATATGTTCAAATATATATTAAAATTGATATAGGCCATGTATATTTTAATTGGTGTTAATCTACGGTTTGCTAGCTAGCTAGAGCTGCTATATATAGAGCATGTTTTTATTAGATCGGGTTATAGCTAGCTAGTACAGTTTTAGGGTTATGTGTTTTAATTAAGTAGGGTTGATTATCTAGGGTTAGTTACATATATATGGTTTAGGGTTAATGCGCGCATGGCACATTTAATTTAATTAGAGGACCGCGAGGCACCCCCGGCCTCGCTCGATGCACAATTAAGTGTCGTTGGCCTATACATAGGGTTTAATTAGGGTTTTAGGGTTAGCTAGGGTTTAGGGTTAGGGTTAGGGTTAGGGTTTAGGGTCTAGGGTTTAGGGTTTAGGGTTAGCTAGGGTTTAGGGTTAGGGTTAGGGTTAGGTTAGGGTTAGGGCTAGGGTTTAGGGTTTAGGGTTTAGTGTTTAGAGTGTTTAGGGTTTAGGGATTATGGATTAGGGATTATTAGGGATTAGGGATTTAAGGTTTTAGGGGTTGTTTAAGGTTTAGGGATCATCGATCGAGTGCGCACACACATTATTAGAGGCACCCGCGCGCGCCTTTAATTACGCATAAAGTGCATGCGTATATATGTGTGTTTTTTGGGCCACCAATAACGATATATAGATGATCGAGAGAGAGAGATCGAGATTGAAATCCCCAAGAGAATATATATGTTCAAATATACATTAAAATATATGCACGAATGCATTGTAGGCCATGCATGCACACTAATTATATATATATATATTATGAGGCAACTTAATCAAATGTGTTTTCATTCGAGAGAACTTGTCAAAATTCAAGTTAATTAATTTATCACGATAATTATATAATTAATTAATGAATCTCATGGATATGTTATACAACATGATCGATATAGGCCATGTATATTTTAATTGGTGTTAATCTACGGTTTGCTAGCTAGCTGCTACATATAGAGCATGTTTTTATTAGATCGGGTTATAGCTAGCTAGTATAGTTTAGGGTTATGTGTTTTAATTAAGTAGGGTTGATTAGCTAGCTAGGGTTAGTTACATATATATGGTTTAGGGTTAATGCATGGCACATTTAATTTAATTAGAGGACCGCGAGGCACCCCCGGCCTCGCTCGATGCACAATTAAGTGTCGTTGGCCTATACATAGGGTTTAATTAGGGTTTTAGGGTTAGCTAGGGTTTAGGGTTAGGGTTAGGGTTAGGGTTTAGGGTCTAGGGTTTAGGGTCTAGGGTTTAGGGTTTAGGGTTAGCTAAGGTTTAGGGTTAGGGTTAGGGTTAGGGTTAGGGTTAGGGTTGGGGTTAGGGTTAGGGTTTAGGGTTTAGGGTTTAGTGTTTAGGGTGTTTAGGGTTTAGGGATTAGGGATTTAAGGTTTTAGGGGTTGTTTAAGGTTTAGGGATTGATGGCGTGTATTTCACACGTTCGTTGGGCAACCCCAAGAGGAAGGTATGATGAGCACAGCAGCAAGTTTTCCCTCAGAAAGAAACCAAGGTTTATCGAACCAGGAGGAGCCAAGAAGCACGTTGAAGGTTGATGGCGGCGGGATGTAGTGCGGCGCAACACCGGAGATTCCGGCGCCAACGTGGAACCCGCACAACACAACCAAAGTACTTTGCCCCAACGAAACAGTGAGGTTGTCAATCTCACCGGCTTGCTGTAACAAAGGATTAACCGTATTGTGTGGAAGATGATTGTTTGCGAGAGAAAATAGTAAAAACAAATATTGCAGTAGATTTGTATTTCAAGTATTAAGAGAATTGGACCGGGGTCCACAGTTCACTAGAGGTGTCTCTCCCATAAGACAAACAGCATGTTGGGTGAACAAATTACGATTGGGCAATTGACAAATAGAGAGAGCATGACAATGCACATACATGATCATGATGAGTATAGTGAGATTTAATTGGGCATTACGACAAAGTACATAGACCGCCATCCAACCGCATCTATGCCTAAAAAGTCCACCTTCGAGTTATCATCCGAACCCCTCCAGTATTAAGTTGCAAAGCAACGAGACAATTGCATTAAGTATGGTGCGTAATGTAATCAACAACTACATCCTTAGACATAGCATCAATGTTTTATCCCTAGTGGCAACAAGCACAACACAACCTTAGGACTTTCGTCACTCGCCCTGGTGTCAATGCGGACATGAACCCACTATCGAGCATAAGTACTCCCTCTTGGAGTTAAAAGTAAAAACTTGGCCGAGCCTCTACTAGAAACGGAGAGCATGCAAGATCATAAACAACACATGTAGCATAACTTTGATAATCAACATGACATAGTATTCTCTATTCATCGGATCCCAACAAACGCAACATATAGAATTACATATAGATGATCTTGATCATGATAGGCAGCTCACAAGATCCGACAATGATAGCACAATGAGGAGAAGACAACCATCTAGCTACTGCTATGGACCCATAGTCCAGGGGTAGACTACTCACACATCACTCCGGAGGCGACCATGGCGGTGTAGAGTCCTCCGGGAGATGATTCCCCTCTCCGGCAGGGTGCCGGAGGCGATCTCCAGGATCCCCCGAGATGGGATCGGCGGCGACGGCGTCTCAGTAAGTTTTCCGTATCGTGGCTCTCGCATGCGGGGGTTTCGTCACGGAGGCTATTTGTAGGCGGAAGGGCAAGTCGAGAGGCGGCACGAGGGGCCCGCACCACGAGGCCGGCGCGGCCAGGGTGGGGCCGCGCCGCCCTAGGGTGTGGCCACCTCGTGGCCCCTCTTCGTCTCGTCCTTCGGTCTTCCGGAAGCTTCGTGGAGAAAATAGGCCTCCGGGCTTTGATTTCGTCCAATTCCGAGAATATTTCCTTACTAGGATTTCTGAAACCAAAAACAGCAGAAAACAGCAATCGGCACTTCGGCATCTTGTTAATAGGTTAGTTCCGGAAAATGCACGAATATGACATAAAGTGTGCATAAAACATGTAGATAACATCAATAATGTGGCATGGAACACAAGAAATTATCGATACGTTGGAGACGTATCGGGATCATCGATCGAGTGCGCACACATTATTAGAGGCACCGCGCGCCTTACGCATAAAGTGCATGCGTATATATGTGTTTTTGGGCCACCAACGATATATAGATGATCGAGAGAGAGAGATCGAGATTGAAATCCCCAAGAATATATATGTTCATATATACATTAAAATATATGCACGAATGCATTGTAGGCCATGCATGCACACTAATTATATATATATTATGAGGCAACTTAATCAAATGTGTTTTCATTCGAGAGAACTTGTCAAAATTCAAGTTAAATAATTTATCACGATAATTATATAATTAATTAATGAATCTCGGGGATATGTTATACAACATGATCGATATAGGCCATGTATATTTTAATTGGTGTTAATCTACGGTTTGCTAGCTAGCTGTTATATATAGAGCATGTTTTTATTAGATCGGGTTATATCTAGTATAGTTTAGGGTTATGTGTTTTAATTAAGTAGGGTTGATTAGCTACGGTTAGTTACACATATATGGTTTAGGGTTAATGCATGGCGCATTTAATTAATTTAATTAGAGGACCGCGAGGCACCCCCGGGCTGCTCGATGCACAATTAAGTGTCGTTGGCCTATACATAGGGTTTAATTAGGGTTTAGGGTTAGCTAGGGCAGAGGGTTAGGGTTAGGGTTAGGGTTTAGGGTATAGGGTATAGGGTTTAGTGTTTAGGGTGTTTAGGGTTTAGGGTTTAGGGATTAGGGATTTAGGGTTTTAGGGTTGTTTAAGGTTTTAGGGATCATCGATCGAGTGCGCACACACATTATTAGATCGAGGCACCCACGCCTTTACGCATAAAGTGCATGCGTATATATGTGTGTTTTTTGGGCCACCAACGATATATAGATGATCGAGAGAGAGATTGAAATCCCCAAGAATATGTTCAAATATACAATAAAATATATGCACGAATGCATTGTAGGCCATGCATGCACACTAATTATATATATATTATGAGGCAACTTAATCAAATGTGTTTTCATTCGAGAGAACTTGTCAAAATTCAAGTTAATTAATTTATCACGATAATTATATAATTAATTAATGAATCTCAGGGATATGTTATACAACATGATCGATATAGGCCATGTATATTTTAATTGGTGTTAATCTACGGTTTGCTAGCTATCTGCTACATATAGAGCATGTTTTTATTAGATCGGGTTATAGCTAGCTAGTATAGTTTAGGGTTATGTGTTTTAATTAAGTAGGGTTGATTAGCTAGCTAGGGTTAGTTACATATATATGGTTTAGGGTTAATGCATGGCACATTTAATTTAATTAGAGGACCGCGAGGCACCCCCTCGCCTGCTCGATGCACAATTAAGTGTCGTTGGCCTATACATAGGGTTTAATTAGGGGTTTAGGGTTAGCTAGGGTTTAGGGTTAGGGTTAGGGTTAGGGTTATGGTTTAGGGTCTAGGGTTTAGGGTCTAGGGTTTAGGGTTTAGGGTTAGCTAAGGTTTAGGGTTAGGGTTAGGGTTAGGGGTAGGGTTAGGGTTAGGGTTAGGGTTAGGGTTAGGGTTGGGGTTTTAGGGTTAGGGTTAGGGTTAGGGTTAGGGTTTAGGGTTTAGCGTTTAGGGTGTTTAGGGTTTAGGGATTAGGGATTAGGGACTATTAGGGATTAGGGATTTAAGGTTTAATTTAGGTGTTGTTTAAGGTTTAGGGATCATCGATCGAGTGCGCACACACATTATTAGAGGCACTCGCGCGCGCCTTTACGCATAAAGTGCATGCGTATATATGTGTGTTTTTTGGGCCACCAACGATATATAGATGATCGAGATCGAGAGAGAGATCGAGATTGAAATCCCCAAGAATATATATGTTCATATATACATTAAAATATATGCACGAATGCATTGTAGGCCATGCATGCACACTAATTATATATATATTATGAGGCAACTTAATCAAATGTGTTTTCATTCGAGAGAACTTGTCAAAATTCAAGTTAAATAATTTATCACGATAATTATATAATTAATTAATGAATCTCAGGGATATGTTATACAACATGATCGATATAGGCCATGTATATTTTAATTGGTGTTAATCTACGGTTTGCTAGCTAGTGGTTATATATAGAGCATGTTTTTATTAGATCGGGTTATATCTAGTATAGTTTAGGGTTATGTGTTTTAATTAAGTAGGGTTGATTAGCTAGGGTTAGTTACATATATATATGGTTTAGGGTTAATGCATGGCGCATTTAATTAATTTAATTAGAGGACCGCGAGGCACCCCTGGGCTGCTCGATGCACAATTAAGTGTCGTTGGCCTATACATAGGGTTTAATTAGGGTTTAGGGTTAGCTAGGGCATAGGGTTAGGGTTAGGGTTAGGGTTTAGGGTCTAGGGTATAGGGTTTAGTGTTTAGGGTGTTTAGGGTTTAGGGTTTAGGGATTAGGGATTTAGGGTTTTAGGGTTGTTTAAGGTTTTAGGGATCATCGAGTGCGCACACACATTATTAGATCGAGGCACCCGCGCCTTTACGCATAAAGTGCATGCATGCGTATATATGTGTGTTTTTTGGGCCACCAACGATATATAGATGATCGAGAGAGAGATTGAAATCCCCAAGAATATGTTCAAATATACAATAAAATATATACACGAATGCATTGTAGGCCATGCATGCACACTAATTATATATATATTATGAGGCAACTTAATCAAATGTGTTTTCATTCGAGAGAACTTGTCAAAATTCAAGTTAATTAATTTATCACGATAATTATATAATTAATTAATGAATCTCGAGGATATGTTATACAACATGATCGATATAGGCCATGTATACTTTAATTGGTGTTAATCTACGGTTTGCTAGCTAGCTCGCAATATATAGAGCATGTTTTTATTAGATCGGGTTATAGCTAGCTAGTATAGTTTAGGGTTATGTGTTTTAATTAAGTAGGGTTGATTAGCTAGGGTTAGTTACATATATATTGTTTAGGGTTAATGCATGGCACATTTAGTTTAATTAGAGGACCGCGAGAGGCACCCCTGGCCTGCTCGATGCACAATTAAGTGTCGTTGGCCTATACATAGGGTTTAATTAGGGTTTAGGGTTAGCTAGGGTTTAGGGTTAGGGTTAGGGTTAGGGTCTAGGCCGGGTTTAGGGTTTAGTGTTTAGGGTGTTTAGGTTTAGGGATTAGGGATTATATATTTACGGTTTTAGGGTTGTTTAAGGTTTAGGGATCATCGATCGAGTGCGCACACACATTATTAGAGGCACCCGCGCCTTTACGCATAAATTGCATGCATATATATGTGTGTTTTTTGGCCACCAACGATATATAGATGATCGAGAGAGAGAGATTGAAATCCCCAAGAATATGTTCAAATATACATTAAAACATATGCACGAATGCATGGTAGGACATGCATGCACACTAATTATATATATATATATATATATATTATGAGGCAACTTAATCAAATGTGTTTTCATTCGAGAGAACTTGTCAAAATTAGAGTTAATTAATTTATCACGATAATTATATAATTAATTAATGAATCTCAGGGATATGTTATACAACATGATCGATATAGGCCATGTATATATTAATTGGTGTTAATCTAAGGTTTGCTAGCTAGCTGCTATATATAGAGCATGTTTTTATTAGATCGGGTTATAGCTAGTATACTTTAGGGTTATGTGTTTTCATTAAGTAGGGTTGATTAGCTATGTTTAGTTACATATATATGGTTTAGGGTTAATGCATGGCACATTTAATTTAATTAGAGGACCGCGAGGCACCCCTGGCCTGCTTGATGCACAATTAAGTGTCGTTTGCCTATATATAGGGTTTAATTAGGGTTTAGGGTTAGGGTTAGGGTTTAGGGTATAGGGTTTAGTGTTTAGGGTGTTTAGGGTTTAGGGATTAGGGATTAGGGTTTCAGGGTTGTATAAGGTTTAGGGATCATCGATCGAGTGCGCACACACATTATTAGAGGCACCCACGCCTTTGCGCATAAAGTGCATGCGTATAGTTTAGGGTTATTTGTTTTAATTAAGTAGGGTTTGATCAGCTAGGGTTAGTTACATATATATGGTTTAGGGTTAATGCATGGCACATTACATATAGTTTAAATCTCAAGAATGTTTATACATGATAGGCCATACGTGCAAAGGATTTTTTTTCCCGTGAACTTGTCAAAATTCAAGTTTATCGGTGCCAATGGAAACTAGTCCAAAAAATTACATAGAGGACCAAAAGTACTAGACAATAACTAATAGAACCCGCAACTTTACAAAAAGGACCCCAAAACAAATAGAAGAAAATCAATCGAGTCCTTCTCGACCGCACATCAGATCTCTCGCTCCGCATCCTTTCCAGAGCAACTCCGTCGCCGGGGACGCACCACTTGGGACGGTGTCGCCGGTAGTCGCCAGGACGAAGGAGAAGAAGGGCCTCGGCAACGGCATATTGGCTCTGAGAAGGGCCGCTGAAAGGCCAAGATGTGCACGGGCAAGACGGATGACGCCGTCGTATGCCCCGAGCTTGTGAACTTTAGCAGCTTGACTTCCCCATTGGCCGGATCCGAAGCACCGACCAAAGCAAGCCTCACCGTTAGCGCCATCACATTGATGGCACCGGATCGGGGTTTGGCCGGCAAGATCCGCCGGATTCACCACAGGCCGGATCCGAAGCCGATGACGAGATCCCCGACTCCATTGCGCCATTCTCGCTCATGGGAAACACTCGGATCTAAGCTTACAACAACACTAACTCCCTCGGATCCAAATTAGCTGACTCAACTTTGCTTATCTAAATATGGATGTATCCACACATGTTTTTACTCTAGATACATACACGTCTAAGGAAAGTTGAATCAATTAATTTAGTTCGGAGGGTGTACAATATACAGAGAGAAGTCGGCCTCGTCTCCGCCGGCGAGGCCGCCGGAGAGAAGGGGGAGAGGGAAAGACTCGAGGGAGAAAGAGAAGAGGAAGAAATGAGAGCTCCCTGGGGAAGAACATTATTTTTGTCGTTATGCTCGTAGCTTGAAACGGAAAATTTCGGCCGCGCGCCAAATCATCCCGCCGCATCCATTCGAAAATCCCGTGACCAGTTTTACCCTTTTAACCCTGGTCCGGAAGCTACAACCCACCGACCATGGAGGGCTCATTCGGTAACAATGAAATATCTTGCCTAGATCCCGAACCCTCCCCACGGGCCCACACCCACCCACCAACCATTCGCCCCATTAGCTCAAAAATACTCTCACACGCCAAAGCTCGACTCTCTACAGCACTAGATCTGCTTCGCCGCCGGCATACTCCTCCACAGCGTAGCCTTGATCGTGTTGGCTGTCCACCCACCTGATCCGCTCCCCCGCCGCCCTCGTCACCGACGGATCTGCTTCACCGCCGACCTCGCCACCGACGGATCTGCTTCACCGCCGACTTCGCCACCGACGGATCCGCTTCACCGCCGACCTCGCCACCGACTACCTCGGCGCAGCGGCTGTATCAACTTCACCGAATCCCTTGCCGACCAACCGGATCTGCTTCACTAACGCCCGCTTCTACTGAAACAGGGTCGATTCATCGTCTCCCGCGTTCGCCGCCGCCGGAATGGAAGTGGCCGCCCCCGTCCACCCCGCCGCAGCTTGGTTAGTACGCTGGCCCGTTAGATCGCGGTGTTTCTTTAGCCATGTTTTGTGTAGTTATTTGCAGATCTCATATGCCGTTAACTTTCTTGATGTGTTGCTTCGCATGAAGTTTGTTTAAATATTGTACCGTACAAAAGCATTATCCGGTCGCTACCATCCTGTTCATTCTATCGACACCTATGTGCATCCACATATTTATAGCCTTATACCCATTCATTTGTCTGCTAACCTGTTTTTGTACTTGCATGCTATTGTCGCACTGCTTTTATAGTCATGCTATGGGCATTTCCAATCTGCTTGTTCTTATACCACGTCATTAGCTCACCGCTAGCCGCTAGCTGTTTTCTCGTGTCTGCTATTCTCACACTGCTTTTATAATCATGCTATGTGCATTTCCAATCTGCTTTCTATTATACCTCGTCTTTAGCTTATATAGTTATTGCTTGCGTGCATGTCTGGTCTTTGTATTATCATAGACTGACTTTTCAATGTTATTTTTCCTAGGGATTGATCATGCGAACCACTTATTAGAACATCCAACATTAACAGCGGGGACGCTAGGGAAGGTTGGAATCTGAGTCCTTGGTTGGTAATTTTGGCAGTTTACTTCCGTTATTATCTATAACCTATATGCATTGTTCCTTATGCAAAAGATTAACACTTGGAACCCTGCCATAGCAATGCCATTCATGCTTTACTATGTTTCTGCCTATTTGATATGCTTGTCTTGGAGAAACTGCGAAGGTGATTTGAACCTAACATTTGGTCATTCTTAATGCCAGTTTACTTTATGTGGAAAACCTTGGCATTACCCTACTCTAAATCTGAATGTCTGAAATTCGTATCTCATGCAAAGCAACATCTAGTTGGTTTTAATCTGATATCTGGTAAATATTGGCTTATTCATTTGGCGGCTCAAGTTTTTTGTTATTTGAAACCAGCTGACTTGGTCTTAAATGTGATATCTAAACACAGATTAAGGACAATGGAGCAGGAGGATTAGCATTTCACTTGATGGCTGAACCTAAAATGACAGGCATGTTGACCACGACTAGTGCACGCAAGAGAAGGACCTCCAGCGAGCCAGTATGTGCTTAGTACATGCATCTTATCTTATCTTGTGCTTATTTCGCTACATGCTTGTTATCCGATCTCTACATTGCGTAATACATGTTTGAATAGTTAATTGTTGTAACTATGTTTGCAATGTTACCGTAATGCAGTTTTAATGAAGCGATCATCATTAGAAGATAGTCGCCAAAAAAGGATCTGTAGCGACCCTGTGCAACATTATGATGTAAGTTTGTGCTTAGTACAAGTTCCATACATTGTCTTATTTATGCAACTTGTTATTATCTTATATCTACATTGCATAATAAATGTTTGCATAGTTCATTGTTTAACTCTTTTTGCATTATTATCAGAATGCAGTTTTGATGAAGCAATCTTCATTAGAAGTGAGGCCCACAAAAACTTCTGATATTTCTTCTGATGCATCTTCTCATAGCCGTCAACCTAGACCATTGCTTTCATCAAACAAGTAAATATCTCAAGGTCGTACTTTATAAAAGACATGGTATTGCTGCTTTAAGATCCGTAGTCGATATGTTGACAAAGAGTACACAAGATTCAATCAAGGCGATTGCCAAATGTCAACGTGTTATTGATGATGCTAATAGAAGTCCTCAATGATTCTATGTAATTTTTTTATTTGGGCACATGAATTGCCTTGTAATTTTCCTACTTGTTTTATTTGTGTATGTAATTGTGTGTATCATTGATATCAGATTTTAGGCTTATGAAATTTAATGCAAGTTGACTAGTCAAACAAGTAGGGCACTACAACAATTGGGCCGGCCCACTTACAGTAGTGTGGGACCCACTTTCATTTTGGGCCGGCCCACTTCTTTAGTAGGCCGGCCCGGTTACACGATAGTGGGATCCACATGCTTATTGGGCCGGCCCACTATCTTGTTGGGCCAGGCCATTTGGTATATGGTGGTCCCACATGGTAAATGGGCCGGCCCTTTAACGGAAGGTGGGACCCACATGTGCTTTTGGCCGGCCCACTATCTTGTTGGGCCGGCCCACTTGCTATATGGTGGACCCCACATACTAAATGGGCCGGCCCTTTAACAGGAAGGTGGGAACCACATGGGTTTTGGCCCGGCCCACTATCTTGTTGGGCCGGCCCACTTGCTATATGGTGGACCCCACATACTAAATGGGCCGGCCTTTTAACAGGAAGGTGGGACCCACCTGTGCTTTTGGCCCGGCCCACTATCTTGTTGGGCCGGCCCACTTGCTATATGGTGGACCCCACACACCAAATGGGCCGGCCCTTTAACGAGAAAGTGGGACCCACTCGTGTTTTTGGCCCGGCCCACTATCTTGTTGGGCCGGCCCACTTGCTATATGGTGGACCCCACATACTAAATGGGCCGACCCTTTAACCGGAAAGTGGGACCCACCGTGTTTTTGGCCCGCCCACTTGCTACACGGTGGACCCCACACACTAAATGGGCCGGCCCTTTAACGAGAAAGTGGGACCCACATGTGTTTCGGCCCGGCCCACTTGCTTCTTGGGCCGGCCCGATGGTCGTAAGGTGGACCCCACATGTTAAATGGGCCGGCCCATTTAAGTTTTGACCATTCAACCTTAGAGGTTAGGCCCGGCCCACGTAACTAATGGACCAGCCCAGCTATATAGTTGACCGGTCAAACTATGTCGACTGGCCCGGCCCGCTTAAGACGTGGCGAGGCCTCGTGTGGGCCTACCATCTACCACGGGGTTTCAGTCGGTTAACGCCGTTAACGCGCGGCTAACGGCGTACCGCCACGTGTCGGTTGCATGACGTCGGCGATCAACGGGCTCCCGGAAACACTTGCGCAACGGTCCGATTTTCCGTGGCGGAAGGGCGCCCAAGCGCGACGGACCGAAAAAACGTCGTTGGACTTTGCCTGACGCAGTTTCCACAACAGAACCCATATCGTCGGGTTAGGCCCATGGGCGACGAAAAATACCCCTTAGCGGACGATTTTGAGACGTTGTCTATCAGAACTTTTCTTGTAGTGTTACCCAATATGTAATGATCAAAGTATTGGCCTCCTTGGGGTTCATTATTGAATAATGGTTCTCCTCTCCAAGATCAAGTATAAGTCAATATACTTGAGTATACACATGTAGCTTGAACTCTCTGGAATAGGTAGAGTTCCTCTAGGGTTTATGGTCATTACCAAGTTGTAATGATCACAACACTTGCTTCTCTTGGATGTCTAGTAAAATAGGTTCTTACTTACCATCAAGTATTATCTAGGTCAGGTAGGGTTTAGTATTTGACTTGTACTTCTTATAGCCTTAGTTAGTATTAATGACTTACCTCACTTAGATGAGGTTTGAATATTAACCTATGGCTCTACTCAATGAATGGTGTAAACATATAAAGATGATCCTATCCTTTCTCTGAGGTTTAATGGAAATGAGTTTGGAGAAACAAGATTGGAATGGTCAAGGTTTAATAAGGAATTAATATGAATGTCCTTGACATGGATTCAAATATTGTAGTTGAAAAGATATACCATGTGATTCATGGTAGGAATATCTATTTAGTAAAAGACATGAAAAGGATAAGTAAAGAATAGTTTCTTAATTAATTGGGTTCTTTGATTTATAGTTGAACAAGCATTCATGTGTTTTTGTAAGGAATGTCATGTTGAGATCTTTTCTAAGATCTTGTAGTTGACCCTTACTTAAGGTGTTGTTTGTTCTAAAACTAATTCCATTTGATCTAGCCCATAGATCAAATCATCTCTACCCAAAACAGGGTTTTAGCAAAGATCACAGTGAAGTTTATAGCGCTTGAATTGATGATCTACTTCAATTCCAGCAAGTCAAGTGAAACTTCAGTTACTGTGACAGTGTTGCGGTCAGAAACCCACCGGCGAGCAGCGACGGGCAACACAGTAGAGCCGGGAGGCTCCCAGGACTGCAGCTGGCCCTGGTCCCTTGAGCGACGGCCCGCAAAGACTCCGGCACGCACGTCCGATGCTGGTGCAAGGGCGTGCCACCTGACCTATACCTGGCCAGGAAGGTGATGGATTTGCCTCGCTTAGTTTCATGCATGGCATACACGTAAACATTAAATACGAGCCTCGATCGGCTCTCAGGTTATCCTGTGAATCGGCTCAAGGAGCCGATCCACCCATGATTCGTACGAGGTGTACGATCACATGGTGGTCCTGCTTGATCAAAATAAAGCTAAAACGACCTACTACGATTTAGGGTTTTCACCACATAATCGGAACATCTTACGCGTGATTGAGCCTGGCGGCCACGCACAGTGACCATAAACCGACCCTAGACAAGGCCTAAAAACGAACATGAAGTTGATCCCCGGAACATCCTGTCTAGGGCTAGCAAACTACACCCTACGTGCCACTGGATCCTTCAACCCGTTTGTAAGGCCTAACTATGCAGATATTAAACTAATCCTTGAAGAACAAGGAGCAATCATAACGGATCGGATCTACTAAATAATGATCAAGCGAGGTGCCGCCCTTACACCTAAGATAGGTGCAAGGGCGGCTAGACGTCTAAGGGTTGCACGGACGAAAGCATATGATACGATGAAACAATGCTAACCCTAACACATCTATGATAACTACGTTGCTCGCCATCAACAAGGCTTCGAGCACGAGCAACGCATGAACAACGAATAAACGTGTATCGCCTAGATCGCAAGATGCGATCTAGGCAGCATGATGCTTACCCGGAAGAAACCCTCGAGACAAGGGAGTTGGCGATGCGCCTAGATTGGTTTGTGGTGAACGTGATTGTTGTTTATTTCAGAAACCCTAGATACATATTTATAGTCCGTAGACTTTCTAACGTGGGAATAATCCCAACCGTGCACGAGCCAAATTCTATCTAACCGACACGTATCCTACTATATTTACAGATACACGGGCAAACTAGCCCAAACTTTTGTATACAAGGCCGATTCATGTATTTCTTCCATATGTATTCTTCAAGCCCATCTTAATCGCGGCCCACCTCTGATCCGGTCAAATTCTGGTGATAACACATGCCCCCTGGTTTTGGAAATGACAATTCCAAAATCACTCTGCTTTTCTTCGTCGGGTCATGTCGTGGCAGAGCAGAACCGTCGCAGTATCTTTCATCATGATGCCTTGCCTCCTCCACTTCTCCGCGTGACCTGGCAATTTTTTTTTCTCTGTTGGGCACCACTTCCTCGGAAACTGCTGTGGCATTGAATCTCCACTATATCCCCTTTTATTTAACCGCTCCAAA
The DNA here is from genome assembly GCF_022539505.1 of Lolium rigidum. Classification (NCBI taxonomy): domain Eukaryota; kingdom Viridiplantae; phylum Streptophyta; class Magnoliopsida; order Poales; family Poaceae; genus Lolium; species Lolium rigidum. The sequence goes on from NC_061510.1 coordinate 210,662,463, forward strand.
CAGTTCGCTTCTTCATCCCCTTCGCATTAGCACTCCAAAAGCCCTCCTCCGCCAACATGTCTTCTTCCTCCTCCTCGCCTCATCGGGTCTTTCCACCCGGTCCTCCTCCTCCCGCGAGCCGACGCCGGAGTGGGACCCGGAGGAGGCCCACGAGGCCAACATCCGCCGCGCCATCGAAGACGGGGACGAGTCCAGTCACGACTTCTCCGTCTGGTTTGAGGACGACAAGTCCTCGACCGACGGGGAAAGTGACCTCCGCTTCCTTGCCGATGGGGAAACGGAGGAGGAGAGCGATGACGATCGCTTCTCCTGGGACGACTTCACCTCCTCCTCCTCCGAGGAGGAGGAGGAGGAGGAGGAGGAGGACGACACCTCCTCCGATGAACCGCCGGCCAAGCGCTTCTGCCCCTGGCCGGGGAACCTCAGCGACTTCGACAGCGACGACGACGACGCTGACGAGGAAGACGAGGACAACGAGGGCCCTGCCGGCGGCCGCCGCAGCAGCCGACGACGAGCCGCGCGGGAGTAGCGCCGACGCGGCCGGCGACGACGGCGACGACGAGGGCAGCGACGGCCCATAGATAGGACCCTTAGCATAGGACCAGTAGTAGTAGATGGGGCAATGTATCCCCTGGTACTTCCTTTTGAGAGCAATCAGCTCTTTATGTAAGAAATCCCGTTTATCAATGAAGAATTTCCTCCAATTTGATTTTGCCGATTTCCTTTATGCTAATTTAGCCGATTTCCCCTCATACTGACTTTGCCGATTCTCAACTTGGCCAATGCTCAATGAGCCGATGGCAACGCATCGGTCCCTCATAATCTACCCTTCATCTCTTCGACTGATGACCTTGAAATCTGGTGGATAATGTGGAAAACCCATGCCTTCAGGAGAGCCCTAGGACCGCTGCTGAAACAACTTGACGCTAAAACTGATACTTCTGCAGAACAGGTGCCACTTGCTCGCAAATCTCCTCGCGATAGTTTCCAGTGATGCTTTATAAACCTGCTCTGTTTCTTTGCAGCAACAAGATGGCCCAGAGCCTGTCAATGATGATGGACCCCCCTTTAAATTCCTCCCACCAGCTCCAGTGATCCTCTCCTGCTAGAACTCACCACCTTTGAAGAAGGTCATGATACAGGGCCAGCCGATGACACCCCAATCGGCTTCTAAAAACAGAGTATCTACCAGGTCAGCTGCCCCCCGAGCCTCAGTCAAGGCGAGAACGGCGGTGAGGACTTACAGTTCAGACAAATGGACCCGAGCTCGAGCGAATCTGAGAAAACCACCACGCAGAGCCAGCCAGACTTGCCACCGTCGGCTTTCAAGAAAAGGTCAGCTACTGAACCTGCCGTTTCCCAAACTCTCATCAAAGCGGGGCAGGGCAGCCTACGCACAGAGAGCCGATGCATCAAGAAAGCTCGCAAAGAACCGCAAGCCTCTCCATTAAACCAGGAGATACCAAACGTAACTCCATCCTTTCCTCGGCTGATTTGGCCCGCTGACCCCTTGTCGTTCTTATCGGCTGACCTCCTCTTCTGCAGACTGATGACACGTCTGACAGCACTGCTGAACTGGCGACCTTGCGCAAAGGGTCGGAGGTCCTCGAAGAGAAGGTTCAGGCGACGGCTCATTGAAGCTGAGCATGCTCTCATCGTTCACTCCCTCGAAGAAGGCCTCGAAGCTGACCTGAAGACCGACTCGGTCGAAAACCTGTGTAATTTGTACTAGAGTCGATGTCTGTGCATCGGCTGTACATCATGAGAATTTTTTTTTACTGGCCGATTTTTCTATCGGCCCCCAATATTTTACTGCACATGTATCGCACATGTTCATCTGATTAGTTGCCCCCCGAGCCGAATCTGCCAGGTAACTCGCGGATATCGGCTCTGTAGTTAGCCAAGGCACTGTATCTGAACGTCGGCTCCGTTAGGACCGATGTTGACTTCTTCCAGCTCATCAGCCGACGTAAACCCGTTGCCCGTTAGATCGACGTTGAACACAGACAGAACGTATGGTGAGGATAATTTTGGCCGATTGCTGGAATCGGTCTCCATGTTGATTGAATTGCTCAATGAAGGTTTTGCAATGTTCGTCCGTAGATCTTTGGGGCCGATCACAAGGATCGGCCTCGCCACGTTCGTCCATAGATTTTGCTCTTGTTACACAGTCAGGCCGGTGGATAAGACCAGCCTTACTCCGTCCTTCGTTACGTCGATGCGCTCGCAGTCGTCCAAAGTGATGCCTGAGAGTGGCTCTTGGCCTGTCGTCTCCCAAACGTTCATGCCAGCCGTTGAAATCTCGGCTGAGTCATCTGCGTGGACGACCTCTACTTCATCTCCATCCCACTGTATTAAGCATTGGTGCATCGTGGATGGAATGCAACAGTTGGCGTGGATCCAATCTCTACCTAGCAGGACAGCATAGGTGCTCTTGCTATCGACAATAAAGAACGTCGTAGGGATGGTTTTCCTTCCTACGGCCAGATCCACGTTCAGAACACCTTGTGCGTCAGATGCTTGGCCGTTGAAATCGCTCAGTGTAACGTTGGTCTTGATCAGATCCGAGCTAGAGACCGACGTAACATGGAGTATGGCATAATGTTGACGGCCGCTCCGGTGTCCACCAGCATCTTGTTGACAGGCTGCCCATTGATATAACCTCGCAAGTACAGGGCCTTCAGGTGTCTGTAGCTTCTTTCTCGTGGCTTCTCAAAGATAACCGGCCGTGGACCGCAGATCAAGTTGTGCCACAAGTGCTTCGTCTAATCCTGGAGCACTAAACTCCGTCGGAAGGATGAACACCATGTTTGTGCCAGCCGATGTCTCATCATCGGCTTTCTTTTGTCTGGGGCGCCACTCTTTCCTTTGTGGCCGACCTTCTTCGTCCAGTGTTTCGCTGAATTTTCGCGGCCGGATCAGGCCGCGCCTTCCTTAACGTGTGCAGGTATAACCTTTCGGCTTCCTCCAAACCACGTAGTCGCTGAACCCTACGCTTTTGGGAACGGCTGAGTCCATAAGGGCACCACCTTGGCCGGTGGTACTTATCTTCTTCTTCTTCATCATCGTCTTCCAATTCCTCGAGATCTTCCACCCGAGAGGACTCAGCGTGCTTGTTCCGAGGCGGGAGAGGCCCTAGACGTTGGAACACGGACACGTTAGCCGCATCCTTCTTCCTCTCGTCTACATTCCGGCAGCTTGCCGATTGTAGGCAATCGGCTCATTCCCGAATCCCAGCGAGTGTCCGAAGAAGGGACAGTCCCGAGTGCCTATCCACGTCGTCTTGCTCTCTTGATTCTTCCTTGGCGTGGCGCTCATATCTCTCCTCGTCGCGATCATGCCGACGATGTCTCCCGGCGTCCTCGCTAGCCAGACGATCTCTTTCGTCATCGTCGTTGTACCGTCGGCGTTGGTCGTATTGACTCACGTATTTGTTGAGGAGGTGATCAGAGAGAGGTCGCTGATATCTCACATTCCTCACTTCTCCCTCTGTGATGTAGCGCTTGCCATCATGACGGAGCCGATCGCGTGGAACGGCTTCCTCTTTGTCGTTGTCATGAGAGCAGCTGCCCTCGTCTCTATCCTTGCCAGGGTGGTGCACAGGTCCTACCACGTTGATATCAAACGAGAAACCTGGCTGGCACCTCCCAGGGTAAGTGCATTCCACCATGTTAATGACGGGGAAGGGGTGTGTGTCGACTTTCATGGCGTACTGGCTGAAAATTAGACGCCCTTGTTCTATCGCCATTTGGATCTGCTGACGCCACACCCTGCAGTCGTTGGTGGTATGGGTGAACGTTTTATGCCACTTGCAGTATGGCTTTCCGTTCAGCTCCTGCGCCGTGGGGATCTTGTGGCCTTCGGGTACCTTTAGCTGCTTCTCCTTAAGCAAGAGGTCAAAAATTTGCTCAGCTTTGGTGACGTCGAAGTCAAACCCTCTTGGTGGACCTTGTGGCTTAACCCACTTGCAGGACACGGGGCTTGCCCCCCGAGTCCATTCAGCCCATCGCTACCTCTTGATCTCCCGCGAGCCTTCATCTTCATCCGCCTCAACCAGGACCACCGCACGCTTGAATTTATCCCGGTATACATCCGGGTGGCGCTGTTCATATAATGACAGCTTTCGCACCATGTGCGCCGGTGAAGGGTAGTCTCGCTTGGGAGGCCACATCCTTGATCGGTGATGCGAGACCCACCACCGCCAACTCGATCGCTTCTTTTTCGGTCACACGAGCCGAATAGCATCGGTTCCTAACGGTCCCGAAGCGCCGGATGTATTCTCGATACTGTTTCTCCGCGCTTCGTCGTACTTGTGCTAGATCGGCAATGCCGGCCTCGGAAGCCTCCGAGTGATACCGCATGTGGAACTCGCTCCTCCAACCGCTTCCAAGTCCGGATTGAGTCCGGTGGCAGCGATGTGTACCACCCGAAAGCCGATCCCGTGAGGGATCGTGCGAAGAACCTCACACGCAGCTCATCTGATGCTGAGATCGTGCCCAGCGGTGCCAAATATCGGCTCACATGCTCGATCGAGCTGGAACCATCTGATCCACTAAATTTGGAGAATTCAGGGAGCCGATATTTGGGTGGTAGTGGGATCAACTCGTACTCGTTGGGGTACGGCTTGGAATAGCCGATTGCCCTCCTTTTCGGCACCATGCCGAACTGGTCTCTCAAGATTGTGTTGACGTCAGAAACCCCCTGGCGGGCAGAGACGGGCAACACCGTAGAGCCGGGAACAACTAGGGCTGTGGCTGGCCCCAGTCCCTCAGAGCGACGGCCCGCAAAGCCTCCTGGTCGCACGTCCGATGTTTATCACAAGGGCGTGCCACCTGACCTATACCTGGTCAGGAAGGTGTGGATGATGCCTCGCTTAGTTTCCTGCAGGGCACACACGTAAACGTTAAATACGAGCCTCGATCGGCTCTCGGGTTATCCCGTGAATCGGCTCAAAGAGCCGATCCACCCATGATTCGCACGAGGTGTCCGAATATATGGTGGTCCTGCTTGATCAAGGTAAAGCTGATGAGATCTACGACGATTCAGGGTTTTCACCGCATAATCGGATCATCCTACTCACGATTGGGCCTCGCGCTCGCGCACGGTGACCGTAAGTCCGATCCTAGACAGGGCCTAAAAACCAACACGAGGTTGATCCCCGGAACATCCTTTCTAGGGCTAGCAAACGCCACCCTACACGCCGCTGGATCCTCCAACCCTTTGTAAGGCCTAACTATTGCGGATGTTAAACTAATCCTTGGTGAAACAAGGAGCAACCGTAACGGATCAGATCTACTAAACTATGATCAAGCGGGGTGCCGCCCCTACACCTAAGATAGGTGTAAGGGCGGCTAGACATGCAAGGGTTGCACTACGATAGCATGTAATATGGAAAACAATGCTAACCCTAACATGTCTAAGATAACTACGTTGCTCGCCATCAAAAAGGCTTCGATACGAGCAACGCATGAACAACGTGGGCAGGCTTAGTGCTGCCTAGATCGCAAGATGCGATCTAGGCAGCATGATGCTTACCGGTAGAAACCCTCGAGACGAAGGAGTTGGCGATGCGCCGAGATTTGTTTGTGGTTGAACGTTGGTTGTTCTTTATTCCATAAACCCTAGATACATATTTATAGTCCAGGGGACTTTCTAATGTGGGCGTGCACCAAACCGTGCACGAGTAAGATTCTAACTTCTAAACTAAGATGCGATCTAATATGTTACAGATACACGGGCAATTAAGCCCAACTTGGTATAAAAGGCCGATTCACGTATTTCTTCTATATATATATTCTTCACGTCTATCTTGATCACGGCCCACCTCTGACTTGGTCAAATTCTGGTGATAACACATGCTCCCTCGGTTTTGGAAATGACATTTCCAAAATCATTACGCTTTCTTTCGTCGGGTCATGTCGTGGCAGAGCAGAACTGCCGCAGAATCCTCATCATGATGCCTTGCCCCTTCCACTTCTCCACGTGGCCGCCAAACTCTCTTGTTGGGCAACATCTCCTCGGAAACTGTTGTGCAATTGAATCTCTCTCATATCCCCTTTATTTAACCGTTCTAAACAGCTTGCGTCTCCTTCGTCCTCCTCGCGTTAGCACAAAAAACCCTCTGTGCCGCCATGTCTTCTTCCTCCTCCTCCGAGTTTTCCTACGGGTCCGACTCCTCCCGCGAGACGCCGCCGGAAATTCGTGCCCCGAAGACTGGGACGAGGAGAGCCATGCCTCCTCCATTTGGTCCGAGGACGACAAATCCTTGACCAGCGGGGATGAAGATCTTCGCTTCCTCGCCGACGGGGAACTGGAGTCAAAAAGCGAGGACGACCAGTTCTCCTGGGACGGCTGCCCCACCTCTGAAGAAGAGGGAGAAGAAGACGACGACGACGACGACTCCCTCGAGGGCTACCCGCCGGCGAAACGCCTCCGCATGTGGTGGGACGACGACAGCAGCGACGACGAAGACGGGGATGAAGCCCCCGTGGAGGGCTACGGGAGTAGCGACGAGGAGCCCATCGGCAGCAGTGCCGATGAGAGTTCTGAGGATGACGATGAGGGCAGTGATGGCCCGTAGACTAGGATCTAATAGTATAGGCCTAGCAGTAGTAGATTGGTCAATAGACCCTTCTTTTGTTCTTCCTTCCTTGATCAATCGGCTCCCCATTGTAAGAAATCCCAAAATTAATGAAGAATTCCCTTAACTTGATTTCGCCGATTTCTTTCATGCTGAGTTTGTCGACTGCTGGCCTAATCCATGCTTAGTGACTGATGGCAACGCATCAGTTTCATGATAATCTGCGAGCCAGGCTAATTTAGCCATCCCTCCAAGCTAGCTAGCACTGCCGATGACGATGGCACAGCCGATCTTAGTAAGCTGGCAACTTGATCTTTGAGCAGGCGACTTTTTAAAAAAGCCCTGGAACTGTCTTGGATGCTCACACCGATGACTCTGTAACAGAACACCACTATCCAGACCGGTTGTGTCGTAGGGCTAGCCGATTCCAACCAAATCGGGCGAGCTGCCCCCCGAGCCTTAATCAAGGCGAATCAGCCATGTGCCGACATTAGCCTTAACTCATGACGTAGCCCCAAGCAGAGAACCTTCAGGGTGAACTGCCCCCCGAGCTTCTTCAATCTACTTCTTGCGCCTTGCGGATCGGATCGGTTCCTCCCTTACCCTGATTTGCACATCCAGGTTGCTCTTGGCGTTGTTCTTGAAGAGAGGATCCGAGCCCTTAGACTACTCCATTGAGGAGTTCTTCCATTAGTGCTCCATTGACCCTCTGATCGTAACAGTTACTCCTCTTGAGTCGATGGCCATGCATCGGCTTTTATATCCTTAAGTCGATGTCTGCTGCATCGGCTGTGCTCGAAAATTATCGAATTTTCAGAATTTTTTTTTTCTTTTACGGCCGACTTATGCATCGGCCCCCCGCACTCCAATACCCATCACCAAAGGATGAGACGCTTCCGTTGCATATCCTCGTGTTTTATCCACCTGGGTGCCCCCCCGAGCCGATTCTGTCAAGAGAATTGATGGTATCGGCTCTGTTGGATAACATGTCGAACCCGAGCAGTAATGGATGGTGAGGATAATTTTGGCCGATTGCTGGAATCGGCCTCCACGTTGCTTGCTCGGTGAAGGTTTTGTAAGTTCCCTTCATAAATTTTTTGGGGCCGATCACAAGGATCAGCCTCGCCATGTTTGCTTCTTGACGTGCTCTTGCTACTCGTTCAGGCCGGTAGATAAAACCAGCCCAATCTCTGACTTTATCATGTTGGTGCGCTTGCTGTCGTCCACCTTGAGTGCATCGTGAAATCGTGGAGCACTAAGCTTCGTCGGAAGAACGAGCACCATGTTTGTGCCGGCCGATGTTTCGTCATCGGCTTTCCTTTGCTTGGGGCGCCACTCCATTTTCCGTGGACGACCCTCTTCATCCGGGGTTCGCTGAACCTTTGCAGCCGGATCAGGCCTTGCCTTCCTCAATGTATGCAAGTATAACCTCTCGGCTTCTTCCGAGCCGCGCAATCGTTGAACCCTGCGTTTCGGGAACGGCTGAGTCCATCGGGGCACCACTTTGGCCGGTGATACCTGTCTTCTTCTTCTCCCTCGTCTTCCGAATCTTCGAGATCTGTCAACCGAGGGGACTCAGCTCGTTTGCTCGTGGCGGGAGAGGTCCCAAGCGCTCGAACACGGACACGTTGGCTGCCTCCTTCTTTTTCCGGTTGCATTCCGGGCAATTGCCGATTGTTGGCAATCGGCTCATTCCTGAATCCCGAGCAGTGCTCGAAGAAGGGACAATCCCGATGCTCGTCCTCGTCGTTTTGCTCCCTTGCCTTTTCCTTGGCGCAACGCTCGTGCTCCTCCTCGTCGCGATTATGCCGACGATGTCTTCTGGCTTCTCTAGCCAGACGATCTCTTTCATCATCATCGCTGGACCGTCGGCGTTGGTCGTACTGACTCACATACTTGTTGAGGAGGTGATCGGAGAGAGGTCGCTGATATCTTATGTTCTTCACTTCTCCCTCTCGTTACGTAGCGCTTGCCATCTTGGCGGAGCCGATCGCGTGGAGCGGCTTCCTCTCGTATCTTTGCTATGAGAGCAGCTGCCCTCATCTCCATCCTTGCCAGCGTGGTGTCCAAGATCTACCATGTTGATGCTGAACGAAGATCCTGGCTGGCAACCTTCATGGTAAGAATACTCCACCATATTAACGGCGGGGAAAGGGTGTGTGTCGACCTTCATGGCGTACTGGTGAAAAATCAACCGTCCGTTCTCTATCGCCATTTGGATCTGCTGCCGCCACACCCTGCAGTCGTTGGTGGTGTGGGTGAACGTGTTATGCCACTTGCAGTATGGCTTTCCGTTCAGCTCTTTCACCGTGGGGATCTTGTGGCCTTCGGGTACTTTTATATGCTTCTCCGTGAGTAAGAGATCAAAAATCTGCTCGGTTTTGGTCACGTCGAAGTCGAACCCTTTCGGAGGGCCTTGTGGCTTCACCCATTTGCAGGTCACGGGGCCTGTCGCTCGAGTCCATTCAGCCACTGCTACTTCTCGATCTCCCGCAGCACCTTCGTGCTCGTCTGCCTCAACCAGGGTCACCGGGCGCTTGAATTTGTCCTGGTAAACATCTGGGTGGCGCTGTTCATATGCTGACAGCTTCTGCACCATGTGCGCCAACGAAGGGTAGTCCGCTTGGGAGGCCACGACCTTGATTGATCATGAGAGACCCACAACCGCCAACTCGATCGCTTCTTTTTCACTTATATGAGCCGAAAAGCATCGGTTCCTAATGGTCCCGAAGCGCCGGACGTATTCCGATATCGTTTCCCCGCGCTTCGTCGTACTTGCGCTAGATCGGCAATACCAACATCGGAAGCCTCCGAGTGATACTGCTCATGGAACCGCTCTTCCAACCGCTTCCAAGTCCGGATGGAGTTCGGTGGTAGCGATGTGTACCACCCGAAAGCCGATCCTGTGAGGGACCGTGCGAAGAACCTCACACGCAACTCGTCCGACGCCGAGATCGTGCCCAGCTGTGCCAAATACCGGCTCACATGCTCGATGGAGCTGGAACCATCTGATCCACTAAACTTCGTGAAGTCCGGGAGCCGATATTTGGGTGGTAGCGGGATCAGTTCGTAGCTGTTGGGGTACGGCTTGGTGTAGCCGAACGCCTTCCTTTTCGCATCATGCCGAACTGATCTTTCAGAATTGCACAAATCTGATCCGCTGTGATGGCTGAAGGTGTCGAACCCTGAAGATTCGCCGGGGTGGCATACTTAACCAGCCATGCTTGCTTTTCCGGTTCTAAGCCAAGCTGCAGGAGCTGGGCTTTGGAGGTTTGTCGGAGTGGCGTACTTAGCTAGCCACGATTGCTTCTCGAGATCGGCTCCCGACGTTCCTCCCGCCGTTCCGGAGGCCCCCGATATTGCAGCCTGGTTCGAGAGTGCCCAGGCGTTGCAGTCCGGTACGTATGCGCACGCGTATCCGTGCGGGATCTCCTTGGGTGCCTCAGGTAGGAATTGGTAGTCACTAGGATCACCACCAATCTTGTAGACGACGTATGCCGATGAGGTCGGCAGTTCCGGTGCTGCCCATGCGAACGGCTGGGGCTGGAGCGGCATCTCTCCCTTGAAAGTCCCCAGAGCCGGTCCCGATGGAGAATACCGGTGGCTCATGATTTCCTTGACGACGCGCAGAGCGACGCGCTCCAAGGTGTTCACCAGGCTCTCAGAGTGGCGGTGCAGCGAATGAGCCACCATGTAGTTGATCTCCTGCCGCAGCGACCTGGTGCGTTCTTCTGACGGGGCGGACATGTCCACTCCATCGAGCGCGCCTTCAGGTGTGAAACCCTTCCACCTGACGCCATGGGAGCGGGTTCGGTGGAAGGAGCCGATGAGTTCGGCTTCGAGGGTTGCCTTGATCTCGTCATGTTTCTTCTTGAGCTCATCGGGCGGATCCTCGTACGTGACCGGAGTGTCTTCCGCCATCTCGGATGTAGATGGCGATGTTGTGGATGTCGAAGGCGGTCCCACCGGGCGTGCCGGAATGTGTTGACGTCGAAACCCCCGGCGGGCAGAGACGGGCAACACCGTAGAGCCGGGAACAACTAGGGCTGCGGCTGGCCCCGGTCCCTCGGAGCGACGGCCCGCAAAGCCTCCTCGGTCGCACGTCCGATGTTTATCACAAGGGCGTGCCACCTGACCTATACCTGGTCGAGAAGGTGTGGATGATGCCTCGCTTAGTTTCCTGCAGGGCACACACGTAAACGTTAAATACGAGCCTCGATCGGCTCTCGGGTTATCCCGTGAATCGGCTCAAAGAGCCGATCCACCCATGATTCGGACGAGGTGTCCGAATATATGGTGGTCCTGCTTGATCAAGGTAAAGCTGATGAGATCTACGACGATCTGGGGTTTTCACCGCATAATCGGATCATCCTACTCACGATTGGGCCTCGCGCTCGCGCACGGTGACCGTAAGCCGATCCTAGACAGGGCCTAAAAACCAACACGAGGTTGATCCCCGGAACATCCTTTCTAGGGCTAGCAAACGCCACCCTACACGCCGCTGGATCCTCCAACCCTTTGTAAGGCCTAACTATTGCGGATGTTAAACTAATCCTTGATGAAACAAGGAGCAACCGTAACGGATCAGATCTACTAAACTATGATCAAGCGGGGTGCCGCCCTACACCTAAGATAGGTGTAAGGGCGGCTAGACATGCAAGGGTTGCACTACGATAGCATGTAATATGGAAAACAATGCTAACCCTAACATGTCTAAGATAACTACATTGCTCGCCATCAAAAAGGCTTCGAGTACGAGCAACGCATGAACAACGTGGGCAGGCTTGTGCTGCCTAGATCGCAAGATGCGATCTAGGCAGCATGATGCTTACCGGTAGAAACCCTCGAGACGAAGGAGTTGGCGATGCGCCGAGATTTGTTTGTGGTTGAACGTTGGTTGTTCTTTATTCCATAAACCCTAGATACATATTTATAGTCCAGGGGACTTTCTAATGTGGGCGTGCACCAAACCGTGCACGAGTAAGATTCTAACTTCTAAACTAAGATGCGATCTAATATGTTACAGATACACGGGCAATTAAGCCCAACTTGGTATAAAAGGCCGATTCACGTATTTCTTCTATATATATATATTCTTCACGTCTATCTTGATCACGGCCCACCTCTGACTTGGTCAAATTCTGGTGATAACAGATTGTACTGATCTGATCCGCGGTGCTGGCTGCAGGAGTCGAACTCTGAAGATTTGCCGGAGTGGCATACTTAGCCAGCCATGCTTGCTTCTCAAGCTCTGAGCCAACTGCAGGAGTTGGGCTGCGGAGGTTTATCGGAGTGGCATACTTAGCTAGCCACGTCTCGCTTTTCAAGATCTGTTCCCGAAGTTCCTCCTCGCTGTTCCGAAGTCCCCGCTGTTGCGAGTCCGGTTTGTGAGTGCCCGATATCGTGCAGCCTCGGCACGTATGTGCACGTATATCCGTGAGGGATCTCCTTAGGCGCCTCATGCAAGAACTGGTAATCACTAGGGTCACCACCGATCTTGTAGACGATGTATGCCGGTGAAATCGGCACTTCTGGTGCTGCCACCGCGAATGGCAGCGGTGGTCGGGACTGGCATCTCTCCTTGGTGAGTCCCTAGAGCTGGTCCTGACGGAGAGTACTGATGCCTCATGATTTCCTGGATCACCCGAAGAGCGACACGCTCCAAAGTGTTCACCAGGCTCTCAGAATGGCGGTGCAGCGAATGAGCTACCATGAAATTAATCTCTTGACGCAGAGACCTGGTGCGTTCTTCTGACGGGGCGGACAGGTCCACTCCATCGAGCGCGCCTTCCGGTGAGAACCCTTTCCACCTGATGCCGTGTGAGAGGGTTCTCTGGAAAGAGCCGATGAGGTCGGCTTCGAGGATCGCTTTGACCTCGTCATACTTCTTCTTGAGCTCCTCAGTGAGATCCTCGTATGTGACTGTAGTGCCTTCCGCCATCTCAGATGTAGATGGCGATGCGGTTGATGTCGAAGACGGTCCCACCGGGCGTGCCAGAACGTGTTGCGGTTTCGAAACCCACCGGCGAGCAGCGACGGGCAACACAGTAGAGCCGGGAGGCTCCCAGGACTGCGGCTGGCCCTGGTCCCTCGAGCGACGGCCCGCAAAGACTCCGGCATGCACGTCCGATGCTGGTGCAAGGGCGTGCCACCTGACCTATACCTGGCCAGGAAGGTGATGGATTTGCCTCGCTTAGTTTCCTGCATGGCATACACGTAAACATTAAATACGAGCCTCGATCGGCTCTCGAGTTATCCTGTGAATCGGCTCAAGGAGCCGATCCACCCATGATTCGTACGAGGTGTACGATCACATGGTGGTCCTGCTTGATCAAAATAAAGCTAAAACGACCTACTACGATTTAGGGTTTTCACCACATAATCGGAACATCTTACGCGTGATTGAGCCTGGCGGCCACACACGGTGACCATAAACCGACCCTAGACAAGGCCTAAAAACCAACATGAAGTTGATCCCCGGAACATCCTGTCTAGGGCTAGCAAACTACACCCTACGTGCCACTGGATTCTTCAACCCGTTTCTAAGGCCTAACTATGCAGATATTAAACTAATCCTTGAAGAACAAGGAGCAATCATAACGGATCAGATCTACTAAATAATGATCAAGCGAGGTGCCGCCCTTACACCTAAGATAGGTGCAAGGGCGGCTAGACGTCTAAGGGTTGCACGGACGAAAGCATATGATACGATGAAACAATGCTAACCCTAACACATCTATGATAACTACGTTGCTCGCCATCAACAAGGCTTCAACACGAGCAACGCATGAACAACGAATAAACGTGTACTTGCCTAGATCGCAAGATGCGATCTAGGCAGCATGATGCTTACCCGGAAGAAACCCTCGAGACAAGGGAGTTGGCGATGCGCCTAGATTGGTTTGTGGTGAACGTGATTGTTGTTTATTTCAGAAACCCTAGATACATATTTATAGTCCGTAGACTTTCTAACGTGGGAATAATCCCAACCGTGCACGAGCCAAATTCTATCTAACCGACACGTATCCTACTATATTTACAGATACACGGGCAAACTAGCCCAAACTTTTGTATACAAGGCCGATTCATGTATTTCTTCCATATGTATTCTTCAAGCCCATCTTAATCGCGGCCCACCTCTGATCCGGTCAAATTCTGGTGATAACAGACAGGTTTTATTTGGAAGCGCGAAAATTCCCCAAATTTTCTATGAATGAATGTAATGCACACCTTGGTGTTCTCTCATTTTATAGCCTATAAACCTGGGATATTACAACTGGTTTCTCCCCGGCTGGGCCGGCGGTCCGCTGGGTTGGCCCAGTTGGGCCGTTCCCCTGCCCCCCTTTTATTCCTTTTTCTGTTTCTTTTGTTTGAGAAGCGTTTGTGGCACCAAAACAAATCAGAAAAATGTAAATAAAATATCTGCGGATTCCCTAGAAAAGGACTTTATTTTGGAACCACTTTTAATTCAAAAAAAAATACTTCATAACACCAAAGTTGGCATACATGCCTACATGGCTATAAGTGCCATTTTAGGGTTTGGGGTTTGAAATAAATTTTGTATTTTCCCTAAATTGTGATGATGTCACGGTGCTTATGAATGCAGTGCATGATGTTTGGAAATTTGAAAATTTGGGATGTTACAGAGCTGGGGAAGAAGCTCCCCTTTATATAGGGGTGTTCAAAATCCAGCCGTTCCACAGTTCCCGCATGACCGGTACTACCGCTCGGGTGAGCGGTGTTACCGCTCCCATGTGACCATTGATACTCAAACTGAGGCTCATCCCGCACGGCCGGTACTACCGGTCACGGTGTTGCTTGAGGTACCCGTTCATGGTAATTTGGATACTGGATCCAAGGTGGTACCGAAACGGTACTACCACCGGTAGTGCCGCATGTGGGATTCTTCAGAGCGGTACCAGACCGGTGACCGGTACTACCGCGATTCACTCAAAGAGTGACTCAAGTGGTGGTTCCGATCGTGGTACCGCTTAGGTGCCGCTCAGAATCCAATAGCTTCGGCCACTAAGAGCGGTATCACCAATGGTACTGCTACCGGTAATATTGGTTCCGCGGGGAATCGGTAGTGCCGTCATAACAGTTCCAGCTGACGTGTACCTGGTGCTGAAGGCGGTAGCGGTACTACCGCTCTCATCACCGGTACTACCGGTCATACAAAGAAAGCATGTTTTTCCATAGCTTTTCACAACCTCTACAACTATTTCCTCGTGACACACACACACACAAACAACCGAAAAGCCTATCAACTATGCCTAGCTATGATCTTGGTCTTCCCATCTTGAGTGGGTCACGAGAACACCGTGTACCTAAATATATTTCAGCAACTATACACACGATAAAGTTATATTCTAGTGTTGTTATCAAACACACAAAAGGGAAGACTTTGCTCTTTCAGATATGCTAAGAAATGTCAATGACGATTATGTCATGCTAATCAACACAAGCATTATAGTATTTTGTCAGCGCCGGATGTATAAGAGCAACTCCAGCAGTCGCTGCAAACCGCGGCGCGCTATATCACATTTACATCACGCTTCAGTCGGATTTACCGCGTTGAAGTGCCACCGCACTCACCGGAAGCGCTAAAGTACAGCGCGGGCAATCGAGCGAGTATGCTTTAACGGGCACTAGAAAATACTCCCTCCGTTCCTTTCTATAGTGCCTATAGATTTTTGGCATTTGTTTCAGAATATAAGGTTATAGCTTAGCTTTTGTTCAATTACCCCCTTCCCGTTCAGCTCCCAAATCGTTCAGGTCCCAAATTTGTTATGGTAAGTTAGTAAGATATGGATTTCCTAAACTTTACGTTGATCTCAAATCGTTTAGCTAGGAGTCTTGTGTAAAAAATACTCTTGCGCTAATTTCCGTGCCAAAAAACTATAGGCATTATAGAATGGAACAGAGGGAGTAGCACATTGCAGACAGTTTTGGTAGAATATTTGATAGAAACAAGATCAATAGAGTAGCTAAAATAAAATAAAAAGACATTTCTTTTACAAATGCGAAAAACTACTTGCGTCCGCGATCTAGAAGTTGCCATCTTCGGAGCCCGATGAGGCCGCAGGTGTGGTCAGGAACTCGTCCAGCCAACGGTCATCGTTGTCGCTGATCGTCCAGGGCCCCGTCCTCTGTGCATCGATGAAGGCCTTGCGCCAACGCACCTACATCTTCCTCGCCTTCCTCTCCGCACGCGCAGCCCTCTTCTGGACGAAGAAGGCATCCTCATCGAGGACGTCCCGCGGGCAAGTTCGGGGCCACTCTTCCATGGCGCGTTCGTCCCCCTCAACAATGTCGATGCGCTAGCTTCCGGCCTTCATTCCTATGAGGTGCTCGCCGGCGGCACGGATCTCCACGTATACACCCCCCCCCCCCCCCCCCCACGGCCAGAAGCGGACATTGTGGAACCCGCGCGGAGGCATGGCGAAGCGGCGGCGCCGACCAGGTGGAAGCGGTGGGCGGCAGAAGTGGTGGGGAAAGAGGCGCGTGGAAGAGATGGGGAGCGCACTCGTCCGTGCCGCGCCTTTTACCGAGCGTACTTGATGCCACGCGCTGCCGAAATATCCCGCGCGCGGCAAATGTTTTAGCGCGCGGCAAATGTTTTAGCGCGCACACATTTTTGGCGCGACTGCTGGAGCTCTTTTCACTCCACCCCACACGCTAAAACCAACTTTTAAAAAGCCAACGTGATTTTGCAGCGATTGTCGGAGTGGCTCTAATGAACGAAATGCACGTGGGGCTTTCAGAGGAGGATGAGGTGGGGCACTAGATGGCGCAACACCCTAAGTCCGTGATGTAGCAGGCCATAGTAGTGGGTGGAGGTGATGGTTGCACCAAGTCGAGGATTGGGCCTCGTTAGCGAGACTCGCCAATTAGTAGGGGTGAAAACAAATAAAATAATTTCCGTACCGAAACTGGCACTGAATTCGTTTTTAAGGTATCTATATCTGATTTAAAAAATCTGAAGAATAAAGATATTCGATTTCGAAGTGATGCTCCAAATACGGTGTAGGATATGGTATAAAAAATGATAGGTGGCTTTAGATTGTCCGAAATTTAACTTAAAAATTAAGACCAATCTTGAAAGGTAATTAATTATTGACATACCATATTAATTTGGCGAGCTTGTTTAGCTAAAAGTTTTTATCAATGCTTGAGTTTTCCGCATTGTGTCTTTTTTTAACTGCACAAGAACAAAAGTTTAAATCTCTCTCAAAAATTTGCAAGACCTATAACAATCTACCGATGAGAGCATAAATCCGACTATTTTTATTTCCGGTCCTAGCCCATCCCATTTCTGATTCGAATCCGCAGTCCGAAATATCCGCATTCGAATCCTAAATCGATTAATATTCGCTCCGATCCAAATCCGTAAAAAATATATGATAAAGGATATGGTACAAGCAAAATTCGATTCGATCAGATCCGTTTATACCCCCTGCCAATTAGGCATATGATTATGGGAGCATCTGGAAATCAGTCGCCTGAGACTTAATAAGTCTAAGTCGCAGACATCAGTAGCTTATTAAGCCGTGTACTACTTTAATTTTAGCGTCTAGTTTTGTGTGTTCGTATTTTTCACTAGAAAAAATAATCTGTGCAACCATAAGAAAAATCTTAGTAGCAATTTACCCGTGTAACTAGAAAAAACTCAGTTGCAACCCACATGTAAGTGAAAATTCTTAGTTGCGACACATGTGTAACTGGAAAAATCTCAGTTGCAACCCACGTGTATGTGGAAATTCTTAGTTGCAACATATGCGCAACTGGAAAAATCTCAGTTGCAACGCTCATGCAATTGAAAAAGAAAAACAGTTGCAACCCACATGTAAGTGGAAATTCTTAGTTGTGACGCGGGTGTAACTGGAAAAATTCTCAGTTGCAACCCACATGTATGTGAAAATTCTTAGTTGCAACATATGCACAACTGAAAAAATCTCAGTTGCAACGCTCATGCAATTGGAAAAAATAAATTAGTTGCAACTCACGTGTAACCGAAAAAACCTCAGTTGCAACCCACATGCAACTCGAAATATGTCGTTGCAACACACACACAACTGGAGTGCGCGGTAAGCGGTTCCATGGGAGAGAGAAAAACGACTTGTAGATAGAAACCGTCACCACGAGCTAAGGGTGTCAAGTGGGATCCCACTTTTGTCCCACTTGTAGTATAATTTGAATTTTTTAGTACAAATTTTCAAAATTTGAACTACATAGTATAAAATGACATCCCACGGGGATCCCACCTTGACACCCTACCACGAGCCCACTCCACAAAGCCCGCAAAAATAAGTCAGCCCGCTTAAACGTCGGGCTAACAACAACACAAACACACAAACAATCCAAAAGTTATAGCACGAATCTACAAACACAAAATACGAATCTCTAAACGCTCAACTTAAACTTATTAAGTATCAGCGCCTGATTTCCAGCAAATCCATATGATTATAGGAGAACAAACATGTTTGTTTGTTCAAAAGGCTCTAATAGTTAGCTTGGAATTTTGGTTTTATTACTCCCTCCGGTTCATATTAATTGACTCTAATATGGATGTATCTAGACATATTTTAGTTCTAGATACATCCATATTGAAGTCAATTAATATGAATCGGAGGGAGTAGAAGTTTAGAACCAACAAGCACCGCATATATATCCATAACTAACGAAGTTGGTTTTAGTTTGTTACGTGTGTAAGAAATCTTGTTATGCAAATCCTCCGTATCTGAGGTTTTTTGATCGATAAAATCCCTCCAGAAATAATCAATCGGCGCATCAGCAGACGATCGAGATGCCTCCGCCGCGCGCACGACGATGCAGCCTCCGTCGGTCCGCCGCCGAGCCGTACTGCGGGAAGGCGAAGGACCGCGGGATCAAGAAAGATCGTCAGCGCCGAAAAGTCGGCGGCGGCTCGACAGAGCCTCTCTCCGACGACGCGCTCGCCCGCATCTTCGCCGGGCTATCGGACGCGGCGGACCTCGTCCGCTGCGCCGCCACGTGCCGGCGCTGGGGGCGCGTCGTGGCCACGAGCGCCGCCATCGTCTCCGGCTCCATGCCGCCCGTCGGCCGCTTCTTGCCGGACCTCGCCGTCGGCCTCTTCCACCGGGAGACGGAGCTGCCTGCAGCAGCGTCGCCGCTGCTGCCGTGCTTCGTGCCCATGGCGTCCGCCGCTCGCTTCCTCGGCGCCGGCCAGCAGCGGCTTCTCGGCGTGGCAGGGCTAGGCGACGGCGGCGGGATCTTGCACCACTCTCGCCCCGTCGCGTCCCGGAACGGCCGGCTCGTTCTGGAGCTCCAGCGCGAGGGCCGCGCCGCCGCCGACGGCCTCCGGCTCGTCGTCTGCAACCCGATGCTGCGTGACAACAGCATCATCCTTGTGCCGCCCCTGATCTCAATAGCTGCAGGCACCATGCAGGACTACGGCTGCGCGTTGTTCACCGGCCAGGACCTCCGCCCACCTCGCTGCAACACCTTCTTCCGCCTGCTGCTCATCTATAACTCCACCGGGAACTCCACCGTGCTCCGGTGTTACTCCTCGGACACTGGCTGCTGGGGACGGGAGGCCGAGTGCAGCGTCCAAATCTCCAGCTCCCATATGTGCGACATCGGCCAAGCCGTGGTGCGCCGCGGAGTTGCCTTCTGGGCCCTGGACCCTGGGGTGCTCGGGGCACGTCTCGATCAGATCGACCAGCATGGTGCCGTGATGGACATGCATTTGGTGCCTTACCAGGCACCTCATTTCTGGCCAAACAATCGGCTCTTGGGCATCTCACCCGACAACAGGCTCTTCTTCCTGACCATGGGGGTCACAGGAATGAAGCACAAGTTTATGCTGGCGAACCTATCCTACTTCAAGTTTGAGGATGAAGACAACATCTGCTCTGGCAGGCAGTTGTTCGGTCCTGATCGTGAGAACCAACGAGACCAACAAGTGCGGATGCCTGAGTTCAAGTTGTCACACTATAACATGTCCGTCAAGCTGCGGTGGTTTGGCGAGAAGAGTGGTCTCGTCGTCTTCACCATGGGAAGACCCAGCGGGCATAGGGGCACCTTCGTTTTGAACCTCCACGACGAAGTGTTCAGCAAGGTGGCTGATTATGGCGACTCGTGGAAGAACTTGCTTGGGTATGAGATGGACATGGCGGCTTACCTTTCCTCCTCTGTCAACCCATGGTCACTACCCGAAAAACCATCAATGCCGAGTATTTGGAGGTTCTCACTGTGTAGAACAACGGGTACTCGGTATATTACACTAGAGCATAGCTAGAAAAACTCTGTAAACTAGATGATACCTCTCGCGTTGGTGCGGAACGTTAGTTAATTTCTTTGTAACAAATTATTTCTTGGATTTATAGATACATGATTTCAACATAAATTTTAACATGTAATACGATTTGTGCCAACAAATATTTTTTAAACATTAGACCGTAGTCCTGCCTTAAATTAATAAGGTCGTTGCCGGCAATTTGATCAAACCAGCTATCAGGAAACGAAAACAACAAGCAAAACAAGAAACGAAACACAACTTGAGCTCCGAGACCATTGTCAAGCTCTGCGATCCGACTAGAGAGGCGTCGAAGCTGGTGAAGAAGACTACCATTGAGGGACTCGCACCATCGTCAACCTCCATAAACCAAGCAAAGCCCTTGCTGCGGAACGTTAGTTAATTTGTTTGTAACAAATTATTTTTTGGATTTATAGATATATGATTTGAACATAAATTGTAACATGTAATACGATTTGTGCCAACGAATATTTAAACAACGATGTGAAAATAAAACCCTAAATGTTACATATTATTGTTTCATCATTTCAGTTCCCAGGATGCACATTTAAAGTGAACCAATTCTTGAGCAGCGGCACCATAGAAGATAAATCTAATTCGAAAATTGGCCATTCAATGCACATTACCGAAATAAGAGGGCAGCTACACAACTAAAACAAAAGTTCGTAATTAACTCTCTACTGTAAGATACGATAATACCCTGTGTGTTGCCGATGCACTTTCTGATGCCTATAAGCAACTTCAAAGGAAATTCTAAATCAGATGAATAAACATTAAATATAGCACCAATTAAATATAAAAAGGATATTAATATTTAGCTCTAACGCTGAACAAATACATGTTGTACGGAGAAGATTTAGTTCGACGTTTCAATCATCATAGTCATGTTGGCTTGTAAGAGTGTTGAAATAATCCTAGTACATTTTTCAAACGAGAAGTTTAAGGTGATTTCCAATAATGCACTCTTCACATGTACGTGAATATTCAGATTTGCACAGCTATGTCTTAACGACTGGAACAGAACATTGACATATCAATAAAAAAATAAACCCATATTATAAGAGAGGTACTTCACACCTGAAATATAGCCATCGTGCTCTATCCCTTAATGAACATCCATGGGAGTATGTTAGAACATACAACTATATAACTCTTAAAATAACAATGGACCCGGGTTCATGGGTTTACTCAATCGTCCCTCTCAATCTATGGTGGTAATCATGTTATAGATAATAAAAATACACAACATAGTTATGTTTTAATGGTAACTAGTTGAATGCCCGTGCGTTGCTACGGCTCCTAAAATTTTCTTTTGTCACCACACATACAAAAAATGGATGTGAAAATTCTCATGTATAAAAAATAGTCACATGACATTCTAAAAATATTAATATTCCTCTTTGTTTTAAGTACATCCTATAAATATATAAACATAGTTAAATTCTATGTTGCCACGGTTTTTCAAATTTCTTTCCTCTTTATCACATAATTAAACAACGACACAATCAAACCGAGCAAAGAGCTTTAATTTGGTGCTCTATAGAGGAATATGCAAGATATATATTATTAGAAGAGAACCCCAATTAATTCTGCCATGTCCATTTTCTTCTTAATCTCTAGTGCTCTTATCCTGTCTCCTGCCAGGAGTTTGGAGGTCCGCACTGGGTTGGACTCATAGTCATAGCCGAACTTGTTGGTCTCAACGTCTTTCTGTCAGACTTTTTTTTCTGTCGTAATAGTTGTGCTTGTTGTCGTGGCGCATATACAACAGCGTCGCTGCCATTCTTGGGGAACAATGCTCCTCCTTTTTAGCCAATGATTCACCATCTTATTCCAACAAGACAACTTCTGCAGCCAATGGCACGACATTGGCGGTCGTCCGCTTCTCGGAGTCATATTTAGTTCATAAAGGATTTTCCGTCTTGAAATAAGTTATTATGTCATCTCCTAACATCTGCAAATAATCACCACAAACATAAAGCATTCAGTAAAAAAATAGTCAACAAGCACAAATCAGCGAGTAACAAATATATTAACAATAATTATGATGGCTACATGTCCAAGAACACATAGGTGAAATAAAATTATCATTTGTGTCGCTGTTATTATCCTAGTATTAGTTATTGTCACACCATACATCATATTTCTCCCTTTTTACCCCAAGATAAATGATGTGGTGCTGCATTGTCATGTCACTCAATGTATATGTCCTCTGTCATTCAACCATCCACTACCTACATACATCATACTACTATATGGTAAACACTTTTAGACATGGATGCAATGATTTATGTGTTGTGTGAAACAAGTCACATCTCTCCCATCTACCTACACTTGGTGATGTCAAGCACGTCATGACAAGATAAACAAGGCATTTATAGAAGCATCTCCAAAGTATGGCAAACCATAAGAATTCCAACACAACCTTAGATGAATAACAAGTATCACCATATACCATAAAATCCACCACATGAATTACATAGATAGATC
Source organism: Lolium rigidum (assembly GCF_022539505.1). Lineage (NCBI taxonomy): Eukaryota > Viridiplantae > Streptophyta > Magnoliopsida > Poales > Poaceae > Lolium > Lolium rigidum. Next base: position 210,684,830 of record NC_061510.1, read on the forward strand.
CATAGACATACGGGGCATATCACATGGAATTCAATCATGATCATACATAGAGAGATTGGATCAGGTTACCACCACAAACCCATTGTCCAGGGGTGGACTACTCCCCTCTCATCATGGATATTGATGAGGAGGCGTTGGTGAAGGGGGAGCGGCGGCCGGAGGCAATTCCGACATCGATTCCTCCCCCCCAATCTTCCTCCAGCGGCGGCCAGCAAACTCTCTGTTCATGTGTTTTCGATCTCTGTCCCCCATAGTGTCGAGCAAACCCTGGCGGTCATATATATAGGGTTTTTTTTAGGTCAAACGAAGTTTGTAGGCGAAAGATTGAGGCGAATCGGACGGTCAAGGGGGAAAACACCCCAGGTAGCCCACCCATAGGGGGTGCACCACTAGGCCTCTTTCCCTGCCCATTCAACTCCTGGTGTCCCACTTTAGCTCATTTTGTTCGTCTCAAAATTTCCGAAGCGTGGCCCCTAACCTTGCCTTTTTTCGAGTCTTGTAGCTCTTGGAAAGTCAAAAATACTAAGAAAAGGTATTTTCTGCCCGACAGAGTTAAAACTTAAAACTACAGGAGAGGGGATTGTTTAGAAAATCCCCGAAAACAGGAAATAACATTATATAAAATGAAAATATGTGGAAATATGTCTCAATAAAGTACAAAGTTCATGTATACATTTTACATGCATCATACGCTTATTTTCCGACATGCTAGGAAGCAGCTCGCAAGAATGTTGAGCGTGCTTTTGGAGCGCTTCAACAACGTTTCCCCGTTGTCAGGTACCCTTCTCTTACTTGGTCTGAGTCGATGTGGGAGGTCATGAACTCCTGTGTGATCATGCACAACATGATCATTGAGAGCGAGCCCAACGAACCTGTGCATGAATGCATGATGATCAACCATTTGATTATCAGGGGCCTTTTACTGAAGTAGAGCATGTACCCTAACAATGCCGCTTTCCTTTGTTGCATTATCAATACTCTAAAATCTTATAATTTACATTCACCATTTTCTATTTCAATTCTTTTTTTGAAAGGAATACGGTAGAGCAAGCCCTTACATTGATTTTGTTTTTAAATAATATAAAACCCGAATTCGCGTCCCTAGGGACTTGAACCTGAGTGGTTGGGTTGTACATCTACTTCCCTAACCAAGTGAGCTAGAGTCACTTCTTTCCATTTCAATTCTTGCAGTCAACTCACGTAAGACTTGTGACACCTTGGGTGCGACAGAAACACCGCAGATAAACATCCCCCTATGCTCCTTGTTGGGACACGATATAAAAATTGGAAATAATACTTCCACGAAAATATGCACGAATGACCCTGTGTTCTTGTAGGCTATCATCGATTATGCTAACCAATGCCTTCAGCTTTTCGTGGGTTCGGAAACCTTTTTATTGAAAAGTACTACAATTGATCTCCTGCAATTGGGAGCCATCAGGGCATCATCTTTGGAGACATTCATCGGCCAGACGTATGCGTGAACGGCTTAGTGTCTGGGCGTCCGTATCCACGTGTTTCTCGCATGGGGACAAGGTGGAGCGGTGTGTTATCTAACATCTAAAACAGCGAGTCTCAGTGGCATGGTGCATTGTTGTCGCGGTGGCTGGCGTGCCATGATAGACTGGACATGGAGGTGGCGCTTTATGGCATCATAGTGGCGTCAATGGTAGGGACGATGAAGGTGATGGCTTCTGTAGTGTGTGTATTACTCTCTAAGAGTATGCTAGACCAGTTGAGTACCGCTGTTTCGCATACAGTGTGTCTCGGGCTATGCGATGTTCCCGATTCCTAGTTGATGAGGGTGTTTCGCGTTTTTAGGACACGTGGTGCCTTAGGGTTTTTTTATTATGATATTTTTGGGATGAGGTGTTTTTGAAATGGTATGCAATAACTGCCGGTGAAAACTGAGGCCTCACTCTGGTCACAAAAATTGCTTTTCAGTATTTAAAGTTTGAATTTTGTTTCATCCAGAAATTGCGTGATTTCATGTCACACAAAGCATGATCTTCTATCGAGATTCGGAGTTAGCACATATTCTAGAGCATTTCTCTCTCAGTTGCAACCCCACTTGCAACTGGACAACAAAGGTCAGATACGGCCTCACTTGTAACTGGGACAAAGACAAAGAAAAATTTGAGGTTAATACGAATTTTGGAGCATTTCTCTTTCAGTTGCAACTTCAATTGCAACTGGATGAAGTAGATGTGAGCTACTCAAGGATCGGGAATATTTCTGGCGAAGAACTAATCCCATTTGTTCGAGGATAAAAATATTATGTTCGAGAAACGCATCTCGTCTACTCGGGAGAACAAGATATTGCGTCTGAATAACACATCTCGTTTAAGTAGAAAATAAAAAAATATTGCATATAGGAAACAAACCTCGTCTATTAAAGAAACAAAAAATAATATATCCCAATTTGAAAAAAGTAACTTAAATAAATTAATAAAAAGTGTGTGTAGGAAACACAAAATGTTATAGAAGGAAAATAGCAAAAAGAGTGAAAGTAACAAATACAAAGAAAGCAAAAACAAAAATGGAAATGCGCGAGGTTAAATCCTATCTGAGGCTAGAAGCAACGCATACCTACCCTGGGCGAAGAAAGGGGAATGCTTCCTCTATGTTGATCTCGCGCCTGAATAGATATAGGGGCGTACCCTGAAGCTGGGCTGCCACTCGGTTGTCTCAGTTCGGGCCACCCTTCCATTGTTTTTTAAACAGGTAAGGCCAGGAATCTGCATTAGAGCATCTCCAATATGCGCTGGAAAGGCGCGCTATACGTAGGTTCCAGCGCGATGTAAACACGCGCAGCGGTGACAGGTGCCCCGCTGGAAGCGGCATTTTGTCGCGCGTGCTCGGGCGGAAAAAGTGCTTCTCCGTTAGACGCGCCATTCTGCAGCGCGCGGCGCGGCCCGAACGGTTACTGCGATCGTTCTCGATTCAAAATAAATCAAACAATTCAAATAAAACACGAAATTTTAATTGAAAATAGGAAATATATTAAAAGTTCAACGATACATCGCGACATTTTATTGTAAACTAGTCTAATCCTACTCCGATTCCCAGTCGTAGTCCGACGAGACGAGTGGCTGCTCGGAGTAGTCTCCGACACCGCGGCGTCGAAGTCCACTCGAAGGAGGGGGAGGAGAGGATGATGGTGGAGGGTCCTGCACCGTTTTTCTTCTCCTCCTCCTTCCTCGCCGCCTTCTCGGCCCTCGCCGCCTTCCTCGCCGCGGGCTCCACCCGGCGCTTGTCGCGGCTCGCCTTTTTCTTCGCCTTCGCCGCCGCCTTCTCCTCCTCCTTCCACGCGTAGAAGGTCTCTGTGGCGGCGACGTCTTCGGAGAATTGGCGCGCCCACTCGAGGCGGAGGGCCTCGTCGCGCTCGGCGATGAGGAGGCGCTGCTCGAGCTCCCGTTGGCGGCGCTGCTGCTCGTGCGTGATGACCGGCGGCGGCGGCGCGAGCTGCTCCGCCCGCTCCCGCGTCCAGACATCACGAAAGTTCATAGTTCGGCGGGAGTGTCCGAGGCGCCAAGCGACGGCGTCGTACGCCCGCGCCGCCTCGTGCGCGGTGTCCAAAGTTCTGCGGTGGATCCGCTCGTCGCCGGAGCGGATCTCCACGTCGAAGCGGCCGCTCGGCCGCGCCCGAACGCCGTGGTAGCCGGAGGCGGGGCGGCGGTGCGGAGGCATCTCGACGGAGGCGCGGAGGCGGAGCGTCGGCTGGAGGGAGAGCGGTGGGGAGAGAGAGAGAGAGGAGTGGCGCGTGGAAAGCTCAGATGGTTGGCCGCGTTCGCGTGTGTCGCGTTTATAGCGCGCGAGGCAACTTTCCCGCGCGGAATAGCGCAAACGCGCGGACGCAGCAAATTTTTTAGCGCCATTTTCCCGCGTCCGCTGGAGCTCCGCGCGGGCGCCCCCGCGCGCCAAACCGACAGTTTTTGTACCGCGCGACCGTTTTAGCGCGCCTATCGGAGATGCTCTTAAGCGTGGGGTGTACATTTACAGAAGGGACCTCAAGAAATAAAAAGAACACAACAAAGTCCCTAAAATTTGCAGTAAACACCCTAAAGAAGATCGCAGAAATGCGATTGAGCCTAGCGGCACCGTCGTCGGACTTTGACCTCCAAACACGGGCACCCGCAGTTCCACCGGGGACTAAACCCCTTGGGGAAGCACCGACGTTTGCCGCCGCGTTGAGATCAGAGAAGATCCTCCAGCAAGGGAGGAAGAACATACCCGAGAAACTAATCTCGAGCTCAGCAGGGCCATCCTTTTAGCCGAGGATAGCGGCGGCAGCACCACTCCGCCGCTTGGCAATTGCTGCATGCATCATAGATTCCGAAGGCACCCATGCATACCTTGCCTTCACCGACATCGTAGTAGCTCTAATCTCCTCTCCCTCGCCGCCATGGCCGGCCGAGAGGACAAGCAGGGCCGCGAGACCCAACGACGATGAGGGTTGCGCTTATTGAACTGAGGGCTCGCCTATAGAAGCTTCTCCATGAAGCCTTCCATCAGCAACCACTCGCCGCCGCGCCGATGCGACTGAGCGGAGGAATACCCCCAACCACCTTCCCGACCACCAGGAACTCCGCCACTGCAACTCGTCCTCTCGCTGCCACGGTCGGCCGGAGGAAGAAGACGCGGCAGATAATCGTCACAGAGGAGAGAGAGGTAGCATATCTTGACCTTATTTGCGCAGATCCCTAAGCTCCGGGCACTCATCGCTGCCTCCAACCACCAGAGCACAACAAGAAGCAGCGGAGTCCAGATGTACCGGATATGGTCAAGAAAATCTGGCACCCTACTCCAAACTACCGGCATTTAGCCGAAAACTCTAAACCTACCACTAAGACCTACTCTGACGCCTCTCCTCCGCCATCTCCGGCCAGCAGCGCCGCCAGAGAGGGCTCGGGATCAGCCCGGTAACCCTTGAGAGACTCTCAAAGAGAGGAAGGTACTATAGCAGCTTGAGAGCGAGAGGAGGGGAAAGTGTGGCACCTCCCCTCCATCGCCACCCTTCCATTTGCTAGACCATTTTAGAGCTTATGGGATGGGAAAATGCACCGTTGAACCGGCCGACATATGCTCCTGGCGGAACTCGTCATGCTATTGGCTGGGAAAGAGAGGTGGTCCCCTAGCTCCGTGTGATTGTTTTGGATGCAATCAATAATACTGTGTATAAATATATATGATGGGACCCACCACTGAGTGGGAATAGAGAGAGAAAACGTGAGCGAATTTATTTCCTAGCTGACTGCCTCATCTATGGTTGGGAAACCGCCGCTCTCCCGTCCTCCTTTTCCACACCGTCATCATGCTACCGCCGCTCATCGCGGCGCCCTCCGCCGCCAACCTTCACCACGCGGAGGCGAGCACCATGGCGAGGCAAGCTTGGGGCAGGGCCGGTGTCGGGGACAGGGGCGGCGTCGAGGCGGCGTCGGGGACGGGGCGTCATCGAGGCGGCGTCCCGGGCGAGCTCCGGATGGGGCCGGCGTCGGGGACATGGCGTCGTCCAGGTGGTGTTGGGGACGGGGCGGCGTCGAGTTCCGAGCGAGCTCGGGATAGGGCCGGCATCGATGTGGCGTCGGGGACGGGGCTGCGTCGAGGTCCACCTTGAGGCAGCCAACGAGGCCCCAGGCACCACTTCTATCCGAGACGGGGACACAGCCACCGACGACAAGCTCGGCCATGTAGCCGCGCGGCGGTGGACCATGGGATGGCGCGGCCCGCTGCCCTGCACGCGCAGGCCGGGAGGCTTCGATCGAGACGACGATGCTGGTCAGCGCGTAGTCACCAACGGCAGCGAGCAACTCGGACCCCAGGTCCCCAGCCATGGTGCTGCGAAGGTGTGTGCACTGTGACCTGGCACCGTTGCAGTTTAAGATTAGAGCACTACCCCACGCCTTCGTGCACGCTGATGGCGTCGTGGGGGTGGTCGCCACACCTTGGGCCGACGCGGCGCTGTCCGCCTCCCATGGGGATGAGAAGAGCGGCGGGGCATGTCCATGGGGCGGACGACGCCCACCTTGAGGCAGCCGGCAAGGACATAGTCGCCGATGACGAGCTCGATCATGGAGCCGCGCGACGGTGGACCATCGGGACGGTGCGGCCCGTTTCCCTGTATGCACGCGCGCGGCGGTGGACAATCGACGAGCTCGAAACTGAGCTACAGAATCTAACAGAGGCTCCCATTTTTTTAAGGTCGCATCTAGCGAGCAAACGTTTGCTCGTTGGTTCCAGCCAGCCATCGGGCCAAAAAAGGAAAGTGTCCCTCCCTCCCACCCCCCGTCCGACCAAAAAGCTCCAGAAAAGGAAACTGGACCCCCCCAGCCCGGATCCCAGCAGAATCCCGACAAAATCAAGTCGGGGCCCACCGTCCTCCCGTCGCCTATTTCCCTTCCCTTTCCTTGTACAGCTGCACGCTCCCTTCCCTTTCCTTTCTCTCTTCTTCCTCCCCGTCCCTCCTCCAGATCTTTCTTCCTCATCCAGATCTCCATTGCAGCTTCAACATTGCAGCTTCTTCCTCTCCAGAAAAAGCCAGCAAGTTCTTCCTCCATAGCCAGCCTGCAACTTGTTCCTCCCCAGCCTGCAACTTCTTCTCCCTTTCCCTTCAAATCTCCATTGCAGTCAACACAAAGACAGCAAGTACCAGCACAAAAAGACAGCAACTAACAACAAGTTCTTCAGAGGCTGGACAAACAAGGTCAGATTTGCACAGATGCTTACCTCCCCTTTGCTATATTTTGTTCAACCTTTTGAACCTGGCAACCAGATCTACAAGTTTTCTTCCTAGAAAAAGAACTCAATTTGAGCAAAACACAAACAAAGACCAGATCTACATGGTCAGATCCATATCATCTGAACCAAGTAGTGCCTGATGCATAAAACACAACTATTGAATCACAGAATTGCTTCCTGATGCATAAGTATGTTCCTCATCCATACAAATTCATGGTAAAAATGCAAAACAGGCTTGTATATCACAGAAAGAGCAGCATAAACTTGTAACAAGAGACATGTAGATAAAAAAACTCAACTTTGAGGGCACAAACCTGTTATAATTTGGTGGGATTCTCAAGGTAGTTGCTTTTCAGTTCAGATTATACTCAAGACAACACCTTGCAAGCAACTAATTTAGATGATCTGATGCATACTAACCATAGAATAAGCCACAAAAAATGCGAAGGAGTAGCAATGCATTTAGATGGTCACATAGTACTGGGAAGGTTCTATAGTAGGATTAGGTACCATTAGTTTGTTGAAACCATCGAGACAACCAGTTCACCGATGAACAAACTATGTTTCAACAAGAACTAGTATTGTCACATGACAAAACTAAGCAGTAAAATGATCGACTTAGCTACCGTTTGACATGCAAAGCAAAAGTTTCTTCCGTCATAGTGCTAAGAACATAGGGTTTGCACCGTTTCTCCATGGCTGATCGATGAAGCAAAATTAGACACTTGATCTGGTCCATGCTAGCCTCCAGTACCTGAAAAAGCAAGTTTGTGAGAAGGTGTGAATGGTGGTGACAACCATAAACTTTGGTAGCCTATGTCATGCAGGTCTGAATAAAAAATGCAATTCGGGAAAACAACTTAGATGGCCTTAGTGTACCAACTTAGATGAATCAGAGAAGCAAGTTTAGATGCATCCATAAACAAAGTTTTCAAGTTTACTTACAAAAAATGAAATTATGTTTTGCAGATGAGTGGTTTGGACCTGAACCTAGAACCAGACGATGTCGACATGGAAGATGCAGGAATAAATGGCAGTGACCCCTTTTTCTGCACTCAAGGTGACCAGACAGAGGTTGTCGATGAGTCTCAGGACCCACTCCTTGCTGAGCATGGTGGACAAGGTGGCGACTCTGATGTGCACAGTGGTGGAGGGCAGCAATTCAATGCAGCACCACCTCCAGCAAATCCTAGCACTGAAAACATCAACACCACGACTATGCCTACTACAAGCCTTTCTGGTTCTTCTAACCCTGAGTTGGCGGATCATGGTGCTGATGGAGTTGCTCCTAATGAAGAAGTTGCATCTAGTCCTCAAGAACCCTTCCTGGGTATGCGATTTGACACAATCGAAGATTCCAGAGAGCACTACAATGCTTACTCGAAAAGGCTGGGGTTCTCTATCAAATCAAACACATCACTGAGGCAGCCTTTCACTAAGGTGGTGTGGAAGCAACAATTTGTGTGCAACAAGTATCGGGCAATGAAAACAGAAGAGCAAATTCAAGAGGAGAGAGTCAAATTTGTAGAAGAGGTTAGCCCTGTCCAGCTAGATGATGAAGACGGGGATGGAGAAGAAGCTGGACCGTCCAAGAAACCAAAATCTGCAGGAGTTAAGCGGAAAAGGGAGAAACTAAAGCAAACCAAGTGTCCAGCAAAAATGTGTGTGAAGTTGATTAACAACAAATATCAAGTGACATATTTTATTGCAGAACACAATCACCCCATGCTTGTGAAACCTTCACTGACAAAGTACCTGAGATCACACAAAGGCATACCTAGATATGAAAGGGAGTTCCTGAAATGCCTACATGTCTGCAACTTAGAAACGGGGCGTATGATGACATTGATGTCTTCTTTTTATGGTGAAGAATGTTTCGTCCCCTATGATCCAAAAGCTATAACAAATCTGCGGACAAGTTTGAGGAAGGAGGAGAAGGAATGGGACATTGCCGAGACAGTGACTTATTTTGCAGAGTTGAAGGACAAGGACCCGGGTTTCTACTCTCGAATTTCTTTTGATGAAGAGCACAGGGTTGAAAACATTTTCTGGGTTGACAGTGCTGCAAGGAAGGCTTACACAGAAGCATATCATGATTGTGTGTCATTTGATACAAGTTTCTTGACTAATCAGTTCAATATGCCATTTTCTCCATTTATTGCTTGGTTGTGGTTTCCTAAGGGATGAGAAAGAGGAGAGTTTTACATGGCTTTTCACCCAGTTCCTTGATGCTATGCATGGTTTGCAGCCAACAAATATTATAACAGACCAGTACCAGGCTATGAGGAATGCAATCAGAGTTGTTTTCTTTGACACTGTGCATCGCAACTGTCGCTGGCACGTTATGAAGAAAGCAAATGAGAAGCTCGGGCCATTCCTAGGTAGGCACCCTGGTTTGGCTGAAGACTTCAATGAATGCATCAATGAAAGTATGAGTGAGGATGAATTTGAAGCAAGATGGGCAGAGATGATTGCAAAGTGGGCGTTAGCTGAGCATGAAACATTTTTATGGTTGAAGAAGTATGCAAAATTCTGGGTTCCAAGCTACTACAGACATCGATTCTTCCCATTTTTGCAATCAACTCAGAGGAGTGAGGGGTTTAACGATGTTCTAAAATGTTACATCAACCCTCACAACTCAATCAAGCATTTTGTTAAACAATATGAGAAGCTACAGCAACGGATATTGGGTAAGGAGGGCCACAATGATTTCCGCACGGATGAGCTTGAGCTAGATCCATGGTCGTTGTTCCCTATTGAGAAGCAAGCCTTGGCTGTGTACACACGTCCCTGATGTCTACGCACGCTTCTATTCCTGTAGACAATGTTGGGCCTCCAAGAGCAGAGGTTTGTAGAACAGCAGCAAGTTTCCCTTAAGTGAATCACCCAAGGTTTATCGAACTCAGGGAGGTAGAGGTCAAAGATATCCCTCTCAAGCAACCCTGCAATTAAGATACAAGAAGTCTCTTGTGTCCCCAACACACCTAATACACTTGTCAGATGTATAGGTGCACTAGTTCGGCGAAGAGATAGTGAAATACAAGTAATATGGATGATTATAAGTAGTAATTGCAATCTGAAATAAAAATGGCAGCAAACAAACATGTAGCAGAACTTGTTGGAAACGTTGTTTCAATGCTTAAAAACAAGGCCTAGGGATCATACTTTCACTAGTGGACACTCTCAACAATGATCACATAATTGAATAAATAAATGCTACTCTCAAACACTCTCTTGTTGGATAACAAACACCATTCATTGTGTAGAGCTGCAAAAGCACACCTCAAGCCGGAGTAAACAAGCTCCACAACGTCATAAAGGAATCACACACGATGCGCACACTGTCACCGTCACACCGTGGAGAGTAACTCCGGGGTTCATATTAAAGTAACCTCTAGAGTGCATAATAGACAAGAGTTACATCTACATATTCAACTAGATTACAAAGCTCATGATCACATAAAGATCACACCATGGGAGAGAGAGATGAACCACATAGCTACCGGTAAAGCCCTTAGCCTCGGGGGAGAACTACTCCCTCCTCATCATGGGAGACAGCAACGGCGATGAAGATGGCGGTGGTGTCGATGGAGATGACTCCGGGGGCAATTCCCCGTCCCGGCGGCGTGCTAGAACAGAGACTTCTGTCCCCCGAACTTGGCTTCGCGATGGCGGCGGCTACGGAACTCTTCGTGGAATATGACTTGTCCTCTTAGGGTTTTCGCATCTGGGAGAATATATATGCGAAGGGGCGATGTCGGTGGAGTCCCGAGGTGGGCTCCCCACCTGGTGGCGCGGCAGAGGGGTGGGCCGCGCCCCCCTATGGTGTGGGCACCTCGTGGCCCCCCTTCGTCTCTCCTTCGGACTCCGTGAGGCCTCTGGAAAAATAGGAACGTGGCCTTTTGTTTCGTCCAATTCCGAGAATATTTCTTGTGTAGGATTTCTGAAACCAAAAACAGCAGAAAACAGGAACTGGCGCTTCGGCATCTTGTTAATAGGTTAGTACCGGAAAATGCATCAAAATGATATGAAGTGTATATAAAACATGTGAGTATTGTCATAAAACTAGCATGGAACATAAGAAATTATAGATACGTTTGAGACGTATCAGTCCCATCTACCATCGGTTCAGGATGGAGTTCGCGCTCATTGGCTGTTATAATGTCCAACCACAGGGCAATAATTTGTACCAGCTAGTTCCTAACAATGAGAGGTGCTATCCTTATGGTGGAAGGTACTACATGGTTAATTCTAATGGTGGGCAATTCAACTGCGAGTGCTGCAAGTTTGAGCGTGACGGTTTGCTATGTTGTCATGTCTTAAAAGTGTTTACGCATATTGGTGTTGATGCTATACCAGAGCAATATATATTGCGAAGGTGGACTCCAGCTGCATTGGAAACTGTGGTTCAGCCAACTGTCCCATCACAAGATGATGTTATGCCTGAAGAATCACGGCAGAAACTGCGGTTTGCAAACTTGTCAACTAAGTTTGTTGCTTTGGCTAAGCTAGCAAGTGCATCAGACCAACATGACGCTATTGCTCGTAGACACATCAGGGAAATGACAACTGAGTTTGCACAACTAAACAAGGTAAAGAGGAAGAGGAAACCAACTACTTCAGCACCTGAACAGCCAACAAATCCTAATTCTAATAGGACATCTACTTCAGCACCTACTACGCATCACAAAACATCTTCAGGGCCTACCCGAACACGGCCAGCACCTCCACCTACAACATCAAACAGGCAGCAGGCACCTCGGTCAGCTCCAGGGCATGTGCCAACAGCACAGGCTACAGGTGACGTGCCACCAGCAGCTAAACCCGCACCATCAACTTCCAAGCAAGGACACTCTGCACCGTCTGCCACTACTCGCCAAGGTCGTCCAAACAAGAAGAAAAGCACAGAGCCTGACTTTCCATATGTGCAACAGGCAAGTGACATGGTTGGGGCAAGTGAAGAAGCTATGGTTATTCTTGATCCTCCTAGGTCGAATACAAAAGGAAGAAAGAAGAATCGATACCCTGGTGGGATTGAGTTGTAAGCAAAAAGAACAATTATGTGTACATTGTGCGGTTTGCCCGGACATAATTCAGCAACGTGCGAAAATTCTCTGAAAGGATGAACTCAAATTATGTCTGTTCAAGGTTTTTTATGTGTGTGTAAGATCGGATAGTATTGCCAGACACAAGAACTTATTAGATGTAATTGTGCTTGAAATATTGAATTTTCAATACTGCAATGTAATTTGTGCTTCCCAAATTGAATTTCAGTACTGCAAGTAGTTAGAAGGAGAGAATATACATCATTTTCCTTTCTTCTTGAGAGCTTTCCTCCAGTCGATGGTGTTGTGGGTGTAAGTAACCCATGTGTGAGTCATGATTTTCCTGATATTTGATATGTCCTTCCCTCCATAGTTTGGGAGAGACCTTCATGTCCAGTGCTCAGCATTCATAAGTGCATGGAGACCACAATCCTTGCTGCGAGAAAAAAGTGGGAAGAAAACTTATGTATTCGAGCAAGTAATTTATATGAGTTACAGAAGAACAAGTGAATCAAATTAGCACAAACGAAGTAAGCAACTTAGCTATTATGTTTGGAACAACTAGATTTATTTGGAAAAGGAATTGGAAATGAAATTGTATGAAGCTAGTAAGAAGCAACCTATCTATAGCAAAGAAAATAATTTAGCCTACTAATGACGCGTGAAGCACATGTCCGTTGGGAACCCCAATAGGAAGGTGTGATGCGTACATCAGCGAGTTTTCCCTCAGTAAGAAACCAATGTTATCGAACCAGTAGGAGATGAAGGCCACATGAAGGTTGTTGGTGAAGGAGTGTAGTGCGGTGCAACACCAGGGATTCCGGCGCCAACGTGGAACCTGCACAACACAATCAAAATACTTTGCCCCAACTTAACAGTGAGGTTGTCAATCTCACCGGCTTGCTGAAAACAAAGGATTAAACGTATGGTGTGGAGAATGATGTTTGCTTGCAAAGAACAACAGAGAACAGTGATTGCAGTAGGTTGTATTTCAGATGTAAAAGAATGGACCGGGGTCCACAGTTCACTAGTGGTGTCTCTCCAATAAGATAAATAACATGTTGGGTGAACAAATTACAGTTGGGCAATTGACAAATAGAGAGGGCATAACAATGCACATACATATCATGATGACTACTATGAGATTTACTTAGGGCATTACGACAAAGAACATAGACCGCTATCCAAGCATGCATCTATGCCTAAAAAGTCCACCTTCGGGTTAGCATCCGCACCCCTTCCAGTATTAAGTTGCAAACAACGAGACAATTGCATTAAGTACCGTGCGTAATGTAAACAATACAAATATCCTTAGACAAAGCATTGATGTTTTATCCCTAATGGCAACAACACATCCACAACCTTAGAACTTTCTGTCACTGTCCCAGATTCAATGGAGGCATGAACCCACTATCGAGCATAAATACCCACTCTTGGAGTTACAAGTATCAACTTGGCCAGAGCCTCTACTAGCAACAGAGAGCATGCAAGATCATAAACAACACATATATGATAGATCGATAATCAACTTGACATAGTATTCCATATTCATCGGATCCCAACAAACACAACATGTAGCATTACAAATAGATGATCTTGATCATGATAGGCAGCTCACAAGATCTAAACATGATGGCACAATAGGAGAAGACAACCATCTAGCTACTGCTATGGACCTATAGTCCAAGGATGAACTACTCACGCATCAGTCCAGAGGTGGGCATGGTGATGTAGAGCCCTCCGGTGATGATTCCCCTCTCCGGTAGGGTGCCGGAGGTGATCTTCAGAACCCCCCGAGATGGGGTTGACGGCGGCGGCGTCTCAGTAACTTTTCTCGTATCGTGGCTCTCGGTACTAGGGTTTTCCGATACGAAGGATTATATAGGTGAAGAGGAAGCATCGGGGGAGCCAGGGGCTCCCTCCCCACACCTGGGCGCGCCAGGGGGTGGGCCGCGCCGCCCTATGGGGTGGCCCCCCTGCTGGCCGCCTCCGACTCTTCTTCGGTGTTCTGGAATCCTCCGTGGAAAATAGGGCCGTGGGCTTTTGTTTCGTCCAATTCCGAGAATATTTCCTGTGTAGAATTTCTGAAACCAAAAACAGCAGAAAACAGGAACTGGCGCTTCGGCATCTTGTTAATAGGTTAGTACCGGAAAATGCATAAAAATGATATAAAGTATGAATAAAACATGTAGGTATTGTCATAAAACTAGCATGGAACATAAGAAATTATAGATACGTTGGAGACGTATCAAGCATCCCCAAGCTTAGTTCCTACTCGCCCTCGAGTAGGTAAACGATAAAAAGAATAATTTCTGAAGTGACATGCTACCAAGATGATCTTGATCAATACTATTGTAAAGCATATTAGATGAATGAAGTGACTCAAAGCAATGATCTATAGTTTGTTAACAAATAGATAATGACTAAACAACTGAATCATATAGCAAAGACTTTTCATGAATAGTACTTTCAAGACAAGCATCAAAAAGTCTTGCATAAGAGTTAACTGATGACCCACAAGTATATGGGATCGCAACAGTCTTCGAGGGAAGTAAAACCCAAATTTATTGATTCGACACAAGGGGAGGTAAAGAATACTTATAAGCCTTAACAACTGAGTTGTCAATTCAGCTGCACCTGGAAAAGCACTAGCAACGAGGGTGATGTGAAAGTAGCAATGATATGAGAGCAGTAGTAACAAGTAACACAGACAGCAGTAGTAGTAATATGAGAGCAATGGCACCGTAAAACAGTTAACATGTAGAACAAGTATATGATGATGAGATATGGACCGGGGTTCCCAGCTATCTACACTAGTGGTAACTCTCCAATAACAACTCGTTGGGTGAACAAATTACGATCGGGCAATTGATAGGATTGAAATAGCATTAAGACAGAATATCAAGATCATTAATCATGTAGGCATGTTTTCCAATTATAGTCGTACGTGCTCGCAATGAGAAACTTCCACAACATCTTTTGTCCTACCAGCTCGGTGGCAGCCGGGCCTCAAGGGAAACTACTCGGATATTAAGGTACTCCTTTTAATAGAGCACCTGGAGCAAAGCATTAACACTCCGTGAAAACATGTGTCCCTCACATCACCGCCATCCCTCCGGTTGTCCCGATTTCTGTCACTTCGGGGCCTTTGGTTCCGGACAGAGACATGTGCATACAACTTGTAGATACAATCTAAGCAATAAGTATAGAGCTCAAATCTAAGATCATGCCACTCGGGCCCTAGTGACAAGCATTAAGCATAACAAGATTCCAGCAACAATAACTTCATAAACTTTGTAGATAGACAATCATAACGTAACAATCCATCGGATCCCGACAAACACAACACCGATTACATCAGATGAATCTCAATCATGTAAGGCAGCTCATGAGATCATTGTATTGAAGTACATGGGGGAGAGAATACCAACTAGCTACAGCTAGAACCCGTAGTCCATGGGGGAACTACTCACGGAGCATGATGGAGGCGATGGCGTTCATGGAGATGGCTTCCGGGGCACTTCCCCGTCCCGTCGAGGTGCCGGGACGGAGACTTCGTCCCCGAATTGGAGTTTCACGATGGTGGCGGCGCCCCGGAGTCTTTCCGGAGTTTCGTCAAGAGTTACGGTGTTTTTAGGTCGAAAGGGATTTTATAGGCGAAGAGGCGGCGCAGGGGGCACTGGGGCTCCCCACCACGAGCCGGCACGGGCCCGGGCCAGGCCGCGCCGCCCTATGGTGTGGTGGCCCTCCGGCCCCTCTCCGACTCTTCTTCGGTGTTCTGGATGCTTCCGGGAAAAATAGGAGGTTTGGTCTTCGTTTCGTCGAATTCCGAGAATATTGCCCGAACAGCCTTTCCGGAACCAAAAACGAGCGGAAAACGAGAACCGGCACCGTGGCATCTTGTTAATAGGTTAGTTCCGGAAAACGCATGAAAACATCATAAAGTGCAAGCAAAACATGTAAGTATTGTCATAAAACAAGCATGGAACGACAGAAATTATGGATACGTCGGGGACGTATCAGCATCCCTAAGCTTAGTTCTCGCTCGTCCCGAGCAGTAAACGATAAAAAGAATAATTTCTGTAGTGACATGCTACTTACATAACCTTGATCATACTATTTCAAAGCATATGAAATGAATGAAGTGACTCAAGGCAATGATCTATAGTTGCTAACAAATAGATAACATATAGCAAAACTTTTCATGAAGAGTACTTTCAAGACAAGTATCAAAAGTCTTGCACAAGAGTTAACTCATAAAGCAATAAGTTCAAAGTAAAGGCATCGAAGCAACACAAAGGAAGATATAAGTTTCAGCGGTTGCTTTCAACTTGTAATATGCATATCTCATGGATAATTGTGAACACAAAGTAATATGATGAATGCAAATATGCAAGTATGTAAGAATCAATGCACGATTGACACAAGTGTTTGCTTCTAAGATGGAAGGAAGTAGGTAAACTGACTCAACATAAAGTAAAAGAATGGCCCTTCAAAGAGGAAAGCATCGATTGCTATATTTGTGCTAGAGCTTTGGTTTCGAAAACATAAAGAGAGCATAAAAGTAAAGTTTTGAGAGGTGTTTGTTGTTGTCAACGAATGGTAATGGGTACACCAACTACCTCTCCAACCGGACTTCCAAGAGAGGCTCCCATGAATTATTTGCATTTTTATGTGGCACTCTTTCCAACCTTTCTTACACAAACCATAGCTAACCGAATCCTCGGGTGCCTGCCAACAATCTCATACCATGAAGGAGTGCCTTTTTATTTTAGTTTCATTATGATGACACTCCTCCCAACCTTTGCTTACACAAGCCATGGCTAACCGAATCCTCGGGTGCCGGGTCCAACAATCACATACCATGGAGGAGTGTCTATTTTGGTTAATTAATTTGGGACTGGGAATCCCATTGCCAGCTCTTTTTGCAAAATTATTGGATAAGCGGATGTGCCACTACTCCATATGAGAGTCCGTCAAAAGTAAATGACAAGGTTGAAAGCTAAACACCACATACTTCCTCATGAGCTATAAAACATTAACACAAATTGAGAAGCATTTTGAATTGTTTAAAGGTAGCACTCAAGCAATTTACTTTGGAATGGCAGGAAATACCACATAGTAGGTAGGTATGGTGGACACACATGGCATAGGTTTTGGCTCAAGGTTTTGGATGCACGAGAAGCATTCCCTCTCGAGTACAAGGCTTTGGGCTAGCAAGGTTATTTGAAGCAAACACAAGTATGAACCGGTACAGCAAAACTTACATAAGAACATATTGCAAGCATTATAATACTCTACACTCGTCTTCCTTGTTGCTCAAACACTTTTACCGGAAAATATCTAAACCTTAAGAGAGATCAATTATGCAAACCAATTTCAACAAGCTCTACAGGTAGTTCTCCACTAATAGGTTTAAACTACATGAAAAAACTTAATCATGATCTACTTGAGAGCTCAAAACAATTTCCAAGTGTCAAATTATCCAAGACATGATGAGGCATTTTCTGTTTTCAACCAAATAAGTATTGTAGCTTCCAACTTTTATCATTGAACATTAAAAGTAAAACGAAGAACACGAGTGTTCATATGAAAAAGCGGAGCGTGTATCTCTCCCACACAAGGATTGCTAGGATCCGATCTTATTCAAACAAAACAAAAATAAAAGCACACAGACGCTCCAAGTAAAGCACATAAGATGTGACCGAATAAAAATATAGTTTCAATAGAAGAAACCTGATAAGTTGATGAAGAAGGGGATGCCTTGGGCATCCCCAAGCTTAGACACTTGAGTCTTCTTGAAATATGCAGGGATGAACCACGGGGGCATCCCCAAGCTTAGACTTTTCACTCTTCTCGATCATATATCATCCTCCTCTCTTGACCCTTGAAAACTTCCTTCACACCAAACTTCTCATAAACTTCATTAGAGGGGTTAGTACTCAAAAAATTTGAATCCACCTTGGTCCTGTAGTGGCACATTGCAAGAACTCAATAAAACATTAGCTACAGCCCTCTACGTCTAGAAAACCTCGCTTAAAGTCCACAAGAGACAATGCAAAAAAAAACAGAGACAGAATCTGCCAAAACAGAACAGCCAGTAAAGACGAATTTTAATAAAATACTTCCGTTGCTCAAATCAGAAAATTCAAAACTAATGAAAGTTGCGTACATATCTGAGGAACACGCACGTAAATTGGCATATTTTTCTGATTTACCTACAGAGAGAACAGCCCAGATTCGTGACAGATAGAAATCTGTTTCTGCGCAGAAATCCAAATCTAGTATCAACCTTCGATTAGAGGCTTCACTTGGCACAACAAAACACAAAACTAAGATAAGGAGAGGTTGCTACAGTAGTAAACAACTTCCAAGACACAAATATAAAATAAAGTACTGTAGCAAAATAACACATGGGTTATCTCCCAAGAAGTTCTTTCTTTATAGCCATTAAGATGGGCTCAGCAGTTTTAATGATGCACTCGCAAGAAATAGTATTCGAAGCAAAAGAGAGCATCAAGAGACAAATCCAAAACAAGTTTAAGCCTAACATGCTTCCTATGCATAAGAATCTTGTACACAAATAAATTCATGATGAACAAAGTGACAAGCATAAGAAGATAAAACAAGAATAACTTCAAAAATTTCAGCATATAGAGAGGTGTATTAGTACCGTGCAAATTTCTACAACCATATTTTCCTCTCTCATAATAATTTTCAGTAGCTTCATGAAAAAACTCAACAATATAACTATCACATGCAGCATACTTTTCATGATTTCCAAACACATAATTTTTATCAAGTTCAAGAATAGTGGAATTAGAACTTTCAAACTTTCTTTTATTAATAATATAACAAGGTAGTTGATCAATCTCAATAGATATGGGACTCATAGAATAAGTCAAGAACTCTCCAATCCCATTTTCATTAGTAGTACAATTAATATTATCAAGTAACATAGGACCATCATCTAGAGCTTTATCATAGACATTTGCCAAACAAAATTCTTTAGTACCATGCATTTCGAAATCAGGCACAACCAAAGCATTATCATAAGATTTATCAAAGTAGCATGGATTATCATAAATAACAGTAGCATAATCATTCTCACAAGTATTACTCATAGGTACTATTTCAAGAGAATCCACAGGAACATAACATTCAACCTCTTCCGGTAAGCATGGAGGACAATCAAATAATGTAAGAGATAAAGAGTTACTCTCATTAGAAGGTTGGCATGGGTAGCTAATCCATTCTTCCTCCTTTTGTTCGTCGCTCTCCTCTTCTTTTTCATCCAATGAGCATTCAGGTTCATCAATTTCCTCCTCTTTTTCATCCAATGAGCTTTCAGGTTCATCAATTTCTTCTTCCATCGGTTCCTCGCAAATTGTGAGTGCATTCTTGTGCATTAATGTGTCTCTCTTTATAATCAAGGATATAAGGATTCCTACTTGTAGCATTCTATGCAAGAATTAAGGATAGTAGAGACATAATCTTTAAGGTCCTTACAAACAACACAAGTTTCATAATTCTCAACCATGAAGGATTCTATCTCGGAGGCTCCCATAAATAAGACAAATTGTTCTACCTCTTCGAACCCATAATGAATATAGCAATTCCGATTATAGTTCTTAATTAAAAATTCCTCACTAAAGCCACATTGAAATTTAAGATGCTTAGTATCCTGTTGAGAGCAACAGTTTATATCATGGCATTTAAGCAAGATTTTTAGCAATTGTATTCAATTGTTCTATCATAGCACTCATTATTTTACCAGTTCTTGATTCTCTATAATTATTATAACATTCTATAAGCTCCAAGTAGGTTGTAGGTTCTCCCATAACAGCAGTTTTAATTTTTCGGTTTTTCAATTTTTTATGGATTTTTGGGTATATGAGGAAAGTAAAACAAAACTGAAATAAACTAGACAAAAGTAAACTAAGCAAACTAATACTAGACAGAAATAAACTAAGCACAAATAAACTAGACAAAAGTAAACTAAGCAAAAAAAAAACAGAGAGGGATGTAGAGTGTACTCCCCAGGTGAACTTATGAGTAGAGCTATGCCTCCCCGGCAACGGCGCCAGAAAATAGTCTTGATGACCCACAAGTATAAGGGATCGCAACAGTCTTCGAGGGAAGTAAAACCCAAATTTATTGATTCGACACAAGGGGAGGTAAAGAATACTTATAAGCCTTAACAACTGAGTTGTCAATTCAGCTGCACCTGGAAAAGCACTAGCAACAGGGGTGATGTGAAAGTAGCAGTGATATGAGAGCAGTAGTAACAGTAACACAGCAGCAGTAGTAGTAATATGAGAGCAATGGCACCAGAAAACAGTTGACATGTAGAACAAGTATATGATGATGAGATATGGACCGGGGTTCCCAGCTATCTACACTAGTGGTAACTCTCCAATAACAAGTGTTGGGTGAACAAATTACAGTCGGGCAATTGATAGGATTGAAATAGCATTAAGACAGAATATCAAGATCATTAATCATGTAGGCATGTTTTCCAATTATAGTCGTACGTGCTCGCAATGAGAAACTTGCACAACATCTTTTGTCCTACCAGCCGGTGGCAGCTAGGGCCTCAAGGGAAACTACTGGATATTAAGGTACTCCTTTTAATAGAGCACCGGCGCAAAGCATTAA
Source organism: Lolium rigidum (assembly GCF_022539505.1). Classification (NCBI taxonomy): domain Eukaryota; kingdom Viridiplantae; phylum Streptophyta; class Magnoliopsida; order Poales; family Poaceae; genus Lolium; species Lolium rigidum. Next base: position 210,705,271 of record NC_061510.1, read on the forward strand.
CACTCCGTGAAAACATGTGTCCCTCACATCACCGCCATCCCCTCCGGTTGTCCCGATTTCTGTCACTTCGGGGCCTTTGGTTCCGGACAGTGACATGTGCATACAACTTGTAGATACAATCTAAGCAATAAGTATAGAGCTCAAATCTAAGATCATGCCACTCGGGCCCTAGTGACAAGCATTAAGCATAACAAGATTGCAGCAACAATAACTTCATAAACTTTGTAGATAGACAATCATAACGTAACAATCCATCGGATCCCGACAAACACAACACCGATTACATCGGATGAATCTCAATCATGTAAGGCAGCTCATGAGATCATTGTATTGAAGTACATGGGGGAGAGAATACCAACTAGCTACAGCTAGAACCCGTAGTCCATGGGGGAACTACTCACGGAGCATGATGGAGGCGATGGCGTTGATGGAGATGGCTTCCGGGGCACTTCCCCGTCCCGGCAGGGTGCCGGGACGAGACTTCGTCCCCGAGTTGGAGTTTCGCGATGGTGGCGGCGCCCCTGGAGTCTTTCCGGAGTTTCGTCAAGAGTTACGGTGTTTTTAGGTCGAAAGGGATTTTATAGGCGAAGAGGCGGCGCAGGGGGCACACAGGGGCTCCCCACCACGGCCGGCGCGGGCCCAGGCCAGGCCGCGCCGCCCTATGGTGTGGTGGCCCTCTGGCCCCTCTCCGACTCTTCTTCGGTGTTCTGGATGCTTCCGGGAAAAATAGGAGGTTTGGTCTTCGTTTCGTCGAATTCCGAGAATATTGCCCGAACAGCCTTTCTGGAACCAAAAACAGCAGAAAACAGGAACTGGCACTGTGGCATCTTGTTAATAGGTTAGTTCCGGAAAACGCATGAAAACATCATAAAGTGCAAGCAAAACATGTAAGTATTGTCATAAAACAAGCATGGAACGACAGAAATTATGGATACGTCGGGGACGTATCATTAACTCATAAAGCAATAGATTCTTAATAGAAGGTTTTGAAGCAACACAAAGGAAGATTTAAGTTTCAGCAATTGGTTTCAACTTTCAACATGTATATCTCATGGATAATTGTCAATACAAAGTAATATTATGAGTGCTAATAAGCAAGTATGTAAGAATCAATGCACACAGTTGACACAAGTGTTTGCTTCTAAGATAGAAAGAAGTAGGTAAACTGACTCAACATAAAGTAAAAGAAAGGCCCTTCGCAGAGGGAAGCAGGGATTACTCATGTGCTAGAGCTTTTTATTTTGAAAACATGGAAACAATTGTGTCAATGGTAGTAATAATTCATATGGGTTATGTATAAAACTTCCTATAAGTTGCAAGCCTCATGCATCGAATACTAATAGTGCCCGCACCTTGTCCTAATTAGCTCGGATTTCCATGGATTATCATTGCATTACATATGTTTCAACCAAGTGTCACAAAGGGGTACCTCTATGCCACATGTATAAAGGTCCAAGGAGATAAATCGCATTTGATTTCTCGATTTTGATAGATCTCAACTTGAGGACATCCATACCGGGACAACATAGAAAACAGATAATGGACTCCTCTTTTATGCTTTAAGCATTCAACAACAGATAATATTCTCATAAGAGATTTGAGGATTAATGTCCAAGCTGAAACTTCCACCATGATACATGGCTTTGGTTGGCGGCCCAATGTTCTTCTCTAACAATATGCATACTCAAACCATTTCAAATCATGGAAAATCTCCCTTACTTCAGACAAGACGAACATGCATAACAACTCACATGATATTCAACAAAGGTGTGACAGGTTGATGGCGTCCCCAGATAACATGGTTACCGCTCAACAAGCAACTTATAAGAACTAAGATACACAAGCGACATATTCCTTACCACAATAGTATTTTAGGCTACTTTCCCATGAGCTATGTATTTTAAAAACAAGGAATGAATTTTTTGAAAGGATTTAAAGGTAGCACGCAAGAAATTTACTTGGAATGGCAGAAAAATACCACATAGTAGGTGATACGTCCAAAACGTATCTACTTTCCCGAACACTTTTGCTATTGTTTTGCCTCTAATTTGTGTATTTTGGATACAACTAACACGGACTAACGCTGTTTTCAGCAGAATTGCCCTGGTGTCTTATTTTTGTGCAGAAACTCAACTTTCAGGAAAATCACCGGAAATAATTGCAATGGGCCTATTTTCACAGAAGATTGACGAAGCTAGAAGACGAGATGGAGGGGGGCCACGAGGCGCCCACCCCACAAGGCGGCGCAGTGGGCCCCTGGGCCGCGCCGCCCTATGGTGGCGTCGCCTCGGCCACCCACCGACGCTCCCCTCTGGACTACTTAAGGCTTTCGACCTAAAAACGCACGGGGGGTTCGACCAATTTGCCAGAAGACATCCAGAACTCCGCCGCCATCGCGAAACTCCGCCTCGGGACCAGAAACTCCGTTCTAGCACCCTACCGGGATGGGGAATTGGAGGAGATCATCGCCATCATCGCCACCGACGCCTCTCCATCGACCATCCATGTTTCCCCTATCCATGTGTGAGTAATTCCCCCACTGTAGGCTGAAGGGGATGGTAGGGATTGGATGAGATTGATCATGTAATAGTCATAAGATTGTTAGGGCATAGTGCCTAGTATCCGTTGTTGGTAATTTTATGATATTGTTGCAACTTGTTATGCTTAATGCTTGTCACTAGGGCCCGAGTGCCATGATTTCAGATATGAACATGTTATTGATTCATGATGATATTCATTGTTTTATGATCTTACCTGCAAGTTGTATACACATATTGCTCGTCCGGAACCCGAGGCCCCAAAGTGACAGAAATTGGGACAACCGGAGGGGAAGGCTGTGATATGAGGATCACATGTGTTCACGGAGTGTTAATGCTTTGCTCCGATGCTCTATTAAAAGGAGTACCTTAATTACCAGTAGATTCCATAGAGGCCCGGCTGCCACCGGCTGGTAGGACAAAAGATGTTGTGCAAGTTTCTCATTGCGAGCATGTACGACTATATACGGAACACATGCCTATGGTTGTTTAGTACTTGGATATTGTTTTATTATTATTTGTAAATTCCCTGCCTTGATTGTTACATTAGTTCTCTTATCCATGCAGCGCCCGTTCATCCATCCCTGTGCCTACAGTATTTTAATCCTGCTGTTTACTATAATCACTACTGCTGTCTTTGTTACACTCGTCGCTTATATTTCACTACCGCTATCGCTATAAAACTGTTGGTACCGATAAACTCTTGCGAGCAAGTCTTTTTCCAGGTGCAGCTTGAATTGACAACTCCGTCGTTAAGGCTTACAAATATTCTTTGGCTCCCCTTGTGTCGAATCAATAAATTGGGTTTTACTTCCCTCGAAGACCGTTGCGATCCCCTATACTTGTGGGTCATCAAGACTATTTTCTGGCGCCGTTGCCGGGGAGCATAGCTTTATTTGCAAGTTCACCCGAATTGATATTGTTCGCTGCAAATCCTCCATCATGGGTAAACCTCGCGATGCTAAAGTCGCCATATTACCATCCACTACAAGAAAAGGTACAACTCTGAGTACCTCTGCTGCTCTTGATTCACCATCTGTGATAAGTAAACTTGTTTCACCGCCACAAGCTTCACATGCTGGTACTTCTGCTGAATCTGAAAATTCCTCTTATAATTTTGATGATGCTTCTGCTGTGCTTGATAATGATGGTTTATTAGGTTCTTTTCTAGATGCTACAATTTCTAGGTCTAGACAAATTGAAAATACTGAAATTCCTAATGAAAATACTGCTACACCTATTAATTCACCTGAGTCTGTTGAATACTCTAGTGATGATCTTGATGAAGATTATGTGGAACTTGATGATGATTTTATTGATAAATGTAATGCTACTACTGATGCAAGTAATATTAAAAAGCTTCTTGCACAACATGCTGTTAGATATAAACTGTCTCCTGATCCTAAATTTGCCACATCTCCTATAAACATTAAGGATAAGGATTATGATTTTTCTCTTGATTTATCTCATATATCTATTGTTGACAAAACACCTTTTTGTGGTACTGAAAAAGAAAGTGATGTAGAACACATGAATGAGCTTTCTACTTTGAGTAGCTTGTTTTCTGATGATAACAATAAACGTACTTATTTTGTTGCTAAATTTTTTCCTTTCTCATTAAAGGATGATGCTAAAACTTGGTATAATAGTTTGCCTCCTGATTCTATTCATAGTCCAAAAAGTTTTCTTGATGTTTTCTTTCGAAAATATTTTCCTGCTAGTGCTCAACATATTGCTTTGCAGAAAATTTATAGTTTTGACCAGGAAGATGGAGAGAAATTGCCTGAAGCTTGGGAATGGTTTTGCTCTCTTATCAGAGCTCGGACTGGACATGATTTGGAAAAGCATGACTTACTTCATATATTTTATAGTGGACTAACCATTGAGTCGAGGGCATACCTGGATAGTTGTGCTGGTTGTGTTTTCAGGAAAAGAACTCCAGACGAAGTCGAAGAATTATTGGCTAGAATAGGCCAAAATCATGATGATTGGACTACACCTGAACCAACCCCAACACCAATATTGAAGAAGAGGGGTATGATTAAATTAAATGATGAAGATATGAGGGAAGCCAAGAAATCTCTTAAAGAGAAAGGTATTAAATCTGAAGATGTGAAGAATTTACCCCCCATAGAAGATTTATGTAAGATAACTCCCCCTTCATCCACGATCGAGGTACATTCTCTTCAACACTTTGATAAAGAAGATATTCCTTACTCAAAACCTTCTGATCAATGTTTAGATGAGTTTGATAATTATGTTGTTAAGCAAGATAATTTGAATATGAGAGTAGAGAATCATTTAATGGAAAATTCTCGAGCTATTAGTGAATTGCATGATATTGTGGAGAGAACCTCCAATGATGTTAAGATGCTTGTTAAACATTTTCATATGGTTCAAAATCAAATTGATCAACTCACTAAAGTGCAAAATGACTTGTTAAAAAATACTTCTAAAGAAAAACATGCTTATGAAGTAACAACTAGAGGTGGTGTTTCTACTCAGGATCCTCTATATCCCGAGGGGCATCCCAAAAGAGTTGAACAAGATTCTCAACGAACTAAAGAAATTAGTGCTCCTTCTAAGAAAAAGAAGAAGAAACATAAAACTGTTGTAGAATCCTCCGAGCCTCGTTAATGATCCTAATAGTATTTCTATTTCTGATGCTGAAACTGAAAGTGGTAATGAACATGGTAAAGATAATGATAAGAATCATGTTTCTGATAAAGAAGAAGTTGAAGATGAACCTGAAAAGCATGCTAAAAATAAAAAGTACACTAAAGGAGATTTTATTGCTAAGAAACATGGTAATGAAAGAGAACCTTGGGTTCAAAAGCAAATGCCTTTCCCTGCTAAGAAACTAAAATCAAAGGAGGAAGAACACTATAATAAATTTTGTGATTGGATGAAACCTTTGTTCCTGCAAATCCCTTTGACTGATGCTATTAAATTGCCTCCTCATTCAAAGTATATGAAGGATATTGTCTCTAACAAAAGTAAAATTCCAAATGAAGAGATTTCCACTATGCTTGCTAATTACTCTTTCAATGGCAAGGTTCCAAAGAAGCTGGGAGACCCAGGTATACCGACTATTCCTTGTTCCATCAAGAATAATTATGTTAGAACTGCTCTATGTGATTTGGGAGCAGGAGTTAGTGTTATGCCTTTTTCTCTTTACATGAGACTTTATTTAGATAAGTTGATACCAACTGATATATCTTTGCAAATGGCTGATAAATCTACTGCTATTCATGTTGGTATATGTGAGGATGTTCCTGTTCAAGTTACTAATAATTGCTTAATATTAACTGATTTTGTTGTATTGGAAATGCCTGAAGATGATAATATGTCTATTATTCTTGGGAGACCTTTTCTTAACACTGCAGGGGCTGTTATTGATTGCAATAAAGGAAAAGTTACTTTCAATGTTGATGACAAGGAGCATACTATTTATTTTCCCAAGAGGATTGATAAAGTATATGGAGTTAATACAATTTCTAATTTGAGAACTATCAAAGTGGGAGCTATTGATTGTCCTATATATGAGCCTAAACAAGGATATCAAAGTATTATGATTGGATCCATATCAATACAATATAAGGTAACATGATTGATTTGAGGTTTATTTCTTCTTATGACATGTAAAATTTATTTGGTGGCAAGACTTGATCAACCTTGTCAACAAGTACATTTTATATGGATAGAAGAGCTAAACAACATTTCTTTCCTTCTCCACTTGTTTTACTTGCTGTAGTACTACTTATTTTGCAAGATGCTTTAGTTGTTTAGAAGTTTGAAAATCTTTTTATGTCCTGAAATAGTAATTTTAACACCCAGAAATGTGCGTTTTTTGAAGTTTTCAAAAATTTACAAAAATTATACCGTTGGTTCTATTTTTCAAAATGCAACCTGGGAGTGCCTGGGGCTGACTAGTGGAGCACCCCAGGGTGGCACCCCATGTGCCGGCGCGGCCAAGGAGGGGGGCGCGCCACCCTGTGGTGAGAGCCCCTCCTGGCCCCACTCAGTCATCCCTTCCACTCATTCCACTCTCTCTCCCGAAAAAACTCATACCAGTTCGTTCTCACTCGCGTTTCGCCCGAGAGCTCGGGATTTTTCGATCTCGTTGCTCAACCCAGATTTCCGTCTGAAATTTGGCACATTTGCTCTCCGGTATGTGACTCCTCCGATTATCCAAATAGAATTTTGTTTGGTTGAGTATATCTTGAATATTTTGCTGTTGTAGGTGACATGTTAAGTGAGCTTGCATGCTTGTTCTAAGTTGTGAAAAAGTAGTTTTGATGCATGTTTAGTACTCTACCAAGTTCCTATAGTAGTGTCCCTCATTTATAAGTCTCGAAATCAACTTTTATAATGATTGTTGAAAAATTTTAGAAAAGGAAAATGCATAACCACACCTTTGGAGAAGTGTTCAAGAGGGATACGACAAGAGCGACAAGGCCTTCAAGGGCAGCCACTCGAGTTAGGCGATCCTATGATGAGGATGTCATTGCATCTAGCTTTGAAGCTGGAGAGGATAATGGGGTTCCTAATGCTTCATCCTTTCCATGCTTTGACTTTTTACGTAATGCACGGTTACTTGATGATTTCATGTTTCTCATCAATAGTGTGGGCTTATCTACCTATATGGAAGATGAGAGTGATCAATTTTACAGGCTAACTAAAATCTTTGTTGAAAGCTTTAAATTCAGCAACTCAGGTTTCTCACCAACAGTTAAATTTAGGATTTATGACGAGCCTATTACTATGAAGTTGAAGGATTTTTGTGCTGCATTGGATATTACTCCTATAGGTACAGCGAAGAAGATCGAGAACCGCCCCAAGGCTTTGATGGAACTCTATCGAGAAGTTACCAACAATGATAGCCGCACCATTCAGCGCGGCAAGCTAGATAAGGAATATTCAGCTCCCTGCCATTAGATATTTCACTTACTATCTTGCTACTAGCATTCTTGGTAGGAGAACACTAGCAATATATCTAGTTATCATCTTGCTTTCCTGGTTGCTGCACTTACTGGAAGTACACCTTATCATCTTGGTGCTCTTATTGCTCGTCACTTAGATAGTAAGGGACCTATTTATGGAGGAATTGTTGCCTCACGTATTGTCGCATATCTAGGTTTTTCTATTGATCCTAGTGATGAGAAATTAACTCCTATTAAGCTTGATATTGCTGCTATGAAGAGTCACCAATTTGTCACAACTGACTCTAATTTAGAAAATATTGTCTATAGGATGTTGTTTATTGACGGGGATGAGAGGGAAATCCCTTTGCCGCAGGCCGATTTGTTCAGTGTTCGCAGGAAGCCGTGGTCGCGCTCCAAGGAGGAGGTGGATGAGCAGCTGAGGATACGTGGTTTCCATCAGCAACATGACTCCGAGGACGCCGAGCCCTCCGACGGGTATACTGTCACGTATCCTGGTGCGTCTTCTAGCACGTACCGAGAACAGGATCCTTCTTCATCATACTACGGAGGTGTCACCTCATGGGCACCGTGGGATTGATCTCCACTTAGGCCAAAAGCCTAAGCTTGGGGGGAGATATGCCGGCATCACTCATTCATTGCATATTACAATTGCCGGATATTTGTACATACTTGTTTCGCTTCTTATGGTTGCCTCTAATATGAGGAAGATGATATTTGGGAAAGTGCTGTCTGAAAAACAGATTCCGGACTGATACTAAAAAAAATCCTAAAAATAGCCAGAACGTTATTTTGAGAAGAGAATTTTTTTGCATGTTCCCCACGTTATTATCTAACTTTCATTAGTTGAGCACTTTTCGAGTTGAACAACGGAAGATTTTCGTAAAAAAAGATTACTGTACTGCTGTCAAGTTTGATGGATTTCTGCTACTTTGTGTTTATGTGACTCTTTTAGTTTTCATTCTCTTGTTTTTGCTTTGTTTCTTTCCTAAAACACAAAAAGACCAAAAATATTTCTGTTGTTTCTCTTCACCATTTGTTTATTTTGGTTTCTTGTTCTTATTTTGCTTTATTTACTATCGTTAGTTTGCTATGAGAAAATCCAAAAAGATTTTGCCTTGTTTGCATGTTTCCTTTTGTTCTTGTTTCCAATTCGAAAACACCAAAAATATTTGTTGTTCTTCTTTGGTTTTGTAAAGTTCACTATGGAGTTCAGCGGTCTTCGGTGGTTGGAGCTTGGTTTTCATTTCATATTATTCAAGCTACACAAGTGAAAGGCAATAATGACGATCTACGACAACTCGATTGTGGTGAGAGGCTGGTATGAACTTTATTTGTTTTCATTTTTGTACATATACTCATCCATGTGAGCATGCTTAGTTGGTTCATGTGAGGTATATGTTATTTAATGAAGTCCAGTAGTTCATGATCTCTCATGTTTAGCTCCAATTTATTAATATGAGTAGCATGTCATAAATATTTGCTTGCATTGTTTTATTCATAGATAGGTATGACATTGTGGTATCCTCCTCTGAGTAATTCATTTGAATCGACTTGGCACATGCTCATGCATGCATATGACTGAAACAAAAGTCAATTAAGCCTCGGTGATTTACTTTGCTTCAGAGTTCTTGTATCACTTTTATGCCTCCGTTAAATTTATTTTGTCGCAAACATGATTATGACAGTTATTGCTCTCTTGATTGTCGCTTCCCAGTCTATTGCTAGCCTTCACTTGTACTGAGCGGGAATGCTGCTCGTGCTTCCAAACCCCTGAAAACCAAGTTATTCCAAAGTGTCCACCATAAATACCTATGCATGGCATTTCAAACCATTCCGAGTAAATTCTCATGTGCTACCTTTAAACCTTCAAAGTACTTCTCAATTTGTGTTAATGTTTTATAGCTCATGAGGAAGTATGTGGTGTTTTATCTTTCAACCTTGTCATTTACTCCTGACAGACTTTCACCAATGGACTAGTGGCATATCCGCTTATCCAATAATTTTGCAAAAAGAGCTGGCAACGGGGTTCCCAGCCCCAATTAATTAACTTTCACTAATAATTCTCTTCACATGTTTTGCTCTGATTCATCAGTAAGCAACTTAATTTTGCAATATACACTCCTCCATGGTATGTGAATGTTGGAAGGCACCCGAGGATTCGGTTAGCCATGGCTTGTGTAAGCAAAGGTTGAGGGGAGTGTCATCCATAATGAAACTAAAATACATGTGTAAACAAAAGAGAAGAAGGATGATTTACCTTGCTGGTAGAGATAACGTCCTTCATGGGAGCCGCTCTTGTAAGTCTGGTTGACGAGGTAGTTAGAGTGCCCACTACCATTCGTTGACAACAACAAACACCTCTCAAAACAATTTTACTCATGTTTTACAAATGAAAAGCTCTAGCACATGTTAATCCCTGCTTCCCTCTGCGAAGGGTCAATCTTTTACTTTTATGTTGAGTCACCATCCTTTCTTTGAGCACCTTCTTGAGAGCATTGCCATTCTTAGTGTAATATGCTTGTCCCAAAATATGATTAGCTGAGGTATAACTCTGATGCTTTTATCTTTGATAATCTTTACTTCTAGTCTTTCCATGAAATTCAGAGGTGCCTGGGCATTTATGTTTTGCTGTACAAATACGGGCACTTTATCATATCTTTCTATGAACATTGCAATCCAGCTGATAGACATGATTCATGATGCTTATTATTAGTTTGTTGGTATCTTTTTCATGATTGACATAACAATTAGATGACTTTATTTGCATGTATCTTATTATGAATTGCCTAAGTACTTGTCCATATCATGAGAATATTTACATCATATGAACAAATGTGTTCGTGAAAGTTCTTTTATCGCACTCAGTTGTTAACTGAATTGCTTGAGGACATGCAATAAGCTAAGCTTGGGGGGAGTTGATACGTCCAAAACGTATCTACTTTCCCGAACACTTTTGCTATTGTTTTGCCTCTAATTTGTGTATTTTGGATACAACTAACACGGACTAACGCTGTTTTCAGCAGAATTGCCCCGGTGTCTTATTTTTGTGCAGAAACTCAACTTTCAGGAAAATCCCCGGAAATAATTGCAATGGGCCTATTTTCACAGAAGATTGACGGAGCCAGAAGATGAGACGGAGGGGGGCCACGAGGCGCCCACCCCACAAGGCGGCGCGGTGGGCCCCTGGGCCACGCCGCCCTATGGTGGCGTCGCCTCGGCCACCCACCGACGCTCCCCTCTTGACTACTTAAGGCTTTCGACCTAAAAACGCACGGGGGTTCGACCAATTTGCCAGAAGACATCCAGAACTCCGCCGCCATCGCGAAACTCCGTCTCGGGACCAGAAACTCCGTTCTGGCACCCTGCCGGGACGGGGAATTGGAGGAGATCATCGCCATCATCGCCACCGACGCCTCTCCATCGACCATCCATGTTTCCCTCATCCATGTGTGAGTAATTCCCCCGCTATAGGCTGAAGGGAATGGTAGGGATTGGATGAGATTGATCATGTAATAGTCATAAGATTGTTAGGGCATAGTGCCTAGTATCCGTTGTTGGTACTTTTATGATATTGTTGCAACTTGTTATGCTTAATGCTTGTCACTAGGGCCCGAGTGCCATGATTTCAGATCTGAACATGTTATTGATTCATGATGATATTCATTGTTTTATGATCTTACCCGCAAGTTGTATACACATATTGTCTGTCCGGAACCCGAGGCCCCAAAGTGACGAAATTGGGACAACCGGAGGGGAAGGCTGTGATATGAGGATCACATGTGTTCACGGAGTGTTAATGCTTTGCTCCGGTGCTCTATTAAAAGGAGTACCTTAATTACCGAGTAGATTCCCTAGAGGCCCGGCTGCCACCGGCTGGTAGGACAAAAGATGTTGTGCAAGTTTCTCATTGCGAGCACGTACGACTATATACGGAACACATGCCTATGGTTGTTTAGTACTTGGATACTCGTTTTATTATTATCCGTAAATGCCCCGCCTTGATTGTTACATGAGTTCTCTTATCCATGCAGCGCCCGTTCATCCATCCCTCGTGCCTACAATATTTTAATCCTCATGTTTACTATAATCACTACTGCTGTCTTTGTTACACCGCTACTTATATTTCACTACTCGCTATCGCTATAAAACTGTTGCTACTGATAAACTCTTGCGAGCAAGTCTGTTTCCAGGTGCACCTGAATTGACAACTCCGCTGTTAAGGCTTACAAATATTCTTTGGCTCCCCTTGTGTCGAATCAATAAATTGGGTTTTACTTCCCTCGAAAACTGTTGCGATCCCCTATACTTGTGGGTCATCAGTAGGTAGTTATGGTGGACACAAATGGCATAAGTTTTGGCTCAAGGTTTTGGATGCACGAGAAGCATTCCCTCTCAGTACAAGGCTTTGGCTAGCAAGGTTGTTTGAAGCAAACACAAGTATGAACCGGTACAGAAAAACTTACATAAGAACATATTGCAAGCATTATAAGACTCTACACTGTCTTCCTTGTTGCTCAAACACTTTTACCAGAAAATATCTAGACCTTAGAGAGACCAATCATGCAAACCAAATTTCAACAAGCTCTACGGTAGTTCTCCACTAATAAGTTTAAACTACATGATGCAAGAGCTTAAACATGATCTACTTGAGAGCTCAAAACAATTGCCAAGTATAAAATTACTCAAGATAATATACCAATTACCACATGAAGCATTTTCTGTTTCCAACCAAATAGCAATAAATGAAGCGGCTTTCAGCTTTCGCCATGAACATTAAAAGTAAAACTAAGAACACCAGTGTTCAATATGGGCGGAGCGTGTCTTTCTCCCACACAAGGAATGCTAGGATCCGATTTTATTCAGATAATGAAAATAACAAAACGAAAATAAAAGCACACAGATGCTCCAAGTAAAGCACATAAGATGTGACGGAATAAAAATATAGTTTCACTAGAGGTGACCTGATAAGTTGTTGATGAAGAAGGGGATGCCTTGGGCATCCCCAAGCTTAGATGCTTGAGTCTTCTTGAAATATGCAGGGATGAACCACGGGGGCATCCCCAAGCTTAGACTTTTCACTCTTCTTGATCATATTGTATCATCCTCCTCTCTTGATCCTTGAAAACTTCCTTCACACCAAACTCAAAACAATCTCATTAGAGGGTTAGTGCATAACCAAAAATTCACATGTTCAGAAAGGACACAATCATTCCCAACACTTCTGGACATTACCCAAGGCTACTGAAATTTAATGGAGCAAATAAATCCACTCAAACACAGTAAAAGAGGCAATGCGAAATAAAAGGCAGAATCTGTCAAAACAGAACAGTCCGTAAAGACGGATATTTTCGAGGCACTTAACATGCTCAGATGAAAAATCTCAAATTGAATGAAAGTTGCGTACATATCTGAGGATTACTCATGAATTTTTGCAATATTTTAGGATGTTCCTACAGAGAGAACAGCTCAAATTCGTGACAGCTAAAAATCTGTTTCTGCGCAGAAATCCAAATCTAGTTTCAACCTTCTATCAAAGACTTTACTTGGCACAACAATGCAATTAAGTAAAGATACAAAGGTATTGCTACAGTAGTAACAAGCACATTGACTCAAATATAAAACAAAAATTGCAGAAATAAAATAATGGGTTGTCTCCCATAAACGCTTTTCTTTAACGCCTTTCAGCTAGGCGCAGAAAGTGGAAATCAAGTAATATCAAGAGAAGAAGCATCAACATAATAATTTGTTCTAATAATAGAATCAAAGGGCGACTTCATTCTCTTTCTAGGGAAGTGTTTCATACATTTCTTAAGAGGGAATTGATATTTAATATTTCCTTCTTTCATATCAATAATAGCACCAACGGTTCGAAGAAAGGGTCTTCCCAAAATAATAGGACAAGATGCATTGCATTCAATATCCAAAACAACAAAATCAACGGGGACAAGGTTATTGTTAACCGTAATGTGAACATTGTCAATCCTCCCCAAAGGTTTCTTTATAGAATTATCAGCAAGATTAACATCCAAATAACAATATTTCAACGGTGGCAAGTCAAGCATATCATAGAGTTTCTTAGGCATAACAGAAATACTTGCACCAAGATCACATAAAGCATTACAATCAAAATCATTGACCTTCATTTTAATGATGGGCTCCCAACCATCTTCTAACATCCTAGGAATAGAAGCTTCAAGTTTTAATTCCTCTTCTCTAGCTTTAATGAGAGCATTTGTAATATGTTTTGTAAAAGCCAAATTTATAGCACTAGCATTCGGACTTCTAGCAAGTCTTTGCAAGAACTTAATAACTTCAGAGATATGACAATTATCAAAATCAAAACCATTATGATCTAAAGCAATGGGACCATTGTCCCCAATATTCTGAAAAATTTCAGCACTTTTATCACAAACAGTTTCAGCAGTTTCAGGCAATTTTGCACGCTTTGTATTAGAAGTAGAAACATTGCCAACACCAATTATTTTACCATTGATAGTAGGAGGTTTAGAAATATGTGAAGCATTAACATTACTAGTGGTGGTAATAGTCCAAACTTTAGCTATATTATTCTCTTTAGCAAGTTTTTCTTCTCTTTCCCACCTAGCATGCAATTCAACCATCATTCTAATATTGTCATTAATTCGAACTAGTATAGCGTTTGTTGTAGCAAGAATTTTGTTATCATTATCCTCAGGTTTAGCAGCCATTTTATTAATTAAAGAAGCTTGTGACTCAGACATGTATGAAATTCGGTTTTCAGCATTTGAAAGCTTAGTTTGCAAACTAGAAATTTCCATATTCAAATTCTCAAGTTGATTCCCTATATTTTTCAACAAGGCAGATTGTTCATTCATAGTTTTAGTAAACAATTGATTTTGCTCATATTGTGATTGCATAAAGCTCTTAGTAGCTCTTTCAATTTCTAGCATATTTTCCTCACTAGGCAAAACAGATCTACCATAAGAATTACCATAAGAATTACCACTATTAGAAGGATATGGCATATAGTTGTTGTTACCAAACATTTTCCTATAAACACTGTTGTTGAAATTATTATTTTTTAATGAAGTTCACATCAACATGCTCTTCTTGAGCAACCAATGAATCTAAAGGAACATTATTAGGATCAACATGAGATTTACCATTAACAAGCATATACATAATAACATCAATCTTATCACTCAAGGAGGAGGTTTCTTCAACAGAATTTACCTTCTTACCTTGAGGAGTCCTTTCAGTGTGCCATTCAGAGTAGTTGATCATCATATCATCAAGAAGCTTTGTTGCAGCACCCAAAGTGATGGACATAAAAGTACCTCCAGTAGTTGAATCCAATAGGTTCCTCGAAGAAAAATTTAATCCTGCATAAAAGGTTTGGATGATCATCCAAGTAGTTAGTCCATGGGTAGGGCAATTCTTTACCAAAGATTTCATTCTCTCCCATGCTTGGGCAACATGTTCATTATCCAATTGCTTAAAATTCATAATGCTACTTCTCAAAGATATAATTTTAGCAGGAGGAGGATAATATCTTCCAATGAAAGCATCTTTACATTTAGTCCATGAATCAATACTATTCTTAGGCAAAGATAGCAACCAATCTTTAGCTCTTCCTCTCAAGGAGAAAGGAAACAATTTCAGTTTTATAATATCCCCATCTACATCCTTATACTTTTGCATTTCACAAAGTTCAACAAAATTATTAAGATGGGCAGCGACATCATCAGTACTAACACCAGAAAATTGCTATCTCATAACAAGATTTAATAAAGCAGGTTTAATTTCATAAAATTCTGCTGTAGCAGCAAGTGGAGCAATAGGAGTGCATATGAAATCATTATTATTGGTGCTAGTGAAGTCACACAACTTAGTGTTCTCAGGAGTATTCATTTTAACAATAATAAAAATAAGTAAAGCAAACCGAATTAAATAAAGTAAAACAAGTAACTAATTTTTTTGTGTTTTTGATATAAAGAAAGCAAACAAGACATAAAATAAAATAAAGCACGACAATAAACAAAGTAAAGAGATTGGATGTGAGAGACTCCCCTTGCAGTATGTCTTGATCTCCCGCAACGGCGCCAGAAAAAGTGCTTGATGACGCGTGAAGCACACGTCCGTTGGGAACCCCAAGAGGAAGGTGTGATGCGTACAACAGCGAGTTTTCCCTCTGTAAGAAACCAAGGTTATCGAACCAGTAGGAGATGAAGGCCACGTGAAGGTTGTTGGTGAAGGAGTGTAGTGCGGCGCAACACCAGGGATTCGGCGCCAACGTGGAACCTGCACAACACAATCAAAATACTTTGCCTCAACTTAACAGTGAGGTTGTCAATCTCACCGGCTTGCTGAAAACAAAGGATTAAACGTATGGTGTGGAGAATGATGTTTGCTTGCAAAGAACAACAGAGAACAGTGACTGCAGTAGGGTGTATTTCAGATGTAAAAGAATGGACCGGGGTCCACAGTTCACTAGTGGTGTCTCTCCAATAAGATAAATAACATGTTGGGTGAACAAATTACAGTTGGGCAATTGACAAATAGAGAGGGCATAACAATGCACATACATATCATGATGACTACTATGAGATTTACTTAGGGCATTACGACAAAGAACATAGACCGCTATCCAGCATGCATCTATGCCTAAAAAGTCCACCTTCGGGTTAGCATCCGCACCCTTGCGATATTAAGTTGCAAACAACAGACAATTGCATTAAGTACTGTGCGTAATGTAAACAATACAAATATCCTTAGACAAAGCATTGATGTTTTATCCCTAGTGGCAACGAGTACATCCACAACCTTAGAACTTTACATCCTCTGTCCCGGATTCAATGGAGGCATGAACCCACTATCGAGCATAAATACCCCCTCTTGGAGTTACAAGTATCAACTTGGCCGAGCCTCTACTAGCAACGGAGAGCATGCAAGATCATAAACAACACATATATGATAGATCGATAATCAACTTGACATAGTATTCCATATTCATCGGATCCCAACAAACACAACATGTAGCATTACAAATAGATGATCTTGATCATGATAGGCAGCTCACAAGATCTAAACATGATGGTACAATAGGAGAAGACAACCATCTAGCTACTGCTATGGACCCATAGTCCAAGGATGAACTACTCACGCATCGGTCCGGAGGCGGGCATGGTGATGTAGAGCCCTCCCGGTGATGATTCCCCTCTCCGGCGGGGTGCCGGAGGTGATCTTCGAGAACCCCGAGATGGGGTTGACGGCGGGGGCGTCTCGGTAACTTTCTCGTATCGTGGCTCTTGGTACTAGGGTTTTCCGATACGAAGGATTATATAGGCGAAGAGGCAGCGTCGGGGAGCCGGGGGCTCCCTCACCACACACAGGCGCGCCGGGGGGTGGGCCGCGCCGCCCTATGGGGTGGCCCCCTGCTGGCCGCCTCAGACTCTTCTTCGGTGTTCGGAATCCTCCGTGGAAAATAGGGCCGTGGGCTTTTGTTTCGTCCAATTCGGAGAATATTTCACTGTGTAGGATTTACGAAACCAAAAACAGCGAGAAAACGGGAAGTGGCGCTTCGACATCTTGTTAATAGGTTAGTACCAGAAAATGCATAAAAATGATATAAAGTATGAATAAAACATGTAGGTATTGTCATAAAACTAGCATGGAACATAAGAAATTATAGATACGTTGAAGACGTATCACCTACTTCAGTACAAGTACTTCCCCCCATAAACTATTTTGAGCATGCTGGTTAAGCATCTTAGATGCTACTGGAGAGCAAATAACACATGCTACTGGAGAGCAAAAACACATGTGAGAGGAAGCAAAAAACGGGTTGTGCAGAAGCAACTAAGGTAAGGAGAAGTTGCACACATTTTTTAGAAGAACTTGTGTGAGGCTAGCACAAGCAAACCTAAAGTAGGCAACTATGGTATAAATTGAAAAGCAAATTAGTACTCAAGTTGAACTATGGCAACCTTCTTTTAGAAGCAACTAAGTTGTTTTTAGTGAAACAAATAAATGTACTTGCTGTAAGCAACTTGGGTGTCCACAATTAGGTGAAGCAAGAACATCTAGGCTACTACTGAAAAGCAACTTAGATGTGCAGTGGGAGCAAACTTAGATGCTAAGAAAGTAAGGTAATAACTTAACTTTGGATAGAAAAAAGGAACTAAACAAAAGCTGCAAAAAGCAGGCAACTGCAGTATACAGTAAGCAAGTTATCTGAAGGAGTGTTTTTATGTGCTTACTTAGTTTTCTGCTTTGGAGCAAAAATGTCGCTGAGGTCAAACTTCTCAAGCTTGATGCGTGACTTTGGGTACTCTTCATTCCATAGAGATGTTATTGCTGCCTGAAGATTCTTCACTAGCAGGGCCAATTTTTTTATCATATTGTCCTCATAGAGTCAAGAACTTCGAATCTTATGTCTTTGATGTTGAGAACAAGCAACAAGTAGTGGTTCACTTTCACAATTGGGTCTTCGCTCATGTTTTCCAACACTGGAAGCAACACCTGTTCGTGTGGTTGGCAGATAAAAAAGAAATCAGCTCCAAACAAAACTAGAATGATTACAAAAGAATATGAATGAACACAAAAAGGAAAGAAAGGGGGGGAAAAGATTACCAAGTCTTTCTTGTCAAGATGCGCATCCTTCTTCGCAAAGTACTTCTTGCCATGCTTGTGATTCCAACCATATTCCTGCAGTAATGTCTACAGAAAACATTTGAGGAATCCCCAGGTGGGGCAGTTAGTTTTGCTTCGAAATATCTGTGCTTAACAAGTAAAAATAAACAGAACAAAACAGATACACAAAAAAGATGTTGTGGTGCTAACCATAAATCTCAAAGGCATCACAACTTTCTTGTCATTCTTATCTTTCCTCAACATAATTGATTCAAGACCTAGTTCGAATACTGTGTTATCTAGCTCAGCGCAAGGCATCATTGAGTTTGCCAGTTCCTGATGGGACACAAAAAACTTCTCGACGTTGACAATGATTGGGGTATTGTCCTTGTGCTGACCCCTTCCATTTCGTTTACCGCCCGAGATAATTAGATCATAGACTTCCTTCACATCAGCTGAGCATGAATAAGTGTTTTTGCTTGAAAAGTCTATGTACGGTGACTTATAACATGCAGCTGGTCGGATGATCCGGCCAGGAGCTGCATTTGAGTTGCTTCCAGAAGCATCCATGGAAGGAGTGCCCTTGTTGGCAACAGGGGTTGGTGTTTGGAGTTCAGCTTCAGTTTGATGTCCTACACCGATAGTATCTGCTTCGTCTGTCAGGTAGCCTTTCTCCCTTTCAACCTTGGTACATAAAGCAATGGCTTCTTCCTCCATTTCTGGACTCCAAACATCGTCGTAGTCATTGAAAATTGGAGACCCAAAGGACCTAAAAGATTGTGGTGTTATTCCATCAGATGCTGCAACTACATGAGTTTGTTGTTGGCTTTTCTGTGGACTATCAAACCCAAGGTTGAAAGATGGCGGGTCACAACCATTCTCCGATCTAGGATCCTTAGCTCGCGGAGGTGGACAAGTTTGACGAGTTGGACCCGATGATTTCTGGGCGGCACGGTTGGTCTGCGATCCTTGACAAGTAGAAGGCGTAGCAGGAGATGTTGGAGTATTCTTGTTCCGGCGTGGAGAAGTACGAATGAAAAGAGCTTGTGCTAGAATTTTTGTTTGTGCAATAGCATGACTTGCGTCTGGAGGAGGTTGCGGTGATGTACCTGTGATGTGGGATGCTGTTCTTGAACTAGTTGCAGCTCTTCGAGGTGAAACAGGCGCTTGATTAGCTGAAGTTGCTGCCGTATCGACCATAGTTGTGTCTGACATTGCCATAGTTGATTTTGGTCCCAACGGAGCTGCAGTTTGGTTGGCAGTCTGTACTATGACCTGATCCTGAACTATTTCAGACTGCACATTGGTATCCACAGGTCTGACACGATGCGCAACCATTTTGTGTTTCATCTGGACTCCTTTATCACCCCTGATTGCTAACTTATCAAATGCAATGCACTCTGCCTGAACTTTCTGTACAACAGTGTCCCTGCGGAACTGGTCCAGTGGTGGTGTTGTTGTAGGAGAACCTCTTTGAGACCTAGCAATCTCCTCCATGCATATGGAATTGGGGTATATCTTCTCTGTTGTATCAAAGAATTTTGGGCCCTGGTTGTTTGTCATGTCAATGTCTTCGCCTCTGGAAGCCGCAAACCCTCTGATATCTGAGAACGGGTCAGTCCAGGCAATGGAGTGTTTTATGCACCAACTGATTGATTTGTGTTCACATTTCCCAACCTAGCAGATCTCCTTGGTGTATTCTCGAAACGAGGAGATCTCCTTGGTGTATTATCGAAATGAGCACCACAGTCTTGGAAATCATCATCCTCATTGTGCTGTCCATTTGAAGGTTGTTGTTTGCTGGCACCATCTTCATTGTCACCGTCCTCATCGCCTTCATCATCCTCGTCATCACCGTCTTCATCTTCTTCGTCATCGTCATTACCATCTGCATTGTAGTCCTCATCATCCGCATCCTCATCATCCTCGTCATCAACAACAATAGAAGGTTCAGGCCTTTGCCTCTTCCTAACTCTTCCACAAATTAACACCTTTTGCACTCTCTTCTGCTTGTTCAAAGTCCCCTACTTGTTCTACAAAAGTGCCCAACTAGTTGGAGATATCGGTGCATAGCTCCCCAATCATCACAACAAGTTTCCTCTTTTTCTGCTCAACAAATACAAAAGCAAAAACTAGTGAGAATTATTTAGTTTTGTATGAAATCACTGTGTACATTTTGAAAAACAGAAATTAAAAGTGGGAAAAGGAAAAAAAAAATGAAATTACCTGACATGGGTAATTCCTAGGCAACCTTGATGATACAAACTCTTCTAATCTCGTCATCCCGACAAAAAGACCGTCTCTAATAGTCACCCCCACCCCATCTTTCAACTGTAGAAAATCAGTAATGTCATATTTTGTTAGCATGAGTGTGCAATTTTAACTGAAGTATGAGCGGTTTATATGATCCACTAGAACAACTTAGATGTCGATACTAAACAACTTACATGTGGCTAGTAAGCAGCTTAGGAACACAAAACATATGTACTAATATGAAGCAATTTGGATCAGTGTAGTTAAACAACTTAGTTATTTTGGCAAGTAACTTAGATGACACATATAAAAACAACTTAGATATGTGAAAAACAGAAGAATGACCAACTAAGGTACATTTATTTTAAAAAAAGCAAATTAGATGGGCTAATGTGACAACTTAGATGAGACAGAAGAAGCAAACTTACGTATTACATGAAGTAAGAAAGTTCTGGAAAAAGTCATGTTTCTGTTAGCATAAGTGTGCAAATTTAACTGAAGTATGAGCGGTTTAGATGTACTAATATGTAACAACTCAGATGTGGCTAGTAAGCAGCTTAGATGTGGCTAGTAAGCAGCTTAGATGTGGCTTATGAAGCAATTTAGATCAGGGTAGTAAAGCAACTTAGTTATAATGGCAAGTAACTTAGATGACACAGAGAAAACAACTTAGATATGTGAAAACAGAAAAAGTAAGAACTAAGATACATTTTGTTAAAAAAGCATATTAGATGGGCTAATGTGACAACTTAGATGAGGCAGAATAAGCAAACTTAGGTATTACATGAAGTAAGAGTGTTTTGGAAAAATAATCTGGCCACATCGCAGAGGATCTACTTAAAAACAACTTAGATCAATCCAGTAAAGCAAAACTTAAGTATTACATGAACTAAGATAGTTTTGGAAATGAACTAACATGAGGCTAGTAACCCAGTACCACATGGTAACATGAAAAAAAACATAGCTATTTTGGGTAGTTAAAAATTACCTTCATCTTTCCAAACTCTTCATTTGACTTCATATCTTTGCGCATGACAGCTTGAATTAATTTTTCATCCCATACGGCAGCGCGTATGGGACATTCCTCAATAGATGGCACATGCTCATCAATATCAAGAGAGTCAAGATATAGTATCTACAAAAAAAGGTAAAAGAAAAAGTTAGTATGATCTGCTAAAAAAAAGCAACACATGTTGCATTAGTTATTACGACATAAAAACAAGGCCCAAACACGAAAAGGTTAAAAAGATCAAGTACCACGAGGTGATGTAAACAGCAACACACAGATTTCTTTTTGACCCCCATCTTTTTCGCTTCTTGAACAATCTGATCAACTGCAAACTGGCACCAATTAGACTTCCTCATGACATTGAGATCCATTAGACATGGATATGACCTTGGACTGATATTGGCACTTGTTGACGGTGATATAAAATAGCTCACAACATCAGCACAATATGCCCGTAGGAACTTCATATCAGCTACCCCCTCCATTTCCTGAATCATCTTGCGCCATTGCTTGAAACCTAGTGCAGACCCACCCTAAATGTTGTACTCTTCATTCATGAAGGCTATTGGTTCAGTTTCCATTTCATACCGTACATGTAATCCTTCATTGGGTAGCCCAAAGAATTTGTTGTAACTTGCTGCATCGACGGGAATGGTCCCCCTCCCTGGTATAGCTAGCTCACTTCTAATTGGTTCAAAAATGCCAAGACCCACATGCTTAGATCAACAGGCATCTCAATAGCTTTAACCATCATCATTCCTCCCCACCCCCACTCTATGATCAACGTCTTCTGATCACCTGATAAAATTTCATTCAGCTTCACAAGTCTAGCAGGAGACGCTTTATTCCTACCAAGCTGCACAGCATGATAAGGAGAAAAAAGGTCAAATAGTAATTCAGGTCAATTTCACACACAACATAAGAAAACTAATACACATATTTGAAGAAACACACAAGCGAGGAAGTATGAATTGGATATACCGACAGGAACGCACGGCTTTTCTTAGGTTCAACCACAGTTGCAGAAGGTCCAGCAACATTTTCTGCATGACTACCACCTGAAGTAGCACCACGGGATCGTAAATTAGTAGCGGGTACAGGATTCGAACCATTCATGTTCATAGGATTATCCGCAACTGCAGCCTGAAAAAAGGAACAACATATTCAACATAAGTAAAGACAAGGTAATGTCAGAACAACTCAATTTACTTCCAAAAAACAACTAAGGCATGCTATCAAAAGACAACTCAAATACTTTCAGAAAAGCAAACTTAAGTATGCTATGAAAACAAATTAAGGTCAGATGTTATACCTGCTGGCGAGGATGCACGCCATTCTTCGTAGGTCCGCTCTGTTGCTCCATCTGGTAGTTGTAGACGCGAAAACCTCTTAGTCATCTCCCTACCCTGTTGGTGAATAGAAACAAAAACCAAAAAATAAATTTAACATGCTTACATACGCACACAAAAATGTACCATGCAGCTCTACATCACCCATTATGCAAGTTAGTGTACATGGTCATACAAAAACGTACAAAAGCTCCGTTCTGCTAAAACTTCGGGAAAACATGACTGAAAAGCAGACATCAACTTTGCTCAACTAGCCGCTAGTTATATTGCGGCATAGCTTAGTGGACAACTTAATTATAATAACAGAACAACTTGTTTAAGACAGATAATGGGCAACTCAAGGCATATTTCATGTCATGGAAATCAACTTAAGTAAGAACCACCAGCCAACTTAATTACTTCTAGTGGACAACTTAATCATAATGATAGAACAACTTATTTAAAACATAGATAACGGCAACTAGTGGCATCGTTCATGGCATGGAAAATTCAAAAAGTAACTTAAGTAACAACCACGAGCCAACTTAATTACTCCGACTTAACGCCAACTCGTGGCATCTCATGGCATGGCAAAAACAACTTAGACTAGAATAAGTATCAACCACAACTGCAAAGTTACTCTACATGATTCATACAGAACCTACATGCTCTGTACTGCAAAAACTTTGAAAAACCATGGTTGGAAAAACATGTAAACCACTGAGTACCAAGTTGCAAAATAAACCACTGAGAACATAAAGCTGTACTAGAATCATCTAATTTCGGCTGTACCACACACAACTGAACCAAAATTATTCCAACCATGCTCTACAGTGAAACCATGGGAACCATCACAAACAAGTACAAATTACTCCAAACCATGCTCTACAGGGGACAATGAGAACCATAGAACAATGACAAAAGTGGATATACAGGGGAGAGTCCATGCACTGCCATCCATCTACTTCCAAAATCCCGCACCATGAAAATGGGGACAAAATTGACCAGAAAATCAAGTCCTACTGGGGGATCGGGGGGATCTGAGCACATATCGCTTACCTGAGTAGCTAGATCTGCAACTGCTCAAGCGTGCGGACACGGCGAACGCACACGGGACGATCTCCGTCCACGATCTGGGCGGAACACCACGCGCCTAGTGCACGACCACTGATACGGCGGCGATGAAGCTCCTGGACGGTGAATCGACTGCACCCGCCTGAGAGAAGATCGATCTCCGTCGCGGGGATCGAAGCAGTACCTCGCGCCTTGCCCCCACCGCCATCGACCTCCCGCTCCTTACGCCTACTGAGCTCACGAGGACCTCCCCGGAAGCCTCGCGAATCGAGCGCCGGCGAGCAACCTACCCCTCACCCCTGGACCCTAGCGAATCGCGGCGCCGGCGAGCACGCCGTCGCTCATCCGGAACCTTAGCGAATCGCCGTCCGGAGCTCGCGAGAGAAATGGGGAACGAGACAGAGAAACGTTCGCGAATGTCTTCCTCGCACGCGCGCGACGCGGAATGGGCCCTCAGGCGTGGTGCGGTCACGATGACGGTGTGACCCCCATGTGGGGACGGTCGGAACAGCGCCGAGATCTCTGGTTCTCCATCTGAGATCCAACGACCAGCAATCGTTGGCTCGCCACGACAAGCAAGCCACCGTGCACTTTTTAGCGTTTGGGTTTTTTAATCATCACTTCGACAAAATGGGCCCACACAGATGTATTCTGCTCTACTTTTAACAACCGATACGCAAACTATCACCTCAAGTACTGAGCCCTACTGACATTTCAGGACCAATCAGAGATGAAAATCCATTCTCGGATGGGATGTATTAGTTTTCCTTCTATTGTTTGGGGAAGGATACAGTGGCGAATTTTTTCCCATTCATTCTTTTGCTCACGTGGACAAACGCGAAGGACACCGGTGCATCAGCACTACTAGTGTACATTACATGAAGAATTTTTTTTTTTTAACTCCACAAACAATTATTTACTACTATGTGAACTCTTCTTTTCTTGGTCGCAACTATAGTGTAAGTTGGAAACCTCACTTGCAACATATGTGCAACTAGAACAACTATAATTTTGACCCATGTGCCACTGAAAATCCTAACTGTAATGAAAAATAAAAATCTTAGTTGCGACATATGTGTAACTAGAAAAATAAAACTTTGCAGCCCATGTGCAACTAGAATAACCTCAGTTGCAACCCATATGCAACTAGAAAATTCTAATTATAAATATTAATACAAAGTTCGGTGGCAACACATGTGCAACTAAAAAAATCTGTTGCGGTGTATGCGTAACTAGAACAATCTTAGTCGTAACCCATGTGCAACTCGGAAGACTAAATTGTAATCAACATGCAAATGAAATTTTCAGTGGCAACCCAAATGCGATTGAAAAAAAAATCAGTAGCAACCCATATGAAACATGAAGAAACTTAGTTGTAAATCATGTATAACCATAAGAATCTTAGTTGCAATTCATATGAAACTGAAAGAAATCATAGTTGCAACCCATTAACTGAAATTCCGGTTGCAACTGATACGTCTCAAACGTATCTATAATTTTTGATGCTCCATGCTTGTTTTACACCAAATTATATATGTTTTGCTCATACTTCTTTGCATTTTTATATATTTTCCGGCACTAGCCTATTAACAAGATGCCACAGTGTCAGTTCCCTATTTTCTGTTGTTTTGTATTTCAGAAAAGTTGTACAGGAAATATTCTCGGAATTGGATAAAACAAAAGCCGAAGTCAATATTTTACCGTAACAAAGACAGAGTCCAGACGGGGTCGAAGAAGTGGCGCAGGACGGCCAGACCACACCTAGGCGCGGACTGTCCTTGGCCCACACCTAGGGGTGGTGTGGGCCCCCATGGCCTCCACCAACATCGCCCTTCCGCCTATTTATTCACGATCTCGGGAAAACCCTGAATACCCGAGCTCCATCCATGAAAAGTTCCATCGCGGCCACCATTGCAGACCTTAGCTCGGGATGGTTCTGAAGCTCTTCCCGGCACTCTGTCGGAGGGGGAAATCATCGCCGGAGGCATCTACATCGCCATGCCCGCCTTTGAAGTGAGCGTGAGTAGTTCATCCCTGGACTATGGATCCATAGCAATAGCTAGATGGTTGTCTTCTCCAATTTGTGCCTCATGTTTAGATCTTGTGAGCTTTCCTACATGATCAAGATCATCCTTATGTAATGCTATATGTTGTGTTTGCTGGGATCCGATGAATATTGAATACTATATTGAGATCGATTATATATTCTTGTCATATGTTATTTGTGATCTTGCATGCTCTCCGTTGCTAGTAGATACTCTGGCCAAGTAGATGCTTGTGACTCAAAGAGGGTGTATTTATGCGTTCATGCCTCTAGTTTTTTTGGAAGAGTGACAATAACTTCTAAGATTGTAGATGTGTTGTTGCTACTAGGGAGAAAACAACAATATTTTATCCGAGGGTAATTCTATTGTTTACTTTACACACATTGCTTAATGCGATAATCTGTTGCTTGCAACTTAATACTGGAAGGGGTTCGGACAATAACCAGAAGGTGGATTATTAGTCATTGACGCAGTTGGATTATGGTCTATGTATTATGTTGTAATGCCCAAACGAATCTCATAGTAATCATCTTGTCATGTATGGTCGGTATTCTGTCAATTGTCCAGCTGTAATTTGTTCATCCAACATGTTATTTATCTTTATGGAGAGACGCCTCTAGTGAACTATGGACCCTGGTCCTTTCCTTTACACTGATAAATTCATCCACTGCAATCCTGCTCTGTTTACTTACTGCAAGCTATCTTCTCTTTAATTACTGCAAAACATCTCCTTCCACTCGATACATTTAATCCTTTGTGTTCAGCAAAACCGGTGAGATTGACAACCTCACTGTAAGTTGGGGCAAAGTGTTTTGGTTGTGTTGTGTGTAGGTTCCACGTTGTTGCTGACGCCGGTAGTGCATCCTGCCAATAGTCAGCCAGCAACACCTTCAGACGTCACACATTTCTCCTACAGATCGATTAAATCTTGGTTTCTTACTAAGGGAAAACTTGCTGATGTGCTCATCATACCTTTCTTTTGGGTTTCCCAACGGTGTGCAATCTGCGCTCATCAATAATCAATGTGAAACTCTTATATCACCCAGGTCGGACAAATTTAACCAATCTCATCCATAGCTACAATTAACCTAACCAAATGTGCAACTGAAAAGACTTAGTTGCAACCCAAGTGTAACTAAAAAACTTAGTTGCAACCTAGATGTAATAACTTAATTTTTTTGATTACAACACATGTGGAATAATCTCAGTTGCAAAACCATGGGCAACCGGACGAATCTCGGTGGCAACCAATATGCAACTAAAAGTTCTCAGTTTCAACCTACGTGCAACTGGGAAAATCTCAGTTGCAACCTATCGCAACTCCGTACCACCTGCGTCAGACAAATTTGACCAATTACACACGGGATACTTCAAAATTAAATTTAAACTAAAAACACGACACTTGTTATGAATCTGATGAAGTATTTCAGTCAGGCAAAAAGATACCACATCAACTTGGTTAATTAAATGGCAAAATAAAAAATACAAAGGAAAAAATCAAAACAGAAAATCAACAAAAAGAAGAGAATTCAAGAAATCTAGAAATGAGTTGAAAATGAAAGACACAAAATACATGTCATTTAATTAACTCATTTCTTGTGTGTTTTACAAATAGACCAACCGACAATTCTGCACCCTTTAGCGAGCAAAAAACGACCCAGGCGAAAACAGATGACGGGTAAAGAATCTGGAGGAGTGAAAGGCCGACACGACAAACCATAACCAGGGCAAAAAAAAACCCCACACAAATATGAATCTTAGAGCAACCGAAAACCAGACAGTTAAGTCTAGTGAGCCCTAAGATAATTAGAATTAGCAAACTCGTTTTTCTATTTATTTTTGGATTTTGATGACACGGATTTTGAACACACTGTCACCCGGGTTCCTCGCTCGCCCAAATGTAATGTAATACCAGCAGTAATAATGCAGGCAAGAACGATCACCGCATCCACGTTTTCTTTCGATCTTGATTCGTTTTTTATTTAGCGAAACTACAGGACGGAAATCCCAAGATAACCGCAGGACTACGCGCATGACTGCTCTCGACCTTGGCAGTTGATTGGCAAGATCAACGCACCATATCAGATCAGCAGTTCAGCACTGCAGAAGATAAGTAACCAAACCATTCCCCCCGTGGTGGTTCCATTCCATAACCATCCGTCGCGAACCACGTCCCACGATCACAACTCCCACGCCATCGGCGTCCATAGCCTCATAGCCATGGGCGACGACGAGGACGGCGTTCCCGCGGCGAAGAGGAGGCAACCGGCGCCGCCGCCGCCGCCGCCGGCAATGGTGGACTACATAAGCAACCTCCCCGACGCCATCCTCGGCGACATCGTGTCCCTCCTCCCCACCAAGAAGGCCGCGTGCACCCAGATCTTGGCGAGACGTTGGCGCCCACTCTGGCGGTCCGCGCCTCTCAACATCGAATGCCACGGTCTCCTCCGCGACGACGGCACCATCGACTTCCGGGGCGACCCCGGCGAGCACCTCGACAAAGCCGCCATCACCCGCATTCTCTCCACCCACCCGGGCCCCGTCCGCCGCCTCCGCGTCCCGGCGCACCACATGCAGCCACGCCATGTCAACGCCCTGAACGACTGGCTCCTGTCCCCGGCGCTCAACAACCTACAGGTGCTCGAGTTCTACCACCGGTGCGACTACGCCAATTTGTTAGCAGTATCGTCATGGCCTCCGCCGCCTGCCTCTGTATTCCAATTGACGCCCACCCTCCACGTCGCCACCTTCAGCCACTGCACCATCTCCGACGGCACTGCCCGGTCGCTTCACTTCCCGAACCTCAAGATGCTCGCTCTTGAAGAGGCACTCTTACCGGAGACAACGGTGCAGTCCATTCTCGCCCGCTGCCCCGTCCTGGAGAACCTGCTGCTTAGAGGCAACGTGGGCTCTTCTTGCGTCCGGATCGTCTCGCCGAGGATCAGGAGTATTGCCGTCCATGTCTCTTCTTTCCGGGGAGGGGCACACTTGCAGGAACTCGTCGTGGAGGACGCCCCCTGCCTGGAGAGGCTGCTCCGGACCCTGCCGGACGGCGACCTGGGCGTAACGGTGACGAACGCGCCCAGGCTGGAGACCTTGGGTTGCCTTAGCGATGTGTTTGGCGTCACCAAACTCAAGCTTGGCTCAGCGGCTATTTTGGTACGTAGTCTTCGGTCTCACTTTGACTCTTTTCTTCGAGGGAAAAAGTGTGAGAGAGCACGTGCCCTCTGCGCACCCCAGTATCACTCGCTTCTGTTTTATCGGTGTCCTGCTCACGGCGCGCCACTCCAACTTAATTCAGCAAACTTTAGTGTTTTCCCTTTTTTGAATAGTAGGCCTTCAACTTAGCAGCCAATTAATTCAACTACAATCAGGAGTTTCTAATTGAAAATTGTTATTTTATTTAAACGCATCAGACATTATGCACGATCCTTGATAGTATAATACGTAGTAGATAGAGTTCTTCTGATAAAGGCTGCCCCCTGATCCACATTTATAATTTCCAACGCCATTTTCCTACCAAAGCCACATTCACCAAGTACAGACCGGGCATTCTCCCTGATCTCTAGCCTCGGAGATTACAGGTCAGAGGGAATGCCAACTTACAGATATGAAAACAAAGAGGCCCCGTTACTTACTTACAGGTAGATATTATATCGAAATTGACTAATTATTAATCTTTTGTTCAATTCTGAAATCAGCGATTATATGATGTCAAGTTCACAGAGGCTGTGTGCTCAGTCAAGATATTAGCTTTCTATAATGATACTCTTAGCCTTGATGTGGTTATCAACTTCATGGAATGCTTTCCGTGCTTGGAGAGGTTATACATCAAGGTAACATTTCTTCCTTGGTATTGTTAACGCCAAACGACTGTGTTATTTAGTTCATGCTCTGAATCTAGGCTGAACTAATATTTTCCTCTTGCATTTGCAGTCATGCTCAGGGGGAAAAAATGCGTGGCGCAAGAAGTACAGAGGTCTAAACAAACACCATGACTTCCGCCTGAAGAATCTAGTATTGGAAAATTACCGAGGAACCAAGTCAGAAATAGACTTCGCGACGTTCTTCATCATGAATGCTAAATTACTCGAGTCTATGAGGTTCAAGGTTGAAAGTCGAATATGCATGGATGGAAGCTGGATTAAAATCCAGCATACGCAGCTTCTGGTGGAGAAGAGAAAATCCATATGTGCTCAAATCGACTTCAGGAAATATGATTGCCGGTGCAACCTTACACATGTTGAGAGCGTCCATGATTTGTCCGCAGCTGATCCCTTTGCATGTAGGTGTTAGAAACTTAGAATGCAATAGTCCATCTGAACTTCATTAGGTCTGTCGCTTTTCAGTATTTTAAGTTGTATTTTGTTTTATCATGGAACCTCCTGATTTCGTCTTACAGAATGAATGAACTTATGGTTTGACAATGTTTCAGTTGATCATCAGGTAGTCCCTGATCCCGCGATCGTAGGGACATGTTTAATTTTCGTTATGAAACGATAACCATGTCAAAAAAAAGATTTTGATGAAACATAATTATGCTTGGGTGATAACCACGTGCCTCTCTTTATTATCTCAACGAATCAGCAAGAGAGGTGTAGATAGATGAGATCGACCATAGCTTGATGGCGATCTCCGTGCTTGTCAACCTGTAATAAAATAAAACTAGAATCCACTAGCTGTGCTTTTCTGAAATTTGTACGCTGGGCTCTCTAATTAGCTAGTTTTGCAGGTGTGGTCCTCTCGTGCACCCACTTCGCTTCGCTCTATGGTGACTCACGAAGCGAAGAAACCCGTTGCACAGCCCCTCCCCCACCCTCCTCTCCCTCTCGCTGCCGCTGGAGGCACCCGTCGGAAATAGCCGTACGACTCCTAAGGACAAGGGGCGGCGAGGACCTCGATGCTTCCCCTCCTCCACTAAGAGCCTTGGCACATTGTATGGCGACCTCGCGAGGTGATAGCGCGGAGTCGACCCTGGAGGCGAGGGACATTTCACTGATGATGCAAGCCGGGAGTGGTGCTCGCGTCTTGGTGGTCGCCCTGTCGACCTTTGGGCATATCTAAAGATGGCGGCCTCGTCCCGCACGGTTCCCACCCCACTGGCCTAGGATCTTGGTGTTCCCTCGCCGGATATAGTGCCTAGTTTGGGGTGGCTGGGTTGGGGACTTTGGCCGGCCTGCGGTGGAGGTCACAACATCGATGATGTTTCAGACATCGTCTTCCTCCTTGGAGGCGACATCAAGGTACAACCCCCTTGCCTCTCTCTTCCCCCTCTGCCCGGGTAAAACCCCTAAATCTCTGAATTCGGCGGAAACGGTGTTTGGGCGTCATGTTCCCTTGGAGGGGCCATCTTGGGACTGCGAGAGAGTAGTCGTGCTACGTGTGGCTCTTGTCTATGAGTAGCGGCTTTACCATGTGTTATTGTGTTCGGTCAATGATGCTCTAGTTGTTGGTGGGTTGGCGCCCTCGGCCCGGCGAGAGGGGAGGGTTCCCCTCTTCGGCAGCAACTTGAGCTCTTGACTTTCACAACAATATTGTTGCCTTCTTCTGGCCGCTTCTTCTCATGGAGATACTCATCCTAAAGCCAAAGTCTTGCCGAGTGGTCGGTGCGGTGGTTGGCGAAATTGCTCGTGGGTATCATCTACAGAGTTGTTCGTGCTTAGTTATGTTCATTGGCAAGTCATCCCATGTGTTTATGTCTGCTCCTACGGGAGCTGCTCTGCGTTCCGATGGTCCGGTGCCCTTTGAACCAGGGCCTTCTTTGGAGGTGGAGGCGAATGGCATGATGGTCTCGATAAGTTTGGACTTGACGAAGGAAGGATCTGTCTCTGGTGGCATGATTCACGATGTTTTCCTCACCTTTGTTCTGGTTGTTCGGATAGATGAAGACCTCGATGATCAAGCTCTGTAATTTCTTTGTTTGCTTGGTGCTTGTTGTCCATATGCTGATCTTTCAGCATCCTGCAACTACCGTAGGTTGGCTTGGTTAATTTAAAGCCAGACTCATTCAAACCTACGATCTGAAAACATGAATGATTAAGAAAAAGGAAAATTAGGGCTTGAAAAACATGTTGTCTGAGGCGGTTCAATAACCATACGTTGGCTAGCTTCATAACCACCCCGTGGATTTCTTCTTATGCACGGAGACGGGGTAAAGACTGCAGCATCGTCCCGGTGCGTCTCCATCGCCACCGCCCACTGGCGATCTTCTTCTAGCTCTAGGGAGATCACAGTTGTGCCAGGACGAGCTTGTCGTCCGCTAGCTAGATGTCATTAGACACGACATGGATGTGTGTACTTGCATACGTAGCTTTGCTTGGTCCAGGCAGGATCGCTTGCTCCTAGCGCATGCCCTGGTGGGTCCAGCCTACCTGGTACACTGTTTGTAGGATCGCTTGCTCCTAGCGCGTGCCTTGGTTTACCCATATTTCCCCATGCATCCCAACCCTACATACGTACATCTAAAAAGCAAGTCATATGAAAAAATAATATGAGTGAAAATCGTGAACAAACTTCTAACGATTGGTATATAGGTATATATGAATAAAACCATGGACAGATGTGCTCGAGAATGTAAATGGCAAGAGGCCCAGTCTTCCTTTTGAAAACTGATGGCATATATATATGGGGAGCACTAGAGATCGGATGCCGATCCTGGTTATCCATCGGACCCCTTCGGTGCCGTCAGATGCAATTCAGATCACCCCTTCGATTCCCCAATGCACGGGTGGGCCTGTCGGTTGTTAGATTTGATTGCTTCCCTTCCCTATAACTACGTCAAAGTAAATGGCTGATCTATTCAAACAATCCGGTACGTTTAGGAAATAATTGGGAAATTCTAAATTGCCACAGAAGCATTGTTTTTCATTACTGGAAGCTCTGTTTTTTTGGGGAAAATATGTTTGGTAGAGTACAATCATGGCCGATGTATTGTTTCCAGCCGTGATGAATTTATTTGTTAGGGCAACTTAAGTTTGCTTCCTACCAAGAATATTGTACTACTGTTGGCTAGTGAGATTGCTTCCAAGATAATTTGAGGTTATACCTCTAGTATTTTATTACCAACGTGGTGAAGAGGCTACAAAAAGTTGTTTGCCTCAACATAGAAGAAAATAGATTTTGCTTCCAGTGTGACATACATTTATTTGTGTCAACATTTGATCTGACAAATAAAATAATTTGCTTCGAAAGGAGGAAGAAAAAATAATGGTTGTATCATCATTGCTTCCTACAGAGGATATAATTTGCTTCCAAATAAAATAACTTCTAGCAAATATCAAAAATTGCCTCCCTACACAATAAGAATCGGTCACAAGGTTTGTGTTTTCTGATACAATGCCAACCATCCACCTTGCATGGCAATGTCACACACATGGGGGACACAGCCTACAAGATCATTGAAGCACTAGTACATTTCTAACGATGGTGAAGTTGATGAACATGCCGGTGAAACCATAGAAGCACACTTGATGTGTAGACGGTTATTTTCGAGGAGGAGCAACAACAATATAAAAGTGGCAGCCGTGAGCACCTGGGACGTTGTTCTTCAAGGAAAATCGGAGGCTCGTTGATGACCTGCAATACCAATCTCATGCCACCGCCGGTAGCCTTCCCTGCCTTCTGGAGTGCTTACACCCATTGGTGAAGGGCATCGAGGTCCAAGGAGAAACACACTGGTCTGCTTCGCCGGTGTGAATAAGTTACTTGTCCCCGCGTTGGTGCTTTAAACATGAGACGTTGTCCATCATAATCTCGACCTCAATGTGCTAATGGTAATGGTCGATGTCAGGTGAAGCCAACAGATAGAACCAATCAGAAAAATGGGAATTTTCAATGTGCTGCCTTGAATCATGAGCATCATATATGAAAAATGTAGGAAGCGCGGGGAAATGTTTAAAATGCAATGCTATTTACAAGCTAAAGAACAAATGCAAAAAGGTAGAAGCATGGTTCTATTTATGAAAACTTTCAGGAAGAACCATGTAGATGCTTTGGATGCATCAATTTTATGCCATCTCAACATAACTGGTAACACGCAGAAGCTTGAGGCCGAACATAAGTAGTACCACCAGGGCAATATTTAAATTACAATGGGACTGAAATGACAATAACAAAAAACAAAAAAGGAAGATACACGGTTATATTCTGTAATCTATATAGATGGAACAAAAACCCATATCATATAGAGGAAGCATGGATATTTTAAAGCAAAGGGTTAGTGATATCATAATATCTCAAAATAGATTATATGTATTGGAAGCAGGGAAAGATTATATGTATTGGAAGCAGGGAACTTTGAAATTGGAAGCATAGATATTTTGAAGCATGAAACTAGTGCTATCTCAGTATTACTTATCTGTGTCGGAAGCATATAAATTTGAAAATGGAACTAACGATGCTTCCCTCCAACATGTGGATGCATCTTTCTTTGCTGTAAGAAGCATCAATATAAACTTAAGAAGCATGGTCTTATTGCCCATCCTGTAGGCATTAGGAGCACATAACGAAAATAATAATATTTGAAGCATGGAATTTCTCTAGAAAAATGCTATCAAAACACACGCAAGACCTAGTGGAAGCATATAAGTTTGTATTTATAAATTAAATTTGCATGCTTGAAAGTAAAGATGCAGCCATGTTGTTTTTAAAATATGTGAACAATCCATAAGTTGGATTTTGTGAGCCTCGGTCAACTTCAACTGGGATAATATATGACATGAATAGACATCAATTTGAGTAAAATTACACTCGTATCACTAGCAGCATCATAATCTATACGATCTAATATTAGGATCCAGTATTGCCTATTGGAGGATCAAGTGCTATGTTTGGACTCTGGAGGTTTGAACCCTGAGATCTCACAGAATCTGAAATCCACGGTAAACTAAGGATAATATGAGAATAAGGTTGGTAGATTTTGCTGCAGTTGCTGCTGCTGATACGTGATACCAAAGATGTGCTCGCACATGATGTGAGCTGCCACAACCATGTCCACTATGCACCTAGTTGTGGGGATTACCTCTGATCGGAGAATGAAGATGGGGACGGCTGCGCGGGAGAAGGACACTGAGCGACGAAACCGCAAGCAAGAACCGACGACGGACTCGTTCGAGGTGGAGGCGCAGGTCACGCACTGACGCCCCGCATAGGAGGGCGCGGTGTGGCGTGGACAGGTGAGGCGCAGAATCGCGGTGGAGAGCGGAAGCGCCGAGCAGCAGATCGATCTGATTTGGGGATCGAGCAGCAGCATTGCGCAGAGCGGCATTACCGGCAGGGATTTTGCTGATTAGGTAGGCACCAGATTAACTGGGCCAAAAAAAATTTCCTGGGAAGCAATACTAGACCTAGGATGGAAATGAAATGGACAGCGTCCGAGAGGTCCGACGAGTTGGTTTTCATCGGACTACGGTAGATAGTGTTTACCTATATATATTTCCTTCCTCCCTCCCTCCCTCGGCCGGCACCTTCAGCATATTAATTATTTCACTAACATGTCTCAATACCTATCTATGTTTATTAATGAATTGTGTACCTTAACTCGTTGGTCCCCCATCCTTCGTGTTAATTCTGTCTTAAACTCTCTTCGCTTTCCAGAAAGGAGTTACTATAGAACATGAGCCGGACAGAGATTTGGTGTACATGGGTACTAGTGATCTGTTTTTTAAATAAATTAAAAATTATATTTTGAGTTTCAAAAAATTCTGAAAACAAACCTACATATAGCCAATAATGTATCCCACAAATGTGCAAAATATCAATTTCAAATATTTTATTTCAAGCTACGCAAAAATGATAAAAGTGCAGATCTGAGTAGTCATTTTCAAATCTCCAAAAACAAGTCAGATTTGATATTTTTTTTCTAGCACAAAGTAAAAAAAGAATTTTAGGTTGTGATTTTACATGATTGTAAGATGTATCACTGACAATCTTCAGAATTATTTTTCAGATTTTTTAGAAACTTATAACCATTTTTTTAAATGGCGAGAGCACTAGAGCTCGGGAGCCGAAAGCACTTTTAGACATGTGCCTCCTTTTTTCTGCAATAGAACATGACTCTCCTTAATTCTTCACGTTGAATTGGAAGAACGGCTCAAACATAGGAAGAACGCATGATTATTGCCACACGCGTTGCTAGTTAACAGAAATGAAAAACTATACAAGAACTAAAATTTTCAGTACCACAAGAAAAGAATTAAAAAAATGTTATATACTAGCTTCGCCCATGATTGGATGGGATAGCTATGAATTTTGGATATTCCGATGTCACATTCAGGCACCAAGATAGATATAAGTGATGGAAATGTTGTTAGATATAAGACCATACATGTCTATCACTGAAATTTAACCTTTGATTTTGTTTAGAAAATGTGAATATTCTCCCTCCCCGCAACTTATACTGGTTTCAGAAAATTCTAGTTTCCCCACAAAATTTTATTTTTAATGAAATGTAATATATTAATAATGTTAAGATATCAAGTACATCGGACCTCTACAACCCCAATATCACGGGCAATCTGAGACATCGAGTATGCACACAACCAAATTGTTAAAAAAAAAATCTAAGGTGCACAACAACCAACACCGACATCAACCAATGTGATGTCAACACATGATCCACGAGAAGGTTCTCTAAAAGCAACACCTTCAAGAAGGTACCCCACACAAGTATTGTTGTTGCTAGATCTAGTCAAAGACTAGATTATGAGTCTTCACTCCAGAGAGTTGGAATGAGTAAATTCCGTTCAATGTCTTCAGTTAGGTAAAAATGTTGAAGCACCGCCATTACTAGGCATTGATGAAGTTCAGACCAGGGTTTTCACCCCTGGGCTCCAGCCTTGGTACTGGAGTAGCACCATGAAAACTCAACCGCGACATGTTGTCGCATCCGTTTGACCACCACTTTCATTTCTTCGAGTCATGACATTGTAGAACACACATAGACGTGTCACATACAACTTGGCAACGAATATGAATAAGCATCATGCACAAGAACCATGGACCATGACATCCTAGAATTCATCGTAAATGTTGTGCCCTCCGATCAATGCTAACACACATAGTTATGAGGTGATCAACGCCATTAGACCAAAACTTGTGCTCGTATGTGAGCCTGGTGACGTGTGAGGAGAAGACTGATAGGCAGCGCCGAATCGCACGTTAAGGGCCACTCCAATGGACCGATGACATTTTTGCAATCGACTGATGAACTAGGAAAAGGGGACCTCCTTCAAAAAAATCATTTCATTATCTAGCTGCAACCACAATATCCTGGTCCAAACGACATGTAACCACAAAACCTTGCCTCAGATCGGGTCGGAACCGTGTTGCGAGTCATTGGAAAAGCTAGGTCTTGCCAAAGGCATTGTTTCCTTCTTGCCAAAGTTGTGAATCAGCCTTGGCCTTTCTCCAGGGAGAAAACTAAAGATCTTTGAGCGACAACAACGCTTGTGCATTGTTTCCGTCTTGGAGGCGTCACTTTTGGAGAACCTTTTTTGTGGTCCGGGTGTTTTCTTTGGTGGTGGTTAGAGTCTTACTGTTGCGGGTGTTTCATCACTGTGACGGGGTCTTTGTTTTATATTTTCCTATTTTTGTTCTTTTTTTTTGTTTGTGTGCATCCTTGATGTCTTCTGATATTTTGGTGCAGAGGTTGTATGTAATTGTTATCTTTGCGATATTAACATATTTTCCATTATGAAAAAATTATTTTTGTATCCTTCTTCGATCCTTTTCTCGTTACACCTATCTTCGCCCAAGTTCACAGGCGGATGCTTCGCTGTCATCATAGCCACTATAACCATGCCAGCACT
Source organism: Lolium rigidum (assembly GCF_022539505.1). Lineage (NCBI taxonomy): Eukaryota > Viridiplantae > Streptophyta > Magnoliopsida > Poales > Poaceae > Lolium > Lolium rigidum. The sequence continues at coordinate 210,742,881 of NC_061510.1, forward strand.
GAGCCTAATTTCGTCAAGGGCACACGCTGCTCTAGGCAGGATGTCTCCGTAGAGGGAGGGGAATAGACCCTATCACCATTGTACACCGAGCGGGTTTTACATGTTCGATTCCTTCGGTCGGCGGCGTGGATGGAGGAAAGGGCAGATGGGGCGGCCACAGGTAGGGTTTCACCTTTGTTTCCCCCTGTGAGTGATGGGATCTACCACACATGTGTAACACATAAAAACCTTTTTAGATGACCTACAAATTTATTAGTTACCCCTACTTGATTGTAAAAATGTGTTGCTAATATTATTGGAATCAGTTATATAGGTTGTATTATAAGTTTGAAACACTTATTAGGGTGAGAGGCGCTTGTCGTTATTTGGTGGCTTTGGTTATGCAGAAATGACAAAGTTTTTAATCATAAAAATTCTTCTCTTATGCAGGTTATCTACTGATTCACAACTTAGCTTCGTTCATGGCTGTCTCTACAGCACATGGAGAACCGCAACATGTTTACAGATGTATCTACATGGTTGGAGGATATGGCGTGGTATATTTTTATCAAACATGGTTAGAAGCGTAATCTAAGGATTGGTCCTCCATCTCCATAGGAGCCTTACAGTCTTCATTTGTATTGCACCTATTAATTTTTTGTATTGTTTTACTGCGTTGGATGTTGAGCGATTGTGTGCACGTTAGTTATGTAGATTTCGGGTGTAATGCTTAAATATTTTAAGTAATAAAGCGTTATTTATCGAGAAAAAAATTGACCAAATGTTTTGAAACATGCTAATGCATGCTGTGTAGTTTTCTGCTTATTTGATGAACCACAAAGACGACCTTGGCGCCAGAAAGGATAGACATAGTCCCTAACTAGTAACGAGTTTCATAGCACCGAATTTGCAGGGACGTCTGATCTATTATGCCCGGGAGGGCGGCGGGATCCATGGAGATTGGAGAAAAACAAAGCAATGCAGGAAGATTGTAGAATGATATATAGGGAGACAACTTTTGTTCGCTGACAATAGGGCCTGACTAGGCCCATTCTTTAAACTTGAAAAATCATCCTCGGTGGTAGTTAAACTCTGAAAATTGATTTGCCAGATGGAATTTTATCTGGTATCGTAGTAAGAATATGGAAGTGGATTCCACCAGATTCCACTAGGTAGATGTAAGGTATAAGAGGAAAATTGCGAGTACTTTGACACGCTGTTGATTTGTATTATGAGCTTATTATCTAGGTAGCTCGACCACAAGGACATGCCAATTCGGTACCATCTCGAGGGCCAGTTGATGACGTAGGGACTCCAAGTGCAGAGTATTGTGTCAGCAGAGTATTTTCCCCACAAGGGTGACTCGAGGGTTTATATCGAACTCTCGAGGAACTGAACAAAGAGTATTCTCTTCTCCCTTCTTCTAGCAATCCTGCAAGTAAAATAAAAACCTTGTGTTCCCAACTCCACCGTGTGGTTGTCAAATACAAGGTTTCATGTAAGTAAATAAACACAAGTAGAAGTAAAACAAGTAAAACTAGACTAGATAAAATAACTAAGTAAAAATTGTAAAGGGGTTGATTGTTTTTGGTGTTTTGGATGCAAATAAGAAAAATAAATATTTTTGTACTTTCTGGATTAAAACAATGCAGCAAATAGAAAATAAGATGAAAACAATATAAAGGTGTTTCTTATGATAAAAAGTGGACCAGGGTTCATGGGTTCACTTGACTATTCTCTCTTTTAAGTTTTAGTGGATAAATAGTAATTTATCAATGAGATATGAGGGTGCAAATAATAGTACGCATAAAATCAGAATTAATATGGGCATCACGTCCTAACATAGAGATGATGCAACACATTTCTCTTATACTCCACAAGAAAGGGAAAACTTCATGCAATCTTGTATTAAGAATTAACAGAGCATAGCCATAAGTACTTTAACATGATGTTTGAATATTAAATATGGTACCTTGAATAAACAAGATCATCACTACTATCACGTGACGAATATATCACATGCATTCACTATATCCCTAGTGAGGTAGCAACAGAAAAGGCGAAGGCAATAATAGATTTTGAAAATATTGTCACTATCCAGTCACTAAAATCACGCTACTCCATCGAATACACACATCACCCCACACACGCTCTTACATAGATGTTTGATCAGAACAAGTACTTAAGAACGGGTACATAATATGCATCTATCAATACATCTTACACATAATATGATCAGATCTCATAGCACAATATCATAGAATAAGAATCCACCACATAGGTATTACAAATATGGCCATAATCATGTGAGGCAGCTCATATGGCACTAAAAACTATGAAGAACATGAGAGAAATAGATGGCGCTACTGCCACAAACCCGTAGTCCAGAGGTGGACTACTCTCCCTTGATCATGGTGATGATGGTGAAGGCGTTGGAGAATGTGGAAATCCCTCCGGCGGTGATCCCGGTGGAGTTTCCCCCTCCAATCTTCTCTGCAGCAGCCTCCGTTTTTGTGTTTCTGTGTTTGTGCGGCGATCTCCTCCTGAGAACTCTTCGGGACCCTATATATAGAGATTTTTAGGTCAAAATACGTCTATGGGTGAAAGAATCAGGGCGATTGGACGATCGACGGCCGAAAGAGGCTGGGTGGCGCGTCCAGCAAGGTAAGACGCGCCACTGATAGGGAAAAGGTGGCCGATCTTTCGATGAGAGTATGATAGCGTCGATTTGTTGGTGGAGTTCGTGCTTGACGATCCGACTACACGTGCAAAGCTCGTGCGCCAATGCAATCGCTAGGACAATCTCCGGAAGTTACTGATCTTGCGGAAGCACGATCAGCCTGACCAGCGAGGGTCTTAATTCCTACCTAAAATCGAGAACAAGTAAGAACTAATATTGCAATCGGAATATTGCGGATGAAAGATGAAAGCTTTATTTAATAAGGTGGGATTTCGAATAGTCGGTCTTGTTCTGGGCGTTGGCCTCAAAAGAAGTACACGAGAGTTGCAGCAATGGCTAACTTTTAGTCTAATCAAAATCCAAGTCTAAACATGACGGCTATGGGGGTATTTAAAGGAGGAAAAGGTGGGGTTTCGACCAGCCATACGTATGGTGCCCGAACCAAACCCTAGAAGGCCTTTCCCCCTTCAATACGGACTCTAAAAAGTGGCTGACTTAATTCCTGCGAAAATGACATGGGCCTGGCCCAAAAACTAAAGGTGACGCAGCACCATATTATGCTATGGACGAAATTATGAAGTGGAGAACTCTATATTTCATCCATGTCTTCATCTCTTCTTATGGTGGCTTCAAAGTTCTGAAATCTCCACTTGTGGCGTCATCTTCAATCCTCAAGTGCTTGTTGCCATCTCCTCCATGTGTGATCATGCTCCAATGCTTGTCCTCCTCATCCATGCTAGGTCCATCATTCCTAAGAGTAACAAACATATCTGATTTCGGCAGCATCATATTCTCATGTATATGAGGAATAGATCCAAGAAACGAAAGTACCTGATAGTTAAGTTGTTTGGCACGAGCTCGAGTGATTGGTCCTTGTATTTGTGTGGCGGTAGGTACAGCGGTTGTATCAATAGATGGGATGTCCTCATCATGCCCCCTTCTTGAATTGAAGTCGTCCTCGACGCAAGCTCATCTTCTTCAGCAAAGTAAGGCTTCAAATCTGCAATGTTAAATGTAGGACTTACCGGATCCAATTCTGCAGGAAGCTCAAGTTTATATGCATTATCATTTATTTTCTCTAACACCTTAAAAGGACCAGCGGCACGTGGCATTATCTTAGACTTGCGCAATGCAGGAAAAGGTTCTTTGCGCAAATGCAACCAAACAAGATCACCAACATCAAACACAACATGCTTTCTTCCTCTATCTCCAGCAATTTTATACTTAGCATTCATGCGTTCTATGTTGTCTTTAGTAGTCTCATGCAATTTTAATATCAATTCAGCACGTTGTGTAGCATCCAAATCATTTTGCACCGAAGATGGTAAAGGCAATAAATCAATAGGTGCACGTGGAACAAAACCATACACAATCTCAAAATGGCACATCTTAGTGGTAGAATGCAGCGAACGATTGTAAGCAAATTCAATATGAGGCAAACACTCTTCCCACAATTTTAAGTTCTTCTTCAAAACAGCCCGCAGCATAGTAGACAATGTTCTATTTACTACTTCAGTTTGTCCATCAGTTTGGGGATAACATGTAGTACTAAACAGCAATTTAGTCCCCAACTTAGCCCATAAACAACTCCAAAAGTGGCTAAAAAACTTAGTATCATGATCAGAAACAATATTATTTGGCACACCATGTAAACGAACAATTTCGCGAAAGAACAAATCAGCAACATGTGTAGCATCATCAGTCTTATGACATGGAATAAAGTGTGCCATCTTAGAAAATCGATCCACAACAACAAAGATACTATCCCTCCCCTTCTGTGTACGAGGCAATCCCAAAACGAAATCAATAGAAATATCCTCCCAAGGTACACTAGGAACAGGAAGAGGCATATATAAACCATGTGGATTAAGTCGAGACTTAGCTTTTTGACATGTAGTGCAGCGTGCCACAAATCTCTCTACATCTCGACGCATAAGTGGCCAAAAGAAGTGTGCAGCAAGTACATCCTCCGTCTTCTTGACACCAAAGTGTCCCATCAATCCTCCTCCATGCGCCTCCTGCAACAACAAAAGACGAACGAAACTATCTGGGATGCATAGCTTGTTAGCACGGAACACAAATCCATCATTGAGGACGAATTTGTTCCATGTTCTACCATCTCTACAATTCAACAACACATCTTTAAAATCAGCATCATGCAAGTATTGTTCCCTGCGCAGTAACAACATAGCCAAGAAACGCAACTCGATTGGTGCAAACGGTGCACTTCTCAAGATTACCATACAAACGTGCATCACGTAAAGCATTGAAAACAGCACGTAAATGATTCAAATGATCCTCTAAAGATTTGCTATAAATCAGAATATCATCAAAGTATACCACCACAAAACGTCCAATAAAAGCACGTAAAACTTCGTTCATCAGTCTCGTAAAAGTACTAGGTGAATTAGTTAAACCAAAAGGCATTACTAACCACTCATATAAACCGAACTTAGTTTTAAACGTTGTTTTCCATTCATCTCCTAATTGCATACGAATCTGGTGGTAACCACTACGCAAATCAACTTTAGAGAACATAATAGAACCACTCAATTCATCAAGCATATCATCTAAACGAGGTATTGGATGACGGTATCGAATGGTAATATTATTAATAGCCCGACAATCAGTACACATGCGTGAAGAACCATCTTTCTTAGGTACCAAGATAATAGGAACGGCACATGGGCTAAGAGACTCACGAATGTAACCTTTATCTTGGAGAACCTGAATTTGTCGCTGAATTTCTTTGGTCTTTTCAGGATTGGTACGATATGGCGCACGGTTGGGCAGCGAAGCACCTGGAATCAAGTCAATCTGGTGTTCTATCCCACGGATAGGTGGTAGTCCAGGTGGTACATCTTGTGGGAACACATCAATGAATTCCTGCAAAAGGTTAGCAACCGCAGTGGCAAAGAAGGAGGCATATCCTCAAATGAAAACAGAACTTCTTTGCAAATAATAGCATAGCATTGAGTAGTGTTCACATCAAGTTCAGCAATATCAGATTTGCTAGCAAGCAAACAAGGATTTTTAAAACGAATTTCAGTAGCATGGTTCGAATCAGATTTTTTAGTCTTATGTGGAACAAAATCTGCAGCAACAATCTGATTCTCACTCTTAAGTTTCTCCTCGTTTTTTACTCTACTAGCTCTAGCAAGATCATCTTTTAGTATTTGTTCAGGAGTCATAGGTTTGAGACCAATTTTCTTTCCATCATGCATAAGAGAATACTGATTAGTTTTACCATTATGAACAGATTCTCTATCAAATTGCCAAGGTCTACCAAGTAACAAAGAACAAGCTTGCATAGGTACAACATCACAATCAACAAAATCAGAATATGTACCAATAGTAAAATGCACACGTGTAGTTCTTGTTACCTTGAGCTTCCAAGAGCTCTCAAACCATTGAATGTAGTATGGATGTGTGCGCTGTCTTGTAGGGAGAGAAAGCTTCTCCACCATGTCAACGCTAGCCAGATTATTGCAGCTCCCTCCATCAATGATGATCTGTATGGCTCGCTCTTTTACAACACCTCGTGTTTGGAACAGATTGTGGCGTTGATCATGCTCAGCTTTGCTCAATTGCACGCTCAGCACAAGCTATGTGATGTCTACGGGTGCTTCTATTCTTGTAGACAATGTTGGTCCTCCAAGAGCAGAGGTTTGTAGAACAGCAGCAAGTTTCCCTTAAGTGGATCACCCAAGGTTTATCGAACTCAGGGAGGAAGAGGTCAAAGATATCCCTCTCATGCAACCCTGCAACCACAAAGCAAGAAGTCTCTTGTGTCCCCAACACACCTAATAGGTGCACTAGTTCGGCGAAGAGATAGTGAAATACAAGTGGTATGAATGAATATGAGCAGTAGTACGGCGCCAGAAAAGTGCTTGCTCGGCGTGCGGTTGATGGTAGTAATATTGCAGGAAGTAACGATGCAAGAAAACAAGAAACAAGCGGGGATAGCAGTATTTAGGAACAAGGCCTAGGGATCATACTTTCACTAGTGGACACTCTCAACATTGATCACATAACAGAATAAATAAATAGATGCTAGACTCTACACCCTCTTGTTGGATGATGAACACCACTAACTGTGTAGGATTACACGAACCCTCAATGCCGGAGTTAACAAGCTCCACAATATTCAATGTTCATATTTAAATAACCTTAGAGTGCATAACAGATCAACATAACCAAACCAAGTACTAACATAGCATGCACACTGTCACTTTCACACTACGAAAGGAGGAATAGATCACATCAATACTATCATAGCAATAGTTAACTTCATAATCTACAAGAGATCACAATCATAGCCTACGCCAAGTACTACATGATGCACACACTATCACCATTACACCGTGCAGGAGGAATAAACTACTTTAATAACATCACTAGAGTAGCACACAGATAAATTGTGATACAAAACACATTGCAATCATGAAGAGATATAAATAAGCACTTCACTATGCCATTCATAACAGTGAATAAGTATTCTGTAAAATATAGCCTAAGAGACCCACACGGTGCACACACTGTCACCTTTACACACGTGGGACAAGGAGTCTCCGAAGATCACATAAGTAAAACCCACTTGACTAGCATAATGACATCTAGATTACAAGAATCATCATATGAATCTCAATCATGTAAGGCAGCTCATGAGATTATTGTATTGAAGTACATAGGAGAGAGATTAATCACATAGCTACCGGTACAGCCCCGAGCCTCGATGGAGAACTATTCCCTCCTCATGGGAGACAACAGCGTTGATGAAGATGGCGGTGGTGTTGATGGAGAAGCCTTCCGGGGGCACTTCCCCGTCCCGGCGGCGTGCCGGAACAGAGACTCCTGTCCCCCAGATCTTGGCTTCGCGATGGCGGCGGCTCTGGAAGGTTTTCTCTGGTTTCGTCGAACGTGGTAGGGTTTTCGCGATGGAGACTTTAAGTAGGCGGAAGGGCAAGGTCGGTGGAGTCCTGGTGGGGCCACACACTAGGCCGGCGCGGCCAGGGCTTGGGCCGCGCCGCCCTACTGTGTCCCCACCTTGTGGCCCCACTTCGTTTCCCCTTCGGACTTCTGGAAGCTTCGTGGAAAAATAGGACCCTGGGCGTTGATTTCGTCCAATTCCGAGAATATTTCCTTACTAGGATTTCTGAAACCAAAAACAGCAGAAAACAGGAACTGGCACTTCGGCATCTCGTCAATAGGTTAGTTCCGGAAAACGCATAAATATGACATATAATGTGTATAAAACATGTAGATATCATCAATAATGTGGCATGGAACATAAGAAATTATCGATACGTCGGAGACGTATCAGCATCCCCAAGCTTAGTTTCTGCTCGTCCCGAGCAGGTAAACGATAACAAAGATAATTTCTGGAGTGACATTCCATCATAACCTTGATCATACTATTGTAAGCATATGTAATGAATGCAGCGATCAAAACAATGGTAATGACATGAGTAAACAAATGAATCATAAAGCAAAGACTTTTCATGAATAGTACTTTCAAGACAAGCATCAATAAGTCTTGCATAAGAGTTAACTCATAAAGCAATAATTCAAAGTAAAAGGTATTGAAGCAACATAAAGGAAGATTAAGTTTCAGCGGTTGCTTTCAACTTATAACATGTATATCTCATGGATAATTGTCAACATAGAGTAATATAACAAATGCAATATGCAAGTATGTAGGAATCAATGCACAGTTCACACGAGTGTTTGCTTATTGAGGTGGAAAGAGATAGGTGAACTGACTCAACATAAAAGTAAAAGAAAGGCCCTTCGCAGAGGGAAGCATTGATTGCTATATTTGTGCTAGAGCTTTGGTTTTGAAAACAAGAAACAATTTTGTCAACGGTAGTAATAAAGCATATGTGTTATGTAAATTATATCTTACAAGTTGCAAGCCTCATGCATAGTGTACTAATAGTGCCCGCACCTTGTCCTAATTAGCTTGGGTTAACACGGATTATCATTGCATAACATATGTTTCAACCAAGTGTCACAAAGGGGTACCTCTATGCCGCCCGTACAAGGGTCTAAGGAGAAAGTTCGCATTGGATTTCTCGCTTTTGATCATTCTTCAACTTAGACACCCATACCGGGACAACATAGACAACGAGATAATGGACTCCTCTTTTAATGCTTAAGCATTCAACAACAGATAATATTCTCATAAGAGATTGAGGTTTTATGTCCAAACTGAAACTTCCACCATGATTCATGGCTTTAGTTAGCGGCCCAATGTTCTTCTCTAACAGTATGCATACTCAAACCATTTGATTGTGAAAACCGCCCTTACTTCAGACAAGACGGACATGCATAGCAACTCACATGATATTCAACAAAGAGTTGATGGCGTCCCCAGGAGCATGGTTATCGCACAACAAACAACTTAATAAGAGATAAAGTGCATAAGTACATATTCAATACCACAATAGTTTTTAAGGCTATTTTGTCCCATGAGCTATATATTGCAAAGGCGAATGATGGAAATTTAAAGGTAGCACTCAAGCAATTTACTTTGGAATGGCGGAGAAATACCATGTAGTAGGCAGGTATGGTGGACACAAATGGCATAGTGGTTGGCTCAAGGATTTTGGATGCATGAGAAGTATTCCCTCTCGATACAAGGTTTAGGCTAGCAAAGTTATTTGAAACAAACACAAGGATGAACCGGTGCAGCAAAACTTACATAAAAGACATATTGTAAACATTATAAGACTCTACACCGTCTTCCTTGTTGTTCAAACTCAATACTAGAAATTATCTAGACTTTAGAGAGACCAATTATGCAAACCAAATTTTAGCAAGCTCTATGTATTTCTTCATTAATAGGTGCAAAGTATATGATGCAAGAGCTTAAACATGAGCACAATAATTGCCAAGTATCACATTATCCAAGACATTTTACCAATTACTACATGTAGCATTTTCCGTTTCCAACCATATAACAATTAACGAAGCAGTTTCAACCTTCGCCATGAACATTAAAAGCTAAGAACACATGTGTTCATACGAACCAGCGGAGCGTGTCTCTCTCCCACAAAAGCATTTATTCAAACAAAAACAAAAACAAAAACAAACAGACGCTCCAAGTAAAGTACATAAGATGTGACCGAATAAAAATATAGTTTCAAGGGAGGAACCTGATAAATTTGTCGATGAAGAAGGGGATGCCTTGGGCATCCCCAAGCTTAGACGCTTGAGTCTTCTTGAAATATGCAGGGATGAACCACCGGGGCATCCCCAAGCTTAGACTCTTCACTCTTCTTGATCATAGTATATCATCCTCCTCTCTTGACCCTTGAAAACTTCCTCCACACCAAACTCGAAACAAACTCATTAGAGGGTTAGTGCATAATCAAAAATTCACATGTTCAGAGGTGACACAATCATTCTTAACACTTCTGGACATTGCCCAAAGCTACTGGAAGGTAATGGAACAAAGAAATCCACCCAACACAGCGAAAGAAGCAATGCGAAATAAAAGGCAGAATCTGTCAAAACAGAACAGTCCGTAAAGACGAATTTTAAAATGGCACCAGACTTGCTCAGATGAAAATGCCCAAATTTAATGAAAGTTGCGTACATATCTGAGGATCACGCACGTAAATTGGCAGATTTTTCTGAGTTACCTACAGAGAATTCTGCCCAGATTCGTGACAGACAGAAATCTGTTTCTGCGCAGTAATCCAAATCTAGTATTGACTTTACTATCAAAGACTTTACTTGGCACAACAATGCAATAAAACTAAGATAAGAAGAGGTTGCTACAGTAGTAACAACTTCCAAGACACAAATACAAAATAAAAGTACTGTAGGAAAATAAACACATGGGTTATCTCCCAAGAAGTTCTTTCTTTATAGTCATTAAGATGGGCTCAACAGTTTTAATGACGCACTCGCAAGAAATAGTATTTGAAGCAAAAGATAGCATCAAGAGGCAAATTCAAAACAAATTTAAGTCTAACATGCTTCCTATGCATAGAAGTTTTGTAAATAAACAAGTTCATGAAGAGCAAAGTAACAAGCATAGGAAGATAGAACAAGTGTAGCTTCAAAAATTTCAGCATATAGAGAGGTGTTTTAGTAACATGAAAATTTCTACAACCATATTTTCCTCTCTCATAATAACTTTCAGTAGCAACATGAGCAAACTCAACAATATAACTATCACATAAAGCATTCTTATCATGAGTGTCATGCATAAAATTATTACTCTCCACATAGGCATAATCAATTTTATTAGTTGTAGTGGGAGCAAATTCAACAAAGTAGCTATCATTATTATTCTCATCATCAAATATAGGAGGCATATTGTAATCATAATCAAATTTATCCTCCATAACAGGCGGTACTAAAAGACCAATATCATTATAAATTTATAATCATCATAAATAGGAGGCAAAGTATCATCAAAGTAAATTTTCTCCTCAATGCTTGGGGGACTAAAAATATCATGCTCATCAAAGCCAGCTTCCCCAAGCTTAGAATTTTCCATATCATTAGCAACAATGGTGTTCAAAGCGTTCATACTAATATGTTCCATAGGTTTTTTAATTTTTGCATCAAACCATCCATGTCTTAAATCAGGAAATAGAATAAGAAGCTCATTGTTGTCCATTATGCCTAACTAGTGTAAACAAGAAACAAAAAGATGCAATTGCGGGATCTAAAGGAAATAGCTTCGAGCACACACACAACGGCAACGAGAAAAGTACTTTACCCGGGACCGGAGTATGAGTGCCTTTTACCTTTCCTCCCGGCAACGGCGCCAGAAAATAGCTTGATGTCTACGGGTGCTTCTATTCTTGTAGACAGGTGTTGGGCCTCCAAGAGCAGAGGTTTGTAGAACAGCGAGCAAGTTTCCCTTAAGTGGATCACCCAAGGTTTATCGAACTCGGGGAGGAAGAGGTCAAAGATATCCCTCTCATGCAACCCCGCAACCACAAAGCAAGAAGTCTCTTGTGTCCCCAACACACCTAATAGGTGCACTAGTTCGGCGAAGAGATAGTGAAATACAAGTGGTATGAATGAATATGAGCGATGAGTACGGCGCCAGAAAAGTGCTTGCTGGCGTGCGGTTGATGGTAGTAATATTGCGAGGAAGTAACGATGCGAGTAAAACGAGTAAACAAGCAGCGATAGCGATATTTAGGAACAAGGCCTAGGGATCATACTTTCACTAGTGGACACTCTCAACATTGATCACATAACAGAATAAATAAATAGATGCTAGACTCTACACCCTCTTGTTGGATGATGAACACCACTAACTGTGTAGGATTACACGAACCCTCAATGCCGGAGTTAACAAGCTCCACAATATTCAATGTTCATATTTAAATAACCTTAGAGTGCATAACAGATCAACATAACCAAACCAAGTACTAACATAGCATGCACACTGTCACCTTCACACTACGAAAGGAGGAATAGATCACATCAATACTATCATAGCAATAGTTAACTTCATAATCTACAAGAGATCACAATCATAGCCTACGCCAAGTACTACATGATGCACACACTGTCACCATTACACCGTGCAGGAGGAATAAACTACTTTAATAACATCACTAGAGTAGCACACAGATAAATTGTGATACAAAACACATTGCAATCATAAAGAGATATAAATAAGCACTTCACTATGCCATTCATAACGAGTGAATAAGTACTTCGTAAAATATAGCCTAAGAGACCCACACGGTGCACACACTGTCACCTTTACACACGTGGGACAAGGAGTCTCCGGAGATCACATAAGTAAAACCCACTTGACTAGCATAATGACATCTAGATTACAAGCATCATCATATGAATCTCAATCATGTAAGGCAGCTCATGAGATTATTGTATTGAAGTACATAGGAGAGAGATTAACCACATAGCTACCGGTACAGCCCCGAGCCTCGATGGAGAACTACTCCCTCCTCATGTGAGACAGCAGCGTTGATGAAGATGGCGGTGGTGTTGATGGAGAAGCCTTCCGGGGGCACTTCCCCGTCCCGGCGGCGTGCCGGAACGGAGACTCTCCGTCCCCCGGATCTTGGCTTCGCGATGGCGGCGGCTCCGGAAGGTTTTCTCCGGTTTCGTCGAACGTGGTAGGGTTTTCGCGACGGAGACTTTAAGTAGGCGGAAGGAAGGTCGGTGGAGTCCTGGTGGGGCCACACACTAGGCCGGCGCGGCCGGGGCTTGGGCCGCGCCGCCCTACCGTGTCCCCACCTCGTGGCCCCACTTCGTTTCCCCTTCGGACTTCCGGAAGCTTCGTGGAAAAATAGGACCCCGGGCGTTGATTTCGTCCAATTCCGAGAATATTTCCTTACTAGGATTTCTGAAACCAAAAACAGCGGAAAACGAGAACCGGCACTTCGGCATCTCGTCAATAGGTTAGTTCCGGAAAACGCATAAATATGACATATAATGTGTATAAAACATGTAGATATCATCAATAATGTGGCATGGAACATAAGAAATTATCGATACGTCGGAGACGTATCACTGTGCAACTAAGCTCCTGTACTGATCAGCAGTGTCATCTTCCATTACCTCCATCTCTCTCTCAGAATCAGAATTGGCACCATCACGTGCAGTAATAAGGGCTAATGTATCTTCATCAAAGTCACTTGCAGAATCATATTCTCCATCTTCACGCACCAACATCACACGCTTGGTTCTGCATTCTCTCTCTATGTGACCAAATCCCAAGCATTTGCGACATTGAATGTCGCGCGTCTTCCCTGTGGAGGCCATGGAAGATGAACTCCGAGGAGGACCAGCAGATGGTGGTGGAGCAGCAGCAGGTGGTGCTCGTGATGCAGGCGCGGTGTACTTGGAGGTAGTAGGTGGTGGATCAGTCCCACGAGATGGTGGCGCTGATTGTCGCGGAGACCAAGACGATGTACGACCTGCAGAAACATTAGCTCTTCTCCATGGTGGTTGACGATCCTGCACTTCCCGTTCAGCTTTGCAAGCAAGATGAAACAAGCGAGTAATAGTGTTGTGCTCCTTATAATCTAAAATATGTTGAATCTCTTTATTCAAACCACCAAAGAAACATGCAAGCATAGCCTCATTATCCTCTACAACACCACACTGAATCATGCCAGTTTGTAATTCTTGATAATAGTCTTCTACATAATTTTTTCCTTGTTCTAAGCGAGACAATTTTTTAAGAAAATCACGTTGATAATGTGGAGGAACAAAACGAGTACGCATAGCAAGTTTTAAACCAACCCAAGTAATAGGAATATTAGCATGGTGTACTCTACAATGCTCAGACCACCAAATAGATGCAAAATCTGTGAACTCACAAGTAGCAGCACTAACACGTAAATGATCAGGATAGCGTAAACATGCAAAGCGTTGCTCTACTTCCAATTCTCATGTAAGATATGCATCAGGATTATATCTACCCTCAAATGGCGGAATATTCAATTTTAGTTTAGCAACATGATCATAATCACGTACCGGCCGTGGAGGTGGTCGAGCGTGGCGGTTCAGCTGCCGTGGACGACCAGGTGCAGGTTGTTGGACCTCCTCGTCCTCCATCACGTTCTCATCTACTTTCTCATATTCATTCCCTCCATAATCCTCGTATACTTCATCAGAAGGCGCGTCATGTGCGGCTGCAGCAGCAGGAGCGGTACCCGCTGGCACGTCCACACGGGGAACGCGGCGTGCGCGACGTCGCACGGGCTGCGGTAACCGAGTCAACAGCTCCTGAAACTTGGCATCGAGCTTGGAGTTGAAGGCTGCCTCGAGGCCATCGATCTTGTCCAGCGCGTCGGTGAGTTTGGCGTCAACATCACCAAGGCGCCCATCCACATCGGTTGCATGCCCGCCCAAAAGATGGGTGAAGTGAGCATGCATCTCTGCATTCGTCATCTTATCCTGGTCAACGGTCGCCGACTCTGTGCCTGTCATGGTTAGTACACAAGAAAGCACAAATGTATATGCCTACAAACTACGGAATATGGTGGCTCACGTGCAATTCGTCAAGCAAAATACAAAGCTCTTACAAGTTCTTACCAAACAAGAGGAAAGGCGATGTAGCAACCAACAAGAATCAGCGTCTCCAAAGATTGCCAAAGCGATTACCAGGTGTCGATACAAAGCACGTGGAGACAATATGTAGAGCTGTAGGAAGGCTAATATGGTAGCAAACAGCAAATGTAAAAACAGCAATGCAATATTGAAAGTATGCTCAACCACGGTACTGTGCTGGTCCTAGGCTAGACCGTACTAGAGACGCGAGCCTAGTTCACCAACGAAATCACGGCGCGGCACACAAGCAACGAGCAGCGATGAAGTGATATATAGTGGAGGTTGGCTCCAACAAGCACAAAGGAATAGCTCAAAAGCAAGATATAAGTGAAGAACACAGGAATTTCCGGGTAGTAAACTTAAAGGTCAAAAATCTCAACCTTGCCGACGTTTTTTGGCAATTCTGAGAGTTTGGAAAAGCGAACAACGGTGAAGCGGTTGTGGCTGGATAGAACTTTTTCTCCCGGTCGTTTTGAGTGGTTAAACGTCCAAAACGGAGTTCGTATGCAAAACTTATGGCCGGTCAAAGTTTGCTGTCCAAAACTGCCCAATTCAGACTAAAATCGACCTGACTAGTGGAAATCATGGTCAACCCGACTTGGATGTGGATTTGAATTTTTTTTTTTTTGCAATTTTTTTTTGAAGTCTTGACCGGCGTCCGAGACTTATCTCACGGAAAACCTAATTCGACAAGGACTCTGTCGTGGTAGAGAAATAACACGATCTATGTCGCAGTAGGACACAGGGTATATGACAGATATATATGATGGTGGCGGAAACGATCTGGTGGGTGTATATGGCAGCGGTGGGGGTATATAACATTATTCAAAAACTAGGCCGATTCAACGATTACTAGGCCGATTAATCGCTACTAGGGGCTTGACCGTGTCGATTACCATTAATCTCTTGTGTTAATCCTTTAGCCCGATTAATCAGTCCGAAAGTCCGATTACTAGGTATTTCCCCGATTAACTACCACACTTGGTCAAAAAAGTTACAATATTTTCAATGCATATCTCTAATACAGGCGCTACCCCTCCCCAATAAAGTAGATTTTGCGAAGCTCCCGCTTGATTGCAGCCTCCAGTAGCTTCATTTCCACTGTTGCCAAATAGTTTCTTGCCCTCCCAGACCAGTTACTCATAGTTTCCTAGACCTCAGATACAGGAGCTCGATCACCATGAGGAGCTCGTCCAGGAACTGGAGGACACTTTCAATAGGTTAGGTGGTTGAGGTGTAAGAGGGGACGTACCCTAGGTAGGTGGTAGGACAATATAAACTTCAGAGGTGAGAGGAGAAGAAGTGGAAGGAAGGAACGCGGCTTCGGCTAGTGGATCCTGATTCGCTCCTGACCTTAAAGATTAGGTCATGGAGGAGAAGCGTACACATCTTTCTAGGATTTTAGGCCTTAGAGAAGTAGGGAGAGACATATAGAGGCTCATATACTATTATTTTCCTTATATAAATTGTTTTAAGTGCTAATTTGTGTTGGTTGCACCGATTAATAGCTGACCGATTAAATCAGTTAATCGTCCGAATTTCGATTAATCGCTACTCCCAAGCCGGCCGAGCAGTTAACGATTACCGATTTCCTTAACATTGGTATATAAGGTGGGCGTATATGGCAGTGGCGGAAGTATATGGTGGTGATGATCTGCGAACGGTGCGAGTATGCGGCGGCGTAACTACTATGACCAGAACTCGAAACTCTAAAGGAACTAGACGCTAAGACCAGCAACTCGACACGAAGATGCAGACACAAATTCATTTATGCAAAACTGAAAAGACAATGCAAGGCTTGGCAGGGGGTTTATGGGACGATGATCTAAAAACCCTAACAGTATTTTTGGCTTTTTCGTGGTTTATATATAGGTATGATGGCAGATGCAATCTACACTACGAAAACTGTAAAATCTCACCGAGCAACCTGAAATCTGATACCACTTGATAGGGAAAAGGTGGCCGATCTTTCGATGAGAGTATGATAGCGTCGGTTTGTTGGTGGAGTTCGTTCTTGACGATCCGACTACACGTGCAAAGCTCGTGCGCCAATGCAATCGCTAGGACAATCTCCGGGAGTTACTGACCTTGCGGAAGCACGATCAGCCTGACCAGCGAGGGTCTTAATTCCTACCTGAAATCGAGAACAAGTAAGAACTAATATTGCAATCAGAATATTGCGGATGAAAGATGAAATCTTTATTGAATAAGGTGGGATTCCGAATAGTCGGTCTTGTTCTGGGCGTTGGCCTCAAAAGAAGTACACGAGACTTGCAGCAATGGCTAACTTTTAGTCTAATCAAAATCCAAGTCTAAACATGACGGCTATGGGGGTATTTAAAGGAGGAAAAGGTGGGATTTCGACCAGCCATACGTATGGTGGCCGAACCAAATCCTAGAAGGCCTTTCCCCCTTCAATACGGGCTCTAAAAAGTGGCTGACTTAATTCCTGCGAAAATGACATGGGCCTGGCCCAAAAACTAAAGGTGACGCAGCACCATATTATGCTATGGACGAAATTATGAAGTGGAGAACTCTATATTTCGTCCATGTCTTCATCTCTTCTTATGGTGGCTTCAAAGTTCTGAAATCTCAACTTGTGGCGTCATCTTCAATCCTCAAGTGCTTGCTGCCATCTCCTCCATGTGTGATCATGCTCCAATGCTTGTCCTCCTCATCCATGCTAGGTCCATCATTCCTAAGAGTAACAAACATATCTGATTTAGGCAGCATCATATTCTCATGTATATGAGGAATAGTTCCAAGAAACGAAAGGACCTGATAGTTAAGTTGTTTGGCACGAGCTCGAGTGATTGGTCCTTGTATTTGTGTGGCGGTAGGTACAGCGGTTGTATCAATGGATGGGATGTCCTCATCAGCCACCTATGCTCTTTCAGGCTGCATGCCTCTCTAGGTGCGGTTCCAGGGCCCAGGGTGCTTGCCCCGATGAAAAAGTGACACTCGAAAAATCTCAGGTCAATTTGATTCCATATAGGTCTCTCAAAGTGAAAAATCCGCAAAACATGGGTTTTCCTGTTCTGCAGGGTAAACCAAATAAAGGGGATCATTGGTAAATCCTCATAAATCAATGTTAAACATGGTATTTTCATCATATATGTTGCAAATATGTGGGAATTTAATAAGATAAAGGATAAAGTTCATATATGCATTTTACATGCATCAACATCCCCAAAGCTTAACCTATGATCGTCCCAAGCATGAAGGTGATAAAACGGGCATGAACTTTGGAGTTTATAATATATAGCTTCTAAATAATCATGCAAAGTATCACAAGGTTCAATCAATAAAATTGACAATAAGTAATATGAACTCATCAAGTGATAACTCTTACATTCTACAAAGCATGCATAATAGTAAATAGCATTGTAAGAAACATGAATGATAAGTAGTACGAATCATAAAGCAAGCTTAGTAGAATCCTATAGAATTGTTGGAAGATTCTTTGTTCTCTCTTTTCAGGATTATTTATTTTGACTCTTGAACACACGAAAGTAAGCAGGGAATGTATGTGCTAAACCTCCAACAAAATAAAAAAAGTAGAGAGCATAAAACATGGTTTTGAGTTATGCAATTCATGTAAACAATAATAATAAGGATGGGGTACCAATTATATCATGTATGAAGATATCTATGTGTCATGAGTTTGACCTCTTATGAGTAAGTATTGCCTCATTTTCTTGAATGCTAAGGACTACACCTCTTGTTACTCAACTTCGGGTTACCAAGACCTTTCAACATACATGTTTCAACCAAGTATCGTAACTTCATGCTGCATGTACGAAGGACCAAAGGAGATGTGTATCTCAACTATAGGCCATCCATACCAGGACAACACGAACAACATACGTTGAGCATCCTCTCTAACTCTCTCTCTCTCTCACTTTTTTCTCATACTCTTTTTTCATTCTTTTCTTTTCTTTTTCCACTCTTTTTTTCACAACTCTTTTTCTCTTACTTTTTTCACTCTTCCTATTGAGGATGCTCATTGTTGAAACTTTCACCATGATTAAGCATGGCTTCGGTTAGCGGCCCATTGCTCTTCTCTAACAATGCTTGCCTACTTAATTAAAATAATATCCATTCATTCCACAAGAGATAGCCATCAACAAAACAAAATAAATGATGATCAACGCAGGGTGCAATACCCCAAAAATGAAATGTTGAAAGACTTACCCAGTAAACATGGTTACGGTCTAGCTCATTACTCATAATCAGTCAAACCAACAACGTGCATAGTGGTATTTTCCTACCAAACCTTACTTTCTTATGAGCTTTAAATTACACAAAAAGGAAATTTTGAAAATGTTGGAGGAAAAACACACACATTATACTTGTATCAAGTGCTATATAGGTAGGTATAATAGACATTGGATTTGAGTTGAGGTTGGAAACAAGTCTATGCTTATGTAAGAATTCAAATCTTTTTGCTAGCAAGAGGTCTAAAAGCATGCAATAGTATCCATAGACTATTAATTCATCATCAAACAATGATACTTAAATTAAGAATCTATGTATACTAGCAAGAAGTAGCACTGAATAAGGCACATAACAAATCATCACTCAATAGAGCATGTGAAACTAGAAATACCATACACAAAATAAATTTCGGATTTTAGGAATTCCTCATTTTCTTTTATGAGCATGCAACTTATTTAACTTTGAACATTCCGAGATAAATAGTTTGGTCGAGTTGCTCATGCGCATATGAATTATAAACACTCAATATGATGGTCCTCTCATAAAAAAACAAAACTAGACAAAATAAAACAAGGATGCTTTAAGTTTTTGCGAAAATTCTATGTTGCTAAAAAACAGAGTTTAGAGGCGCTCAAATCAGAAGTTTTTGAATGAGTCCAGTGGGGTTTCATGGGCATCCCCAAGCTTATAATATTCATCATACTTGAATCATCTTAGTGTGATATTCCTCTATTCTCTATGAAAAAACATCAACACAAACTTTTATGCCCATTCTTTTCTATGGGGTGATGTTAGAGGTATAAAGAAATCATGCTTGCTGCTATTTTAACCAGGAATAAAATTATATATTCATGAACCAGAGAGAGAATAATGTTCTAATCATTCTAGTATAACAGAAGTTCCAAGTAAAAAATCATTTTCACACTCAAAAGAATGGATCTAACAAAGTAAGGCAGAATCTATCCAAAAAAATTGCTGCAGCAAAACTGAATTTTTGACACGACTTAGACACCTCAGAAAATTTATCCAATTTAGGTGCATCTACAGGATGAAAATTTACAGCTACTGTGATTTTATCAAGATTTTAGAAGTTACCAAAACAAATATAAAAATCGTGCACTAAAAAGTGCAACACATAAATCAACAACTCCATATTATGTTTGCGACTTTAAACATCCAAATGGGTAAAAATTGATACTTTATTTGAAAATTAGAGAGTAAAATAAAACAAAACTAACATTCTAGAGCAGTAATGCAAAATAAAAACCAAATATAAAAACATCCCGGGTTGCCTCCTGTAAAGCGCTTTCTTTGTAGACATATAGTTAGGCTTACTTACTTGATTGTAGGAGTTATGATCTTGTAGGAGTGATGCTTCTTGATTATATCCTTCTCATTATTAGAAATAATATATGAAAAAGATACAAGGGTCCCATGGTGTGTCATACCAATAAATATATTTAACACTTTAAAGCACATTAGCACACAACATGAAATATGCAACGAAGTCTTAACTTTCTTCATATGCATTGGTATTTTATATATAAATGAATCACAGATCATAAGAGTATACCAAAGAATATCTCAGTAGGTAAATGCATTTTATAATTATTATTAGCATATAGAGGGTGCTTATATCCTCCTCTTTCATAATAACTGCACTTACTTGCAGGAAAATGTATAGTGTAACTATTTGAATCATGAATCTTAGAGAATTGTGGCATATAAAGAGGATCATTAAATTTATTAGGGGATTAATAATCATTCTTTCCTCTTTCAAATAATTATTAGTACCACTTTAATCATGACATCGTTGCTGCAAGAAGATTTTCCATAGGCATAAGATAGTTGCAATTCATACAAGTATTTCTCAACATAAGCATATTTCTCCTCTATTGTCTAAATAGGGGATTTTAATAACAACATGAGATTCTCATGTATGAGAGCATTATCACAAAGAGAAATTTTATCATTTTCATCCTCACATAACATAGTACTTTCTAAGCATGGAGGATTCTCAAGCAAAAAATAAGCCATCATCTAGAGCATAATCCGTTTTAGCATTATTATCAATTGTGGGTCATGAAGGTGGAACATCCCCCTCTTCCCCTGGCTTAGATTGAACTATGGATTCTTCAGTTTCTTCTTTATGTAATGAGCTAGTGTTTTCTCAGGCTAGACAATTATTTTCATTGTAGTCAAGAACATAGATATTATCAGAAAAGTCGTCTATGCAATAATTTAAGATAATAGAGACATTAAAATCACAATCATGAGTCTCACCAGTTGCTTCATAGGTTTCATCAAGGAATTTTTTTTAATTCAAAGGCTGCCATAAAGCTCATAAATTTTTCTACTTCTTCCATCCTATGAACATAACTATAAGTATGATATGAGGCAATTGTATGTTGTTCATGGGATTTACATTGGAAGTCAAAATGTTCACCGCAACAAAAGTTACAAGACCTTTCATACTGTGCAAGCAACTCAGTAGCGGCTTTATTTAGAATCCTTAAGAAACTTTTCAGACGTTTCCCTTCACATGAGACTCTATATTTCATAAATGTCGAAGCATTTTTATATTCCTCTTTCAACGTGAAATTTTTACCTTGACTAGTAGCCATACCATGACTATTTTTGATATTATACATTTTTCATTTTTATGGGTTTTTTTGTTTTATGAAAAAGAACTAACAGGCAAAAACAAAAAAAAAACAAGCAAACAAAGACTAAAAACAGGACAAATAAAATACGATGCAAAATCTAAAAGAGATAAGAGAGCTCACAGTGGTGTTACCTCCCCAAGCTTTGGCGCACTTGTAAGAAGATTCTTGTAGGGAATACCTCTCACGCAACAACCACTATGATGTAACTCCTTTCAGCTCACCGGCAACGGCGCCATAAAATGTTTTGATGACGTTGGGACTCCAAGTACAGAGTGTTGTGTTAGCAGAGTATTTTCCCTACAAGGGTGACTCGAGGGTTTATATCAAACTCTCGGGAAACTGGACAAAGAGTATTCTCTTCTCCCTTCTTATAGCAATCATGCAAGTAAAATAAAACCTTTGTGTCCCCAACTCCACCGTATGGTTGTCAAGCACAAGGTTTCATGGAAGTAAATGAACACAAGTAGAAATAAAACAAGTAAAACTAGACTAGAAAAAATAACTAAGTAAAAAACTGTAAAGGATTGATTGTTTTTAGTGTTTTGGATGCAAATAAAAAAATTAAATATTTTTGTATTTTTTGTTTTAAAATAGTGCAGCAAATAGAAAACAAGATGAAATCAATATAAAGGTGTTTCTTAAGATAAAAGTGGACCGGGGTTCATGGATTCACTTGACTATTCTCTCTTTTAAGTTGTAGTGGATAAATAGTAATTCATCATTGAGATATGAGAGTGCAAATAATATTATGCGTAAGAGCAAAATTAATATGGGCATCACGTCGTAACATAGAGATGATGCAACACATCTCTCTTATAGTCCACAAGAAAGCAAAAACTCCATGCAATCTTGTATTAAGAATTAACATAGAATAGCCATAAGTAATTTGACATGATGTTTGAATATTAAATTTTCTACCTTAAAAAAACAAGATCATCACTACTGTCATGTGACAAATATAGCACATGCATTCACTTTATCCCTAGTGAGGTAGCAAAATAAAAGAACAAGGTCATAATAGATCTTGAAAATATTATCACTCTCCAATCACTGATAGTTGTTTGCTTCCTCTTATCTACGTACTGTGGGATCTGAGGATTGTACCATTTTGCTGTGGTATTGGACATATGAATCAAGCTCTGGTGCAATGGTTGTATGCGAGTGCTTTTGCTTCATGCTGCTATCAGCTGCTTAGTTTTGTAGTTTCTTTCGTTCTGTGGTGTGCTTCCTCAGAAAACAGATTTGTGTATATATTTATGATTGTTCCACTCTTATTATTAGTGATATGTGCAATAATTTTCTGGTACTTATTATGGATCGGAGGGAGTATAGCTTAGTTCTACTGGATTTGCTTTTCAAATCTAATAAAATGTATTTCTATTTACACGTAGATTTGTGTGATCTCCACGGAACCGTGCGCCAAGGCGCACATCTAAATCTAGTATCTATAGTGAAGCACTACTTTCATCATAAACTAAATAGATACTTCTACACAGTCTGTACTAAGATATGTAGCTTTAAAGGAACGAGACATCTTTTTTTGAGGGACAAAGTTAAAAGATTGTAGGTAAGCATGCCATTGTTTGGTCGCTACTTTCGGCATCAATTTGGATGCACGGGGTAATTAAGAATCATCAACCGACACTAGAGTTGGCATCGTGTGGGGTTGAATGTTGCCCTTTGAACCTGAATGACCGTGCATTCTGAGTTTTGTCAAAGTTATACTTTATAAAACTTTACCAAGTATATGTAAAAACGTACCAACGTCCACAATCTAAAATGCATATGGTATGAAAAAAATATGTTGGTTCTAATAATAATAAATTTATATTGTAGATGTTGATATGTTTTCCTATATATATTTGGTCACAATTTATAAAGTTTGACTTGAACTAAATCCAGAACATGGTGTAAGAAAAACATAGGGAGTATTACAACGAGAAAAGCATTTAGAAAATGAACTTCTGAAATTGAACAATGCCCAATTTTGATCATATTGGACCAGTAAAAATTGGGGAAGACGGTGTGCTTGATTGTCATCAATAACACGAACCATCAATCACGAGAGAATCTGTCACTTAAGAAGTGTTAATTTTTTTTTGAAAAGAAGGCATACCTCCAGTATCAGCACCAATCAATGCACACATTCATCCTACTGCGAATTTTATAGTTGATTTTATAGTTGATTACAAAATAAAGATAAGAGCATATATACTCCATTGCAAGCAAAAAGGATAGTTGTAGCACCTATACATCATAAATTCTATTGCTAAACTGCCGGTCAAAGCAGTTAAGCAAAGTTGTGCCACCATATCACCAACCCCACCAAGTGCTTGTACCATAGTCCTGAAGTTTAGCAGACCCTCTAAGCTAACGCAAGGGCTACACACGGATCTAATGTGAAATTTTGTAAATATATACCTAATAATAAAAGCAAAAGCGTTTCCGTGGTTTAGTTTGTATTTCCCTCGTTCGTCGCTATTCGTTCGTACGTCGGGACGTGTTTCGTGCGTATCGTGACCGACGTCTCTCGCTCAGTTTGTTCCTCAGTCCTCGCATGGCACGTTCCCAAGAAACCGAATTCTCTCCATGGCACTCAACCGCTCACGCGGTTAGTTTCTGTCAGCACGGAGGGACGACCTCAATTCCCTTTGCATGCACAAATACAATTAATTAGATGGTCATTTCACATGCACATGCAGATATGACAAATAGGTAGGGACCGGGCAAAAAGTGATAAGTATTCATTATTTGCTTGCATGCAAGGACACCCGAGCATGCATATGATTAGACCTATACTAATTAAACATACATGCATGCATCAGGGTCAGTTTGCATGCCACCATTTTTCATCACGCATGCTTGCATATTTTATCTTTTCATTTTATCAACTCTCTTTATTTTCATGCATGCATAAATTTATGATGTTTGTTAGCTAGCTGCCTCGAAGCTATTTGCTACCAATTTTCAATTTATTTTCATATTTACAATTCCCTTGTTGCAATTCCCTTTTATCAATTCTCTTTTTCGGTTCCATTATTTATTTGTTACATTTCTCTTTTTGCAATTCTATTTTTTTGTTATTTTGTACGGTAATTCATATTTTTTGAAAGTAATTTTTATAATTCCCTTTTTCGGGCTAGTGGTTTTTAGGAGGGGGGATAACGGGTGGGGGATTCAGTTGCAACTCAAATAAACTACCACTTGCTACTCAAATTAAGTATTATTTTAAGTTGTAAGGTAAAAAAATGTTGCTAAAATATTCTTAATGAAATTTAGTTTTTAGGGTTGCTAGGTATTTAAATTTAGCGTTGATAAATAACGGGGCACTAGGTTGATAACTTGTAAAAAAGGTTGCTAAAATATTCTAAATAAAATTAACTTTTTAGGGTTGATAGTTATTTATATTTACCATTGATACATAACGGTCACCGGGTTCATAGCTTGTAACGTGGCACCGGGTTGATAGCTTGTAAACTAAACAGAGTCGCTAAAATATTCTAAATGAAATATTTTTTAGGTTGGTAGTTATTTGTATTTACCATTGATAAATAACGGGGCATGATGTCTACGCACGCTTCTATTCCTGTAGACAGTGTTGGGCCTCCAAGAGCAGAGGTTTGTAGAACAGCAGCAAGTTTCCCTTAAGTGAATCACCCAAGGTTTATCGAACTCGGGGAGGTAGAGGTCAGAGATATCCCTCTCAAGCAACCCTGCAATTAAGATACAAGAAGTCTCTTGTGTCCCCAACACACCTAATACACTTGTCAGATGTATAGGTGCACTAGTTCGGCGAAGAGATAGTGAAATACAAGTGATATAGATGAATATGAGCGGTAATAACAATCTGAAATAAATATGGCAGCAAGTAAACATGTAGTAGAACTTGTTAGAACGGTGTTTCAATGCTTAGAAACAAGGCCTAGGGATCATACTTTCACTAGTGGACACTCTCAACATTGCAATCATAATTGAATATAAATATAAGCACTTCACTATGCTATTCTGAATTAATCTCTGGCGGGATAACGAACACTAATTCACCGTGTAGGGCTGCAAAAGCAAACCTTAAAGATGTATTCCCAAGTACTAATAAACACCCCACGTTTTCACTGTGAGCATTCATAGGAGGTACTAACACACCACAATTTCATAGAGACATCCAACTCAAATCATAACCCAGTGAACAAGTATTCTGTGAAATATAGCCTAAGAGACCCACACGGTGCACACACTGTCACCTTTACACACGTGGGACAAGGAGTCTCCGGAGATCACATAAGTAAAATCCACTTGAATAGCATAACGACATCTAGATTACAAAGCTCACGATCACATAGATGAACAAATAAGTACTACTCTCAAACACTCTCTTGTTGGATGACAAACACCATTCATTGTGTAGGGCTACAAGAGCTCCCTCAAGCCGGAGTAAACAAGCTCCACAACATCCGGAGTTCATATTAAAGTAACCTCTAGAGTGCATAATAGACAAGAGTAACATCTACACATTCATATAGATCACATCATGGGAGAGAGAGATGAACCACATAGCTACCGGTAGAGCCCTCAGCCTCGGGGGAGAACTACTCCCTCCTCATCATGGGAGACAGCAGCGGCGATGAAGATGGCGGTGGTGTTGATGGAGATGGCTTCCGGGGGCAATTCCCCGTCCCGGCGGCGTGCCGGAACAGAGACTTCTGTCCCCCGAACTTGGCTTCGCGATGGCGGCGGCTGCGTAACTTTTCTCGTCTCGTGGCTTATGTTTTTAGGGTTTTCACGTCTGGGAGACTTTATAGGTGGAAGGGCAGCCTCGGAGGGGTC
The DNA here is from genome assembly GCF_022539505.1 of Lolium rigidum. Taxonomy (NCBI): domain Eukaryota; kingdom Viridiplantae; phylum Streptophyta; class Magnoliopsida; order Poales; family Poaceae; genus Lolium; species Lolium rigidum. Next base: position 210,769,308 of record NC_061510.1, read on the forward strand.
CCAAGGGACCCACACCATAGGGGGGCGCCCCCCTCCCTTGGCCGCGCCGCCTTGTAGGGTGGGGCCCCCTTGGCTCCCCTCTGGCCCCTCTTCGGTGCTCTGGAACCTTCCGTGAAATATAAGATCGTGGGTATTAATTTCGTCCAATTTCGAGAATATTTCCTGTGTAAGATTTCTGAAACCAAAAACAGCAGAAAACACGAACTGGCACTTCAGCATCTTGTTAATAGGTTAGTTCCGGAAAATGCATCAAAACGATATAAAGTATGAATAAAACATGTAGGTATTGTCATAAAACTAGCATGGAACATAAGAAATTATAGATACGTTGGAGACGTATCAGGGCACAGGGTTGATAGTGACTAAACTAAAAAAACTGGCCGATAAAATATTATGAAATTAATTTTTTGGGGTTGATAGTTATTTATAATTACGGTTGATAAATAATGGGGCACCGGGTTGATAGCTTGTAAACTAAAAAATAGTTGTTAAAATATTCAAAATGAAATTTGCTTTCTAGGTTGGTAAGTTTTTAAATATACGGTTGATAAATTTTGTATTTCAGGCTTGATAACTTCTAGCCGAAAAAAAGTTGTCGAAACATATTAACATGAGTGCTAGTTTTGAAGATCTCGTCGAGACGAGTTCATTAGTGAAAACGTATCTTAAATTGGAGTTGTGATTTGGGAGATAAAATATTTTGAATTTAAAGATTAAGAAAGATTCTCACTGACATTATTCTTTTCGTGTAGTAGCAAATGCATGCAAATTTTTCCGTAAATATAAAATACCGTCAAATAATTGCTAGAAAAGAAAATATCGGCTAATAACAACATGTGAGCTAAAAAATTCGTCAAAATGTTTCAAATAAAATTAACTTTGGGGGTTGATAATCTTAAACATTTACCGTTGATCACTTTAGTACAGAGGATTGATTATTCAAATAGAGGAGTTGATAACTATTAAGCAAAAAAGAAAATTTGTTCAAATATATCAATATGGGTGCTAGTTTTGAAGTTCTCGTTGAGACGGATTTGTTGGTGAAAATGAATCTTAAATTGGAGTTGTTGTTTGAACGTTTTACCGTTTTGAATATTCAAAATTGGAAAAGATTCCGCTGACATCAGCGAGTGCATGCATGCCTTATATAGCAAATTTTGTCAGATTTTTTTGCCATAAAAGAAAATTTTACCATACATAGAAATTCCAAGTTTTACTAAAAATAGAAATTTCTGGTCTGAAAAGGACTGCCCAAGTGATTGACCTCTAGCTAGGGTTGCTCGTCCGAAACGTACAAAACTTGCCTAGCTAGCGCGTTATCTCCATTAATTAATATAATATAATATAATATAAAAAGGAAGAGAGGGTGGTGATCCAACTAATCATAGCCCTACATCGCCTACCCAACGATACAAACACTAGCGGACAATCCCTGGCGGACTATCCCCCGGAAGACCGAAACTGACCGATCGAAAAAAATGCCTCGCACGTTCACCCGCCTCTCCGCGCAGGGCCACCATCGTGGAGATCGGTTCTCCCCATCATTTCCAATTTCTCACGCAACCTTGCCCTGCGCCGCCGCCCCCTCTCTACCGCCGCCTCCCCACAGGATGTCGCCTGACCCCCGGCACCACCATCATCGACGATTGATGCGGAGCCGTCTGGTAGAGAGCGCCATGGCCTTCTCTAGGGATTCAGAAATCGGGAGGGGTGTAGGGAGAGAGGTCAGGATAGGCGTGGATGGAAGGGGAGGCGCACGGCGACCCGGAAGACATCCGCCGCACGCTCTCACAGTCTCACTCTGCCGGATGGTGCTGGATTGCCGGACGGCGAAGGCTCCTTGTTGCTGGCCAACCTCAAGCGCTTTCTCGCGAAGATAATAAATCCATGTCGCCACCTCCACTGAACTGACCTCCTTAGTGGACAAGCCAACGGTCGTTGTCGTCTCATATAATATAAAAAGGAAGAGAGGGTGGTGATCCAACTAATCATAGCCCTACATCGCCTACCCAACGATACAAACACTAGCGGACAATCCCTGGCGGACTATCCCCCGGAAGACCGAAACTGACCGATCGAAAAAATGCCTCGCACGTTCACCCGCCTCTCCGCGCAGGGCCACCATCGTGGAGATCGGTTCTCCCCATCATTTCCAATTTCTCACGCAACCTTGCCCTGCGCCGCCGCCCCCTCTCTACCGCCGCCTCCCCACAGGATGTCGCCTGACCCCCGGCACCACCATCATCGACGATTGATGCGGAGCCGAGCGCCATGGCCTTCTCTAGGGATTCAGAAATCGGGAGGGGTGTAGGGAGAGAGGTCAGGATAGGCGTGGATGGAAGGGGAGGCGCACGGCGACCCGGAAGACATCCGCCGCACGCTCTCACAGTCTCACTCTGCCGGATGGTGCTGGATTGCCGGACGGCGAAGGCTCCTTGTTGCTGGCCAACCTCAAGCGCTTTCTCGCGAAGATAATAAATCCATGTCGCCACCTCCACTGAACTGACCTCCTTAGTGGACAAGCCAACGGTCGTTGTCGTCTCATGCTCTTGGTTTCTTTGGTTTGCTCTCTCCCCTCCCTTAGCATTATCTGTTTATTAATCTTAACTGTTGCAAATATCGTTGCTTTGGGCATTGGTTATCATACAATGGCTTTCCAAAGATTTCTGCATTGGTGTTTAACATTGCATGGTCGATTCGACAAAAGTTGATCTTTGAATTGGACGTAGCAAATTGTTCCCTAAGCATGTAACGCTTGATCTTGCTATGCTTGGTTTGGATACAAACAAATTGTGCTTACTACTACTGCCAAAATATAAAGTCCAAATGGTGCTTACTACTGCTGTCAAAAAATTAAAATGAAATGATACTTAGTCTTTCCGATACTTGAGGAATATTGCGCGGCTTCAAATTTTGTTTGCACATTTTCTTTGCAAAATAGCTTGATAGTAGCCAGGATTCAGGAGCAGTTTCGAAGGAATCAGAATCTGTTATATATTTTTGTCAGTTTATGGTTTTCTTACGAATCCAATATTCCTTCCAATAGTTATAATGCTTTGAAAATTTGTATATTGATATGTTTGCCTGTCTATTTATTTTTTCTCTATCATACACAACAGAAGGAAGTCTAAAAAAAACGATTTCTGCAAATAAAATCGAGCACCAGGCCGCCTGAATGCATGTTTCTACCAAATAGAGCGCTGACCGCATTGATTTTGGCAGACATAAACAAATAAAATGCATAATGTTTGGCAGATGCGTGTTAGCTTGTGGAGTCTAGAGAGGGAGTAATGTTTTGGTTCAATGCGGGTTTAAGAAGGCAATATCAAGCAAATTATAACCCTTTGCTTCATTTTCTTGGAGCAGAAAGGGTACACAGCCATTATTCCTGATTTTCTCACACAAGCTCTGCCTCCACTCTTCCCTCCACCATGGCCCGTACGACTCCTCCCCGTTGAGCTTCTCTTCGTCTGAACTCCGCCAAGGTATGGATAATGCTTGTTTACCACACACACATGCGAGCTCACTAGATGAGTCGGAAAAATCTACAATTGTATTCATGACTTTTATTGACTGAACATAAAATCTGTCTATTTGAACTAAGATTGTGATGGATAGTTCTAACGAAAGATACTTGCCGCCTTAAGAATGTAAGGAAAGTTATACTCAGCATGTTCTATGGAAAAAAAATCCAGCTGAACATGTAAGTGGAATTCAGAATTATCACCCTTTTCATTTGCCATGTTTGTAGTGGGGGTTGAATTATCTTCAGCGAAATACCCCATGTTTTCTTGACCCTCATCAGTGTAAGCTTCAATGATTTGATTTACTTAATATACAACAGTAATATTATAACCATATATAATTGCGGATTCCAAAGTAACGACCACTGTTATCTTACTCCTTTTTTTTTGCGGAGAATTTCAGGAGCTTTATAGATTTATGGTTCCGTTACAATCATCCTTTATACTGGATACAAGAAAAGCTGGACTCTCATCGAGCCAGCTACTCGTCATCTCAAGTGTGCAAGCTAACTTAGCACAAAGATGAGATGAATTATTCGCAGACCGTCTAACATGCTTAACTAAGAAAGAAACAAAATCCGAAACCAGCTCCCCAACTTCATCTTACTCCTTGCTGGTGGAAAGTGGTCGTAGTAGAACCGTATAAGTCTCAGACAATTACATGTATCTGGCCGATTAGGCCAATCTTGGTGCTGAATCGTGTTATGTTGGGTGTGCACCTATATGGGGTAGTAGCAGTAATGAAAGACTCATGGACCCACCCAATAGAAGTTACGTAATCTAGAGTTGAAGCCAATTTCAGAACACTAGGTTCTGGAATCTCCCCTGATCCAGAGGCTTGGAAGCACAGATGGAGGATGACTTTTGATATCTACTAGATTTAGATGTGCGTCTTGGCGCACGACCCCGTAGAATTCATATTGATCTACATTTTATATAACGGTGATAAAAAATTAAGTGAGAAAATGGTAATATATTTTTCAGTTTTTCTTTCAAGGAAACGCAAGAGATTTTTCGTTCGATTTCATTGAATAGGAAGAAGACATCAGGGGAACACACACGACACACACATACACGATCGTCCTCACCAAGCAAATACAACTTGGTAAAGAGGTGCCCTCGACTATAGACCATAACAACAATAGGCTCTTGCTCGCATGCACGGCGTCCTCCACCAACGGAGGATGGGTGGAATGATATTGGATCGCGGGGTGCACGGTCGTGGCCCGTCCAGCCCAGGTCGGGCCAGAGCGTTGCCGCCAACCTCTCGCGCAGCTGGCACCGCGCGCAGCTGGCACCGCGCCACAACGCCTTCCAACGCTCTGAATCACCGCTGCCACTCCGCCTAGTTGAGGTCGCGCGACCCAGAAGGCGATGCTTCTTCTCACGAAGGAGCCGTGCCAGGGTGCGCGCACGCCCTCACCTCCTTTGGCGGTCGGGCGACACCGGTACCGGCGGCCAGAGATGCTAGTTGAGCGGTGGCTTTTTTTCACCAACGAAATTAAACACTAAGAATGGGTAGTAGGATGGCTCAAATCCAATTCGTTTGTTAGTGAGATTGTCTATGGAGTAATAATGCACATGAGGAACGGAAATCCTAATCCTTGAAAAAAAACGCAGAGGTATTATTTTGATTCATTCGGCTGCTGTATATAAACTCCAATTTCTACAAAACGAAAAAATAATAATGGAATTGAATCAACAAATAATAGCAGCTTGTGTGCCTATAATGTATCAGATAGCCAGCAACTTTGGCCTCATACAATTTAAATATTTTTTCTCTACACCAGAACAACAGTCTCCCAAGATCTCTGGTTGCCGATGTTTAACCAGAGTTATCAATAATTGTGGAAAATATTTTAAGTGCAGGATAGGAACAGAAAATTATCACATATGTAAAGTACTATTTGGCTTTTGTTATGTACAATGGTAATTGATAGCATGATCATGCACATCATCCGTAATCACTACCTCAACAATTACTGTGCTTGTAAAAATATGTTTACTAATCGAATACATTGATGAGGCATATGCATCCACTTGATCTTCCAAAATCTGGAACTATCAAGTGTGACATTAAATATCATTGGATAGATACTTATCTGGACCTGCAAAATATAACCATAGTAAACAAAAGGATATCAGATTCATTCAAGGACACAATTATTCAACATTACATAAAAGAAATACTAAATATATGGAATCTATGAATTTGTCAATCAGAGTAACAAAGATAGAAGTACTGGTGAAGGAGGAACCGAGAACGATAAATATCAAACAGCAATCCATACTACAGTTATATCTGGCATAGTGCATTTGTCTATAGTAAAGTTACCTGCCAAAGAAACACAATTTAACTGACTACCAGCTTCTGGTAACCTAGGCTAATGGGGCACCGACTACAAAGAAACCTTTTGGGTTAGACCATATGTATATGTGGTGTAAAGGTAGAAAAAATTTCGGTGCACTCCAGTTATCACATCAATGTTCTGTACAAAGTGCAAGCAAGTTCATCTTTTACATATGTATGTGGTGCTACGGCCCAGATCAGGCTCCAGCAAGCCCCGTCGCTAGGCAAACCACAGTTGCCGGCTCGTACCACGCGGCGAACAGAGTGCCGCCCTCCAAGGTTGCACAACGCCACAGCGCAGCCCACCAAGCCATCGCTGAAGAGGCCATGCCATGGCGCCTGGTAACCACGCCATGCCAGACCCGAGGTCGTCGTCCCACGCCGACGACCTGCGCGGCTGGATCATCATAAGATTCTAGCCCAATAAAATTTACCACTTGCAGAAAATGATGTATCTTAGTTCATCTCAGTTTTGAGGAACTCATGGGATCATCATAACAAGTACTTGCACTATTATGTTAGTTAAAGTTAAGTACAAAACACAGAATATATCTCAACAATTTATATGAATAATCAAGCACCAACTCATATGATTGGCGGGTTAATTTTGCTTAATGCGCGTAATCTAGAAAAAAAATGTTTAAAGCGTGTTTAGGGGAGTACAGTATGTTAGGCTTGACTCGAAATCTAAAATACCTCCCAATAGTTTTATATTTTGGGACAACACATATAACAGATCTTGTCAAAGAAATGGCATACATGTTTAATTGAGATGCATTCATATAAAATAGATTTCTGAAGAAGACTAAAAGAACAATACGCCAGACACACAACGGAGAATGGTATGATCCAGCTAAATACAGTTGACACTATCAAATGAGATTTTATTTTCTCTAGCTGTAAATAAGGGATGCTACCAAAGGAAGAACAAGTGCTACCACAACTCCACGAGTGTTACCGCCTGAAGAAGAAGCTCGCTCCTCTCGTCGATGTCGTCGCTGGCACACCACCTGAAAAATGGTTGTCCTCGATATTAGCTTCATCCCACCTAACTGAACAAGGTCACAATTTAGAGGGGGAAGAAGCAAAGAATGCAGAACAACCAACTATACAATGCAGATATTAATTTCCGCTTCACTTCATCTACTCCTAGAAATCAAGAATAATTCAGTGTACTGACATGCTTGGATGGCATATAGGTATGTTGACTGTTGGCGTAAATGACAATATAACTGAATACTACAACACTACTCCAACAACTACAATGATGAATTATAATACTTCAGTGCATACGTACATCTCATCAACTCAGTCAATATTGTTTTGGGGCAGAAAGGGGAGACCCTAAGGAGATATATATATTCCAAATGTTTCTAATAGATCTCAAGGATCTCTTTACACATAGCTTGTTATTACCAAATATAATTATCTTTAGCTAAATTTAAAATGCAATGCCTCGTTTCCAAGACACCATCAAATCAAGCTATTCAACACACTTCGGGTAAAAGCAAATAGGTTAGTAGATTTATGAAACCATGTATCTTAGGAGTAGGATCCTGTATATTTTTATCTTGCAAGTGGCATACATTTGCTAGACCGAGCATGCAACCACTATTTCTTTCTGCTGCAATATCACAAATATATGCATTAACAAACGGCCATCCGAGGAATTAAAGTGCTGTGAGACCCCCTATGGGGGGCATCATTTTGATTCCTCTATTCTACGTAGTTTTTCTGACTGCACGCAGAAAGACACAATCAGCACTTTCATACATAACAAATTAAAGTGCTTAAAAAGGGAAATCACTCACTATTACACTGTTATTCAAAATAGGAACTCTTAAGGGAACTATAAACGATGGTATTAAGGCTGGAAAGAGTTATAGGAGTTGCTCAGCATATCAGTTTTCCTGAAACTGAAACTATATGTAAATTTAAGATGCAGTAGCCGTCATTAACAGATTTTCCACTTTTGGGTCGGTTTGTGGATGTGTACTTGCAGGCAGAGAGCTACACAATATTGCATGTCTACTGTCTTATTCACTCAAAAATAAAGTAATGTTTGTAATCACCACCTAAGTGAAGTTGTTTCCTACCTTTGGTAGAAATCATGATAACCGGTACAAGAGATACCCTAGGGTAAATATATCTTTAAAACTGATAGCTGAGACGGGCAAATCCGAACTTACAGGATTTAGAAGAAACTCGTCTTTATATGCACTGTACTGGCTCCGCTTCTTTTCCAATTCATAAGGCCATAAAGATCTTTCAGTTGGCAAATATCCCAAGAGAAGCTGCACGCTATAAAGATAATCAGATAAGTTTCTTGTACAAAAAAGGCAGCTGGGTAACGAGATTCATTAGAAGTCTATCGACAGGCCGTACATTACATAGTTAATAATAGCCTCGTGAACCATAAAACGATAACTTGAAATTATATTGATACAAGCATGAGGAAGTAGGGTCGGTTATGACTCGCTATGGCGTATGCGCATCACAAAGGGGTCGGTGCACATCTGTGGTGGATTTCCAACTGCAGCATGAAAGTTGTCTAACAGTTTCAGGACGTTAATAAACTTCAAGGCACGGTTGAACAATTGTGTGCCACACCATCTACCTGCATTTCCATGCCCCAGCCCTTTTCATGTACTGATAGTTCTCTGGCTAATCAAACACACTGACAATAGCATGGTTCTTATCCTCATTTCTAAGTGCTTCTATGGTACTAACAAACTTTATTGTGTAACCTTGCAATAGTTCTTCCATTTCTTACTCTATTCCTCTCGAAATTTGCTCATAAACCTCCAAAATTGCTAGTACAAAAAGCCAGCTCCAAACATAAACTAAAATAAAATGAAGCGGCAAGCACAGAAGAGAAGACGAGTGGGGACCTTCCACACGGGAGGCCGCACGTCGCCGCCGCCGTCGGGCACGCCAAGGCACGCGAGCCGCCGCAACTCCCCCATGTACAACTCAAAGCAGCTGCCTCGAGGTTGGGTTTTAATCCATCGAGAAGTACCAAGGTGATAACTAATATCTTGAAGAAGGCAGTAAGAGTTAACTATGTTCTCAATGATAGAAGGATATTACAATTTCCCGTGAAAGAACACAAAATGTTGAGCCAATAGCTTTGGATCACTTGTGTATTGCATGGACCCGAAGTATTCTGCATCTTACTGTTTCCATCTAGTTGTTATGTGACCAAAAGTGCTAAAAGGCGTTCATGTAGAAGCAATCCATTCATAAATAGATCATGCATGTATACCTGCCATATAGCGAGAGAGAATTGACAACAAAATTCGATCTAAACTTTTAACAAATATAAAATTGTTCTCATGATAAGGTAAACAGATCCTCAAAATTGCATGGATAATTTATACAAAACCAATTACTTAAATACCGGCTAGGTAAATCCACAAGCATAAGCTACTTAATTGCAGTTCGGAGGGTAAATGACAACCAATCTGAAAGTGTGAGCTAAATATTTTTCTCGCACTACATTTGGAGAATAAATAGAGTGATTCATAGGGTCGAAATAAAAACCTCTCCCAAATGAAGAGAGTGGCAATGAAATTAGAAGTATGATAATAGCCCTTAAAGTGTATTGAGCCAATGGAGAGATAAGAGGATCAAACTAATAGGAGTATTACACCTTATCGATCCCACATGGCTGGATGTATGATGCATGTAAATATCAATGGCATCTTAGGTCACCACAAGCTATACAGATCACCACAAGTTGAAAAGAGTGATGAAACAAAACAGATGGAAACAAGCTACTTATAATTACTCATTTCATATTGGAAAGGAAGTTTTTTGTCGGATATGCCTGGACTAACTAATGGCATGTGTCAATGAATATGTGTTCTAAAAATCAGAGTAGAAGGGATGTGTTGAGATAGTTACCTAAGATAAAACAAGTGAGGATCGATCTTCAAGAAAATATGTGCCTTCGGAAAAGGAACAAACATGAGTTCCCCCCCATACAACAACTCAGTTCATCAAGATATCCTGTGAGCCACTGAGTATGATAGCTCAGCTTTTGTGTTGTTTGTTACTTGATAGAGGATTACAACACTTCACGAGTTCACGTGCACATACTTCCCGTACCAATACCTGCAAAACTCTCTGAAAAAATATCCTTCAAAGTTATCTTTTTGTGCAAGGTGTACTAATTATAAACATGCGAGTCTTGCTAAGACGGAAGAAAAGAATGACCATTCATTATATAGAAAGGAAGCATACACATGTCTCTTGACATACCGATTATTTCTGAGCTCTAGTTTCTGCCATGGCGTGGCTGGCCCTCAAACCGTCAAGGTTTCTTGGGAATCCCAACTCCTCTTTGCAAACCTGCAACATGAAACGCTACAATGAGAATAACCAAGGCGAGACGATAATACAATCAAAGAAATGGCTGACCGAACACAACTTAAATGGGTACATAGCTAGATTGGTTTTAGTCATAAGTAAATCACACAAGCATGGCATTTGGATGATTATTCTTGAAGTAGAATTTCTATCTGCAGTAGGAATTAAGAAATTTCAGAGACACCAGGCCATGAAAATGCATGAGCTTCTATGCTGTCATGTGCTCGTGCTCCCTCGGCATGGTTAGCAGATGTATAAAGAATTGTGTACATATATGACCAATGCTAAAGATCTGGTCCTGCTGTTAAATGGTGAGTATCTTGTTCTATGATATTAGATCATCCTAAGCATGCAGTATAGGCAGTTAAGTTATGAGATGACATGTGAAACAAACCTTGGTGGCTCATACTATATAACAAGCAAAGCAATCTGGGTGATGAGCACCGACTCTCCCGACCTGTCCAATAAAATCCAATTCATAGTAAACAATAATTACAAGAATCTAAACAATTTGTATAATAGAAATAATCCTGAAAAATCATGAAGGCAAGTCAATGTTCATGGGAAGATTTGGGTTAAAACTCATAAATACAGAGACTAACATGACATAAAGAAATTTTCATGTGATGTAAGTGAACGTAAATAGTAAGATCGCAACGGGCTCTTGTTTAGTTAAAAAGAAATACAACGGCCCGAAATATATGGCTATATAGTTTGAATGCCACTAAATGCATGGTATTGAATCTTATCTCAAATCTTTTCTGTCATATACCTAGGCACATAGCTGATGTACTCTATAGCTAAGAGATCGTTAACTGCAGCTAAATTTCAGAAGTAAAGAATTACTGAGTAAACAGTAGAGCTCATTGGATTTCAATCAAACACATTATAGGCATATATACAAAAAAACGTGAAAGAGAGAGAGAGAGGATGAGAGAAATCAGAGCAAAAGAAAAGACAACCTTGGACTGACTCATGGATTCATGGTTGAGGGGACCTGCTTTACACCGTGAGAGGATCCTGAAGCAAAAAACGTGATCAGAACCGATGGGATCTAGTGGTGATTATACATAATAAGAGAGCTACAAATTAACGAAAAGGAGAAGTTAGAACATACCTTGTGGGAAGATTCGTGCTCGTTGAGGACAGCCTTGGTAGGCTCGCGTAAGAGGATGACGGAGAGGGACTTCTAGGAGGCGATCTTCCTGTTCATCTCTTCCTTCCACTGCAGATCCACCTTCTTCGCCTTGTTCCCCGGGTCATCTCCATCATGGCCTGCCAAGCCACGCTTCCAATCGAGCCGCCGCCGCCGTGGAGACCGGCCGCGCGTTGTCTGCACGCGGGCGGCCCCTGCCGGAGGTCGGCCTCCGTGGAAACGAGACTCCGGATCGGCACAAAGCATCTCCACCTCCGCCGCGCGTCGCCGCAGGCCGTCGGCGACCGCATTCTCCTTCTGCCCCGCGTACGTCTCCGCGCCCCGCCGGAACCTGCCCACCAGCCGCCCCACGAACTCTGCCGCGAACCGCGCGCCGACGCCGCGCCTCGCCGTGGCGGCCGCGTGGATCGCGTCGGCCCTGGCCGCGTCCGCCTCGGGGACCCCGCCGCCGTCGGGCAGCCACCGAGAGAGAGGGTGGAGGAACGGCGGCTGAAAAGAGGAGAGGGGGATTGGGGGAGGAGCAGCGACGAGATTGGATGGCCAGCCGGGCCGGGATGGGCTTTTAGTGACCCATGGATAAAAAGTGGGTCTGTGGGAGGGCCTCAGCGCCCTGGACGAACGACCGGCCGAGATCGCGCCACGTCACCTCGATCGAACGGCCAAAAATTCAAACGCCTGTGAGAGCCCCATGGGGGTGCAGCAATCATACCGTGGGATACATGTGGCTTAGAAGCTTAAATTTCTCTACTCTCTACTACTCTTAGCTCATATACTGTGATTAATGCATTTTTGATTGTTATCTGTATAGGGAGAGGGCAAGGATCAGAATTCTGACATAAGAGAGGCTGCAAGAGTGAATTCTTTTGTTATTATAAGGGTTATGTTGTTCATGTGGTAAAAAGCTTCCTTGATATCCATCTCTTCTGGGCTGGCAAGGGTGCTTGCTGCATTCTTACTCAAGGCTACTATGGGCTTGTAATATCGGCTTATGTTAGTTTTTGTGGGGCAGGTAAAAGAGCCCATGTTAGTTTGCATGTTTATGTTAAGGTACATTAGGATGCCTTCATAGAGAACTTTATTTATTCCTAGACAGCTGACACATACTCTATGTTACTGTACTCTCATTATGTGCATTAGTTTTAATACTGCAGAAGTGTTCTGTGCTTCATGAATGATATGATAAGCAAAACTGTTTCTTATGCTTGCTGCATATACCTGGTGGATCACGTTATGGATCAGCATTTAAAATATGAGAAGTACACTATCTGCCTTTAGAGTTGTCATCATCTGATATGCTTCCTTATGTTCAAGGCTGCAAGCAATTTGAATTAATTAGCAAGTCATTTTTTTCCTCAAGTTTAGGACTGCAATTGGCAGCACTAAAATACGATTTGTTTATTATTCGACTGACATTTTTTATGATAAAATTTCTCCTTTAATGATCTTCTTTGGTAGCCATTCATTTTCAACTCAATAATTTGTAATTGTTTGACCTTTTTCTTCTTGGAACAGATAAATGTTCCGTTGGGGTGAACATGTTACTAGAGGATGTTTCTGCAACTCATTATGTCATGGTTTATATAGATTTAGTCTTATCATATTTATTAATGGGGCACGTGTTGCATCATTGCATATGTATACGATTATGTGATACTGGTAACTTTATAGATATGAAATTCTCTTCAGTTCATGCATTTTTCCCAATCATTTTGTCTTCCTATTTGTTTACTAACAACTTTTAATGTCTCTGGTAGTCTGATTGTACTAATAGTTTATGTAAATAAATATTATTCTTTTATGTTAATAAATTTGCATGCGGTTGGTTGGCTATGCCAGAGCTGAACAGTGACTCTTCAATCATGTGGTGAACTGATCTTAAGTTTAAAAAGATTTTGTCACAGAAAGTATAACCTTAACAAACAATCCAATTATGTTTTTGTAGTTAATCTAGCTCTCTTTGCTCCAGCTTTCAAAAAAAAAAGCTCTCCTTGCTCCACTATTTTGGAGTGATATTTCTGTTTTTATGGGTGCTTATTTGGGATCTGATGTTTCTGATAGCTCTAGAACTATCGAACTGTTTGTGTTCTTCTGAAACTTGAGCCTTTTGTTTTGTCCTAATGGTTCCTGGCTTCCAGACATGGATGGCTTCTATGTAATACAAGTGCAACTTTATCAAAGCAAAATCCACTACTTACAAACCAATTGTTTATGTTGTAGGTAATCCATCATATCATATGTAATTGCTTCTTGCATGGTTAAAAGGGCAAGCTTGACAGATTCTTGCATCTAACCATCTTTTCATAGAGAATAGTGTCTATCTACAGAGATCAAATAGGCATGTCAATTCTTTTCCTTTTTGCGTTTGCTAAGCATTTTCTGCCAGGTTGATCTATTATTTAAGAATGTCCTCAACAAGATGTGATGCAGATTTTTTCCTTTGTTCACAGCTTGTGTCATGCTTATGTACCTAACAATACTACATTGAAGAATGTTCGGTTATCCAAAGGACTACATGCTTCGGGGAATTGATCATTGAGAATGGGAAGGACTGCAGGCTCCGGGGAGTTACCATTCAGAATGGTAAGGAATGTAGGCTCCGGGGAGTTAACATTTAGAATGGGAAAGCAGGATTCATGGAAGCCTTGTTTCCAATTCCTTTTACCGCTGCTCTATTCAGTCTTGTTTAACGCATCTGAATGATTGTAACACCAATAAAGGCGATAAGAGGTGTTTGTGAGTCTTTCATTTGTATTGCAACTGTGAATATTCGTGTAAAGTATGTACATATATATGCAATGTTTATCTATGAGTTGCACACCCCCAAGCCCCCAGTTTTCCTTTTCACTGAATTTTATTTGGTGTCAACTTTGTCAGTTTTATGCACCATGATCTGCTATCTCTGCAGTCGGACATTAGTCTCTTCTCCGTTCTCAGTTTTTGTTAACAATTCCTGAATTGTTGTGATATATGGTGGTGATGACTATATATTCATCTATAGGGAAGGAATTTAATTTATAGTTCATTGTCAGAATTTCCTGACTATGGCATGCTATTTGGAGAAGGAATAGTGGAACTATTGCTCAATGGAAATTATTGCATTACGGAATTTAATACAATGATCTTTTTTTTGTGATCATCCATTGGAAGTTGGCAACACAAGTTACTTATTTGGTGAAGATAACTCCATACGGAGGAACACTAATAATAGGAACATATGCTCAGAATTTTATTACTGATGATATTTACGACTTGGTTACATACCAAGTAAAATAGTTAAGTTGCTCTTTAATTAGAGAATTATATACCTAAGTGGATGGACAATAAATTATGGATTCTATTCTTTCATTGCGGCATTTGTGACATTTTGTTTTCACACCCCCACTAGAAGTTTAATTATTTTATATTAAGACTTGGGTCGCATATCAAGGAACAGAATTAAGTGGCATATTAATTTTGGAAATCTAAACTTTAGTGGGAGGATTATGATACTTTGTCGTCATGCTTTTATGGCATTTCTGGATACTCCCCTAAAGGTCAAACTATTTATTTTATTTTATTACTTCATGATTGCACTCAATGTGGTTATTTATATCTTTTTACAATACAAGTTGGAATATCTTTGTTTTATTATGAACATCTTATACTGAAGTGGAAAATCAGTTCATCAAAAGATTTACAGGTTTGTGAACTGATTGGTGGGGGAAGTACACTTCAGGAATATTAATTGAAATTTATAGAAGAGCATGAAATTATTCAGCATCGTATTATGGCGTACACTCCACTGTTTAATGGAGGAATATAACACTTTCTTCTTTCCTTGGAATTAAATACTTCTATTTGTTCAACAATTCATTATCTCTCACGGTCACTAATAATGCTTAGTAGACTAGAATGTATTTTTCATTATGTTCGACATTATCTTTATGATATGTTATATATTACTACAAGTCACGCCTATTATTATAATAATTATTATTGAGAATCTGGTGTATTCAATGGTATCGCTTTTGGTCTAGAAAAGAAATGCGATGGAAATTAGGAATACACCATATTTTATCAAGGTTAGAATTACTAGCAACCATACCACACTGGAATCCCATGTGGGGTACCGTAATAACCCCAAGCTAAACTCCCAACACTAACATGCTAGGAAAAGTAGGAGGAATTAAGGTGGTCCATCTTGGCTATTGTTGTATGCTTTTTGTGTGTGGAATTCACTCACTCTATGTTTTAGAGGAACAAGTAGACTCATATAAAGGACTTAAAGCTTAGTAATGTCAACTATTGCTGGAAGCATTGGGGGAAGGAATAAACTCTATGAGGAAGAATACAATTTTGGGAAATCGTTATCTAACCAGACAACCGCATGCATATAGGTTGTAAACAAAAAAATTAGAAGAGTGTTTACTGCAACATGCTTAGTGGAAAGCACAATGTTAGGCTTGTTAAATACTTTAAGCAAAGGAAATATTTGTACTTTGCGGAAAACTCTCTCTGTTGTGTTTTACTATTACTATTGCTTCTCTGGATTTTAGAGAAAGTGGGAACAAAGACAAGGTGGAATTACATAGAAATTCTATGGAAAATTGCAAACCTGTCAAACACCTTTGATAAAGGGAATGATACTCTGTGAGGAATTAAGTTTGAAGTCCCGAGGAAAAATGAAGAATAGTTGTCATCCAGTAATTATTTTGGGACATTATTTGTGTGACCCAATCTTAGCCAGGCTACTGGAATTATTGCTATTTTGATTAGCATAGTATCTCACACTTGTTGGAATTGTCAGCAAGTGGACGACTCATCATGGAAAGATTGCTGGAATCATAGGAAATGCATATGGAGTAATGTCAAGATATCACGGATTATTCATCACTGTGTCACAACATCACTGCAAGGATATACTAATGTTATTTTCGGCCACATGATCTTGATGAGAGGTATTTTATATTTTTGTGTGTTTAATATTTATTTTTGCAGATCTTTATTGTGTAGAAAGTACAATATTTCAAAGGGTCTTTCTTACGAAACGTATAATACTTTGATGCTCTAATACATTAAAGGAAGGCATGCAACTAAGGAATTATTTTGATATACTTATGGTCGTGGAAAAAACATCATAACCTGTTACTTTGGGGAGCGGTGTTTTGGAACATGGGTCCATATGCTCTCTATATTTAGAAATGCATCTTACATACATTTTAAATTTTAAAAAAATTGAAACTAATAGTTCGCACGTACATCTTCACGTGCTTCGTGCTCACAAAGTCATTTCATAAAAAATCGACTTATCATGTGACGTGTGTAAAAAAGACAAAATTCAGTGCTAAAAATAATGCTTTTCACAAGATAAACTTTCTCCTTTTTATATAGACCACACAAAATATTGGTTTTTCGTGAAATTTTACGAACGCACGTATATTATGAAGATGTACATGTAGAATTTTTTGTCCAAATTTTTTAACATTTCGAAATATATTTTTTTTAGTAGAGGGAGTATACGCACCCGGGAGCCGAATTAAATTTCCGGTTACTTTGTGATAATACGACTCCAAAGTCACAAAGTTTATATGCAACATGAATACATTGAGGGAATTTGTTGACCATGTTAATATCATGGGAAATCACTTTGTTGGATAAAATATTTTAAACCAAGTGCGAGATGTAGGAATTTATGGCTCTTAATATTTTACATGTTCACTACATTGTTATACTCCCGGAATGAAAACCTCAATGTGGAATTATACATGGAAATAACAGGGAATAATAGATGTGGAATTGTACTTAAGGAAACTGGTACGGCTATACTGGAACACAATGTATATGAGTGCGTTGGAATTATACCCGGGAACAGTATAGAGCGAAATGCCAGGTTGTCCGTTGGATTGGCTCTATGAATTGTTAAAGCCTGCGAGTTTGATTTCGTATTCAAACTCGGTGCACGACTCACATGTGCGTGTTTAGGACATAATTAATTGATTAACAGTTGGGCTCAGCAGATTGCTCCTGGTTGATTTAACAAGTCGTTGAGTCCTATCTGAAAACAGATAGAAATATCTGAAATTTGGAGACTATATAAAGATCCTTACCCTCTAGCCTCAAGATGCATTGTGAGTGGCACCACCGATAATGCAGAGGAATAGAAGTTAGACCGAATAACTCCTAAAGCCTAATTTTCTAGAGGCATGTTGCCTATGCCTGATCAATCGGATCTGTCGCACAATTTATTTAGTGATGTATTCTTACATATCCTACTTTGTGTCTTCTGGTACAAGGTTGTATGCATTGTTGATTTCATTTTGTATCATAAATTCTAGTAACATATACAACACTTTTATTTCTAATTGTACGTATAATCACTAGTAGAAAACGAGTTTTTTGTTCGGAGCTGCAAGAAGCATTAGTCTCGGACGTGATTTCAATCGGGATACGCGCGGCCACCTCTATTTCCGGTTCGATCGGGACCTTTAGACCAACCGGGACTAAAGGTGCTCGCGGTTTAGTCCCGATTGGTGTCATCAACCGGGACTAAAGATCTTTTATTTGCGCGAAAACTAAATTCTTTCTAGAAATCTGTATAATTTTGAATAAATGTTGCATACTTTCGAATTTGAAAAAAAAATTGAACATGAAAAGTGTTTAAATTTGGAGAAACAATCCAAAACCATTTTATGTTTTGTAAAATAATTAATCTAACTATTCAAACCATTAACCAAGCCCACGCTCCGGTTTTCAGGTGTCGCTCACTTTCTACCGACATAATCGTATCCTTTCAAGTGTTGACGACTTGACTGACATGACAACACCTCCAGTATGAGGTCAATGTCCATTAATTTCTCTATGAACTGGGAGCAACCGAGCAGATTCTCCTCTCACCCTAGCTATCTCCCTCGCCCATTACCATGTGCACGAGTAGCATACACTGTTATTTTTGTAGTTGTGCTGCTACCCCGGCCATGGCCCCCTCTATCTCCACTAGTGGAATAGACCAATAATGAAGATGGAGGCGTTAACGGACTTGCGAGGAATTTACCCAGTCCGAGCGTTCCGCAACGCCTACGTGGATGACCTTTAGTCTCAGTTTGTAACCCAACCAGGACTAAAGGTGGGAGCTTTAGTTCCGTTTTAGTAGTCATGGTTGAGCAACCGGAACTAAAAGCGCTCCAGAACCGAGAAAATAGGCTTGTTTTCTTCGAATGTCTGCATTATCGTTTCCGCCACACAAAAAAATCGATCCGCCACTGGCTCGTAGACCATACCGACTATTGGAAATATATGCTTTGGACAGCTTAACTCTCAGTTTAGGCACTGTGTTGCATTACACGTTAATTTAGAGTCCTACCCTAATAATACCATTAAGATGGATGTTCTACAAGATATCCTTGGATTCATGTGCACACACGTCATCATATGGTAGTATTTAATTTTATACTCAGTAGACAACCGCTTCCCGGGCGGGAGTGTCCCTTATCAAGGAACCTCGAAATATTTTCCAACCGGACAGACAACACGTTGACAAACTTGTCTTGACCCTCTCTGCTTGGTAAAACTACGCCTCGTAGATCTTCTTGACTCTAGCTAGGTCATCGGACCGCCCTCTTATCAAACACGAGCCACCTGCCAAGGTGGACAACTCTCTATGATCCACCTTGGGCGCGTTTGGTTGACTGAGTCGAAATCGTGCACCACTGGCGTAGCGAGATGGGCGCCCCTGCGCGTTGAGAACTGGCCGTCGGCCACTTTTGGCCCATCGATTGGCAGTCTGTGCTGCACCGGCCCGAACAGAGTTGCAAATTGTTTGGATGCCTGGAGACAGCGTTCCTTCTCTGTTCAGCTACCGCACATGTGTTTGGTTCCATTTTGGGCACCCTCACAAGAGCTTCTCCTCACCACATTCAAATATGGTGACCTTACCATCATATAACGGCACACAAACAGCTCAAACACGATCATACTTCACAGCAAACACTTATACACACAGAATAGAGTACCTGACATGTCCTAATCTAGCGTCAGAGTGGTAAGACGCTTGCCTAAACCTGGGGGCAGACTCCCCAGGTCCAAAAGCAGTGTTCAAACGCCTCCTAGAGGCCAACACAACAGTGAGATATGCACAAAAGTAGTGTTTATCAGCCTCCTAGAGGCCAGCACAACTAACAGGATCAGACATAAACAGAGGGGAGCGATGGAGCAACTGCACCTTACTGGCGAGGATCAGCAAAAGGGCTCTCGCGGTGCCTCTTGCAGCCAAAGACGCTGGACACGGACGTCTCCTTCCTGAAGACGGCGACCTTGAAGCCGTCGTCCTGAGGTGTGAAGACGAGTGTGTCGTCGACGTGCAGCAAAATCCTGGCGCAGAACTCGCTCCAGGACTTGACGAACCCGACGCGCTGCCCTGTCCACTGCAGCTGTGAAAGAACATCTCTCACAATATGTTTTGTGTGTTTGATGTCAATGTATGTGATACACTAATGTTTGATGAAGTGGTGCAGGGATTATATAGATACATGTATATGAGTGACTTGTGTGGAAAAACAAGTCAAAAGGAAGCTGGAAAAGTTTCACCAGGCCGGATAATCCGGGCCGGATATTTGCAAAATATCCGGCCCCCAAAATTTGGCTAAGGACCAGAGGCAGTGTCGCGCAGTACTTCCCTGGCATGGGGCCGGACTTTTGGCCGGATATTTGGCCGGTTTTTTCCAGGGCCGGATTTTTTGGGGGGCCGGATTATCCGGTCCCAACTTAGGCCGGATTATCCGGCCCTCGAAAGTCACCAACGACTGGATTTTGAGAGGGGGTATTTATACCCCCCCTTCTCCTACCTTCCTCCTTGCTCAATCATTGAAGAAATTCTGCCAAGCCTCACCACCATTAGAGCCACCTCAAGAACTCAAGATTTGCAAGATCTCCCCCCTCACCCAACCAAAGCTCTTGATCTTTGGAGACTCGAAGGAGAAGACATCGATCTACATCCTCACCCGAAGCGATTTACATTTGCCCCTCATATGCTTGAGGGCACTCTTGCTAGTGTTCCTCTTTGGATCCCTAGTTGTTTGTTGTTGATGTATTGTTGTTGATTGTTGTGTTGTTACAGATTTGGGAGCCTCCAATTTGGTTGTGGATGTGTGCCCCAAGAACCTTGTAAAGGCCCGGTTTCCGCCTCGAGGAAATCCCTTAGTGGAAGTGGGCTATGCCTTCGTGGCGTTGCTCACAGGAGACCTGAGTGAAGTCTTCGTGACTGTTGGTCTGGCTTTCGTAGCGACCACACTCCTCCAAACGTAGACGTACCTTCTTGCAAAGGAAGGGAACTACGGGAATCAACTCCGTGTCTCCGTGTGCTCCACTCTCGGTTACCTCTATCCTTTATCTCCTCTATATATTGCGTAGCCATATCTTGCTTAGTCGTTGACCTTGTCATAGAGGTAAATTCACATAGTTGCATATCTAGAGAATTTACCTTTGTGTCAAGCCTAAATTGAAAAAGAACTAAAAATTGGTTAGCACCTATTCACCCCCCCCCCCTTCTAGGTGCGGCATACGATCCTTTCAAGGTGGTATCAGAGCCTTGGCTCTTATTTCAGGCTTAACCGCCTAAGAGTATGCCGGATGACAAACGCACGGAGGGGGCCGCAAAGCCGGTTTCCATGGATGATCTCAAGTCGCTGGAAACATCCTTGAGATCCACCATGCAAACTCAAATGGAAAGCTTGATGAAAATGTTTAACGACCGCTTTCCCCCGTCTCCCCCCATCGTTCCCTTCATAGAGGAAGGGGACAAGGGTGCGGTAGGAGAGGAAGATGCTTCGACATCACCCCACTCTACCAATCCCTCGAATGGTGATAACTTAAACACTATTAAACTCCCCGTTACTTCTCCTATGGAAACTAGTGGAGGTGTTAGCTACAATCGAGTGGCTCCGCCTTTCCTATCTCCCGATATCCCGGTTCCCCATCCTAATATAAATATTAGGGGCGACCCACCTAAGTTTAATGTTAAAGATTTCGATACATGTCAATTTGAGTTTCGTTCTCATGTTCGCAGTGCCTCCAATGAACTTTGGAGAATCATTGTGGAAGGCTTCAAGCCATTCAACCCTGACAAGTTGACTAGAAGAGAAGTGGTTGATAGTCAACTCAATGACACTGCCTTGCACATGATTCAAACTAGTGTGGGGACAAAGGAATTGTCTCGTGTTCGGAATTTCACCACCGCCAAGGAAGCTTGGGATGGTTTGGCCGCTAGTTGCATTGGAAGTGATAGCATGAGAAGGAACAAGTACAATTCTCTTCGGAATCAAGCCGAAGGATTCTTGAGGCTACCGGATGAAGATCATGAAGACATGTATGGAAGACTTATCACCGTTGCCGATGCTTTCCGGAATGTGGGTGCCACCCACATCAATGAATCTTGGATCAAAGATAAGTACATCGATTGCATGATGCCATTTGAACCCATTGATGTCAAGACTCTTGTTGGGAGAGAATGCTATTCCGCTCTCACTTCTCAACAAGCCGTGCACGAGATGCAAGCCCTCAAGGTGCTCGAGCAAAACTCTCATGATTCTCGCAATCGTGCCATTGGAATGTCAAAAGGGAACAATCTTGTCTTGACGGCCAATTCCGTAGAAGAAGTGACCCCTCAAGAATCATATAGGGCATCTTGGAGTATGTCCTATCCGGAAGACTTGGAACTCCACTACAATGATCACATGGCCTTCCATGCAAAATCTTTTTGGGTTGATCCATCCAAGGCCAAGGAAGACAACATCAAGAGAAACAACTCAAGTGGGTCCACTAGCTTGGGTCCAAGAACAAGATCATGCTACAATTGTGGTGACAAGCGCCATTTCATCGCCCAATGCCCTTATGAGCATAGGGAGACTCATGGTGGAAGGCTCATTCCCAAGGACAAGAGCAAAGACTCAAAGGGCAAAGATTCAAAGGCCCCCAACAAGAAATTCTACAACAACAAGAGCAAGAAGGGCAAGAGGCCCCCAAGGATTGTGCTAGTGACTAGGGAAGAATATTCTTCCGATGAAGTTGAAAGTTCTAGTGATGATGAAGAAGAAGAAAGCTCGAAGGAAGTGGCCGCCATTGTAACTACCAACATTCCCTCTTCATCTCTCTTTGAATCTCCCAATGAGAATTCTCCTATCAAGAATGCACATTGCTTCATGGCAAGGTCCACCTTGGACACATCTATTGTGCTATCAACTCAAGAAGAATATACCTCCGGAGATGATGAGGTTGATGATGAAGAAGATGAAACTTCAAATGGATTGGTTGCTCTTGCCTCCCTCTCCACCAACTCTTCATCACCAAGTGAATTCTCCAATGAAGTCATTCATGTGGAGGAAGAAAGTTGCCTTATGGCTAAATCCTCCGAGGTATCATCTCCTAACCCCTCTATGCTTAACATATCAAATGATATAGGGGTTGATCATGCTAGTTTAAAAGTGAAACAAGAAATTCTTGATTTTGATGAGTTCATTCTTAACTTACAAGGTGACACTAGAAAGCATGTTTCAAATCTCATGATTCGTATAGCACAACTTAATGATACTCTTGAGAAAAAATGTCAAATAGAGAGAGAAGACTCTCTTGAAATTCATGCTCTTAAAAATGCTCTTGAGGAAAGTCAAGAATCCATAGCTTCTCTTGAAGAGAGGCTAGAAACCCTTGAAGAACCTCAAGATAAAATTAACAAGCTCACTAAAGCTAGAGATCTTGCTAGGGCTAAGACCAAAATGCTTAAAAAGGAAATGGCCAAATTTGGTGTTGATCATGGGAAACTTGTGAAGGATCTAGATGAACTAGACAAGGCTCACAAAGCCTTGAAGAGTGAATACTCTCTTCTCTCCAAGTCTAATGAGAAACTTCAAATTAGGCTTGCTTCATATGACATACCTAGTACCTCTACCCCTTCATGTGATCATGCAAATATTATTGAGGAAAATGCTAGGTTGAAGGATGAACTTGCTAAGGCCTCCTCTCCCCAAAGTAAACTTTCTTTGGATGATCTTTTGAGTAAGCAAAGATCAAACAATGGGAAGGAGGGCCTAGGTTATAATGCCAAGACAAAGAAGGCAAACAAGCAAAAGGCCAAGCCCGCACAAGAGAAGAAGAAAGCTATCACTAATGGTGAAGCCCCTAAGGGCAAAACCATTAATGATGATGATGCGGGAAATGCTAACCCTCACTATGTTCTATTTAAAGATTATTATGGTGATGTTTATGCTAAATATGTTGGCCCATATGATGGTTATGTTGATTGGTCTATTTGGGTCCCAAAGACCCTTGTTGCTAACAAAAGAGGACCCATTGAGAAATGGGTACCTAAATCCAAGAATTGATCTCATGTAGGACTATGCCGCCGGAGGTTCAAAATGGGTACTTGATAGTGGATGTACAAGTCATATGACCGGCGGCAAGAACCTCGTCAAGGAGTTGAGGCCCAACATAAATAATATCACCGTCTCCTTTGGCGATAATTCTACATCCTAGGTAATGGGTTTTGGCAAAGTTGTGGTTGCACACAACGTTACTCTTGTGGATGTCATGCTTGTCAAAACCCTTGGTTACAATTTGCTTTCCGTTTCCGCCCTTGGCAAGATGGGTTTCGCCGTCTTTATTGATAATGATATTGTGGTCCTCTTGTGGAGCAAGACTCTAAAAGTCGCTTTCGTTGGGTATCGCGAACATAACTTGTATGTGGTGGACTTTTCGGGGACCACCACTTCAAGTGCGATGTGCCTATTCGGAAAGGAGGATGTGGGTTGGTTGTGGCATCGCCGCTTCGCCCATGTCAACATGAGAACTTTGCAAAGTCTTCACAAGGGGAACCATATTGTGGGACTAATGGAAAATGTTTCTTTTGCCAAAGATCGTGTTTGTAGGGCTCGTGTTGAAGGCAAAATGCATGACTCTCTGCACCCAAGCAAGACTATCATCTCCTCCAAGAGGATCATGGAGCTCCTTCATGTGGATCTCTTTGGTCCTACCTCTCATGCAAGTCTTGGTGCGAAGAAATATTGCTTGGTAATTGTTGATGACTATTGAAGATACACTTGGGTCTACTTTCTCAAGAAGAAAGATGAGACTCAACAAATCTTCATTGACTTTGCTACCGAGGTGCAACGCCAACACAATCTCCTCATTATGGCAATAAGAAGTGACAACGGCTCCGAGTTCAAGAACTACACACTCAATGATTTTCTTAGTGATGAGGGGATAAGACATCAATATTCCGCTTCATACACCCCTCAACAAAATGGTGTTGCGGAGAGGAAGAACCGGACTCTCTTGGATATGGCAAGGTCCATGATGGCGGAAAACAAATCCCGTTATAATTTTTGGGCCGAAGCTATCTCCACCGCTTGCCATTCTTCTAACCGGCTCTGATACGTCTCCGACGTATCGATAATTTCTTATGTTCCATGCCACATTATTGATGATATCTACATGTTTTATGTATACTTTATGTCATATTTATGCATTTTCCGGCACTAACCTATTAACGAGATGTCGAAGATCCAGTTGCTGTTTTCTGCTGTTTTTGGTTTCAGAAATCCTACAAAGGAAATATTCTCGGAATTGGACGAAATCAACGCCCAGGGGCCTATTTTTACACGAAGCTTCCAGAAGACCGGAGGGGAGACGAAGTGGGGCCACGGGGCGACAACACGCCAGGGCGGCGCGGCCTGGGCCCTGGCCGCGCGGCCCTGCTGTGTGGGTCCCCCGTGACGCCCTTTGACCTGCCCTTCCGCCTACTTAAAGCCTCCGTCGCAAAACCCCCAGTACCGAGAGCCACGATACGGAAAACCTTACTGAGACGCCGCCGCCGCCAATCCCATCTCGGGGGATTCAGGAGATCGCCTCCGGCACCCTGCCGGAGAGGGGAATCATCTCCCGGAGGACTCTTCACCGCCATGGTCGCCTCCGGAGTGATGAGTGAGTAGTTCACCCCTAGACTATGGGTCCATAGCAGTAGCTAGATGGTCGTCTTCTCCTTATGTGCTTCATTGTTGGATCTTGTGAGCTGCCTAACATGATCAAGATCATCTATCTGTAATGCTATATGTTGTGTTTGTCGGGATCCGATGGATAGAGAATACTATGTTATGTTGATTATCAATCTATTAC
Organism: Lolium rigidum; assembly: GCF_022539505.1. Taxonomy (NCBI): domain Eukaryota; kingdom Viridiplantae; phylum Streptophyta; class Magnoliopsida; order Poales; family Poaceae; genus Lolium; species Lolium rigidum. The sequence continues at coordinate 210,794,848 of NC_061510.1, forward strand.
CTATGTGTTGTTTATGATCTTGCATGCTCTCCGTTATTAGTAGAGGCTCTGGCCAAGTTTTTGCTCTTAACTCCAAGAGGGAGTATTTATGCTCGATAGTGGGTTCATGCCTCCATTAAATCTGGGACGATGGATGGAAAGTTCTAAGGTTGTGGATGTGCTTGTTGCCACTAGGGATAAAACATTGATGCTATGTCCGAGGATGTAGTTATTGATTACATTACGCACCATACTTAATGCAATTGTCTGTTGTTTTCAACTTAATACCGGAAGGGGTTCGGATGATAACCCGAAGGTGGACTTTTTAGGCATAGATGCATGCTCGGATAGCGGTCTATTACTTTGTCGTAATGCCCAATTAAATCTCACTATACTTATCATATCATGTATGTGCATTGTCATGCCCTCTCTATTTGTCAATTGCCCGACTGTAATTTGTTCACCCAACATGCTATTTATCTTATGGGAGAGACACCTCTAGTGAACTCGTGGACCCCGGTCCTATTATTTACATCGAATACAATCTACTCGCAATATTTGTTCTTTACTATTTTCTCGCAAACAATCATCATCCACACTATACATCTAATCCTTTGTTACAGCAAGCCGGTGAGATTGACAACCTCACTGTTTCGTTGGGGCAAAGTACTTTGGTTGTGTTGTGCGAGGTTCCACGTTGGCGCCGGAATCCCCGGTGTTGCGCCGCACTACATCCCGCCGCCATCAACCTTCAACGTGCTTCTTGGCTCCTCCCGGTTCGATAAACCTTGGTTTCTTTCTCGAGGGAAAACTTGCTACCGTACGCATCACACCTTCCTCTTGGGGTTCCCAACGGACGTGTCGATTGCACGCATCAAGCACATTTTCTGGCGCCGTTGCCGGGGAGATCAAGACACGCTGCAAGGGGAGTCTCCACAATCCAATCTCTTTACTTTGTTTTTGTCTTGCTTTATTTTATTTACTACTTTGTTTGCTGCATTATATCAAAACACAAAAAAATTAGTTGCTAGTTTTACTTTATTTACTGTCTTGTTCTCCATATCAAAAACACACAAAAAATTAGTTACTTGCATTTACTTTATCTAGTTTGCTTTATTTACCACTGCTAAAATGAATACTCCTGAAAATACTAAGTTGTGTGACTTCACAACCACAAATAATAATGATTTCTTATGCACACCTATTGCTCCACCTGCTACTACAGTAGAATTCTTTGAAATTAAACCTTCTTTACTGAATCTTGTTATGAGAGAGCAATTTTCTGGTGTTAGTTCTGATGATGCTGCTGCCCATCTTAATAATTTTGTTGAACTATGTGAAATGCAAAAATATAAGGATGTAGATGGTGACATTATAAAATTAAAATTGTTTCCTTTCTCATTAAGAGGAAGAGCTAAAGATTGGTTGCTATCTCTGCCTAGAAATAGTATTGATTCATGGACTAAATGTAAGGATGCTTTTATTGGTAGATATTATCCTCCCGCTAAAATTATATCTTTGAGGAGTAGCATAATGAATTTTAAAAAATTGGATAATGAACATGTTGCTCAAGCATGGGAGAGAATGAAATCTTTGGTAAAGAATTGCCCAACCCATGGACTGACTACTTGGATGATCATCCAAACCTTTTATGCAGGACTGAACTTTTCTTCGCGGAACCTATTGGATTCAGCTGCTGGAGGTACCTTTATGTCCATCACTCTTGGTAAAGCAACAAAGCTTCTTGATAATATGACGATTAATTACTCTGAATGGCACACGGAAAGAGCTCCACAAGGTAAGAAGGTAAATTCTGTCGAAGAAACCTCTTCCTTGAGTGATAAGATTGATGCTATTATGTCTATGCTTGTGAATGATAGGACTAATGTTGATCCTAATAATGTTCCATTAGCTTCATTGGTTGATCAAGAAGAACATGTTGATGTAAACTTCATTAAAAATAATAATTTCAACAACAATGCTTATCGGAACAATTCTAGTAATAATTATAGGCCATATCCTTATAATAATGGTAACGGTTATGCTAATTCTTATGGGAATTCTTACAACAATAATAGGAACACACCCCCTGGACTTGAAGCTATGCTTAAAGAATTTATTAGTACACAAACTGCTTTTAACAAATCTGCTGAGGAAAAGCTCAATAAAATTGATATTCTTGCTTCTATGGTTGACAGTCTTGCCTCTGATGTTGATCTTTTGAAATTGAAAGTTATGCCTAATAAGGATATTGAAAATAAAATTGCTACTACAGCAAATGCCATCCAAGTTAGAATTAATGAGAATATAAGATTAATGGCTGAATTGCATGCTAGGTGGGAAAGAGAAGAAAATGAAAAACTTGCTAAAGAGAAAAATGTAGCTAAAGTTTGGACTATTACCACCACTAGTAATGTTAATGCTCCACATGTTGCTGCACCTCCTACTAATAATGGTGAAAGAATTGGTGTTGGCAATGTTTCTACTTCTAATGCAAAGCCTGCAAAACTGCCAGAAACCGCTAAAACTGCTGAAACTGCCTGTGATAAAACTGCTGAAATTTTTTCCAACATTGGGGATGATGATCCCATTGCTGTAGATCATAATGGTTTAGACTTTGATGATTGCCACATCTCTGAAGTTATAAAGTTCTTACAAAAGCTTGCTAAAAGTCCCAATGCTAGTGCTATAAAATTGGCCTTTACAAAACATATTACAAATGCTCTCATCAAAGCTAGAGAGGAGAAACTAAAACTCGAAACCTCTATTCCTAGAAAGTTAGAAGATGGTTGGGAGCCCATCATTAAGATGAAGGTAAATGACTTTGATTGTAACGCTTTATGTGATCTTGGTGCAAGTATTTCTGTTATGCCTAAGAAAATTTATGATATGCTTGACTTGCCACCATTGAAAAATTGTTATTTGGATGTTAATCTCACTGATAATGCTAAAAAGAAACCTTTGGGGAGAGTTGATAATGTTCGTATTATGGTTAACAATAACATTGTCCCCGTTGATTTTGTTGTCTTGGATATTGAATGCAATGCATCTTGTCCCATTATATTGGGAAGACCTTTTCTTCGAACTGTTGGAGCTATCATTGATATGAAGGAAGGTAATATTAAATATCAATTTTCTCTCAAGAAAGGTATGGAACACTTCCCTAGAAAGAGAATGAAGTTAACTTATGATTCTATTATTAGAACAACTTATGATGTTTATGCTTTGTCTCTTGATGTTACTTGATACACACTTTCTGCGCCTAGCTGAAAGGCGTTAAAGAAAAGCGCTTATGGGAGACAACCCATGTTTTTTACTACAGTACTTTTATTTTATATTTGAGTCTTGGAAGTTGTTTACTACTGTAGCAACCTCTCCCTATCTTAGTTTTGTGCATTGTTGTGCCAAGTAAAGTCTTTGATAGTAAAGCCAATACTAGATTTGGATTACTGCGCAGAAACAGATTTCTTTGATGTCACGAATCTGGGCCTAATTCTCTGTAGGTAACTCAGAAAATTATGCCAATTTACGTGAGTGATCCTCGGATATGTACGCAACTTTCATTAAATTTGGGAATTTTCATTTGAGCAAGTCTGGTGCCACTTTAAAATTCGTCTTTACGAACTGTTCTATTTTGACAGATTCTGCCTTTTATTTCGCATTGCCTCTTTTGCTATGTTGGATGAATTTCTTTGTTCCATTAATATCCAGTAGCTTTGTGCAATGTCCAGAAGTTTTAAGAATGATTATGTCACCTCTGAACATGTAAATTTTTATTGTGCACTAACCCTCTAATGAGTTGTTTCGAGTTTGGTGTGGAGGAAGTTTTCAAGGATCAAGAGAGGGAAATGATACAATATGATCAAGGAGAGTGAAAGATCTAAGCTTGGGGATGCCCCGGTGGTTCACCCCTGCATATTTTAAGAAGACTCAAGCGTCTAAGCTTGGGGATGCCCAAGGCATCCCCTTCTTCATCGACAACATTATCGGGTTCCTCCCCTGAAACTATATTTTTATTCCATCACATCTTATGTGCTTTGCTTGGAGCGTCGGTTTGTTTTTATTTTTGTTTTTGTTTGAATAAAATGGATCCTAGCATTCATTGTGTGGGAGAGAGACACGCTCCGCTGTTGCATATGGACAAATATGTCCTTAGGCTTTACTCATAGTATTCATGGCGAAGGTTGAATCTTCTTCGTTAAATTGTTATATGGTTGGAATCGGGAAATGCTACATGTAGTAATTCAAAAATGTCTTGGATAATGTGATACTTGTCAATTGTTGTGCTCATGTTTAAGCTCTTGCATCATATATTTTGCACCCATTAATGAAGAAATACATAGAGCTTGCTAAAATTTGGTTTGCATATTTGGTCTCTCTAAAGTCTAGATAATTTCTAGTATTGAGTTTTGAACAACAAGGAAGACGGTGTAGAGTCTTATAATGTTTACAATATGTCTTTTATGTGAAGTTTTGCTGCACCGGTTCATCCTTGAGTTTGTTTCAAATAACCTTGCTAGCCTAAACCTTGTATCGAGAGGGAATACTTCTCATGCATCCAAAATCCTTGAGCCAACCACTATGCCATTTGTGTCCACCATACCTACCTACTACATGGTATTTCTCCGCCATTCCAAAGTAAATTGCTTGAGTGCTACCTTTAAATTTCCATCATTCGCCTTTGCAATATATAGCTCATGGGACAAAATAGCCTTAAAAACTATTGTGGTATTGAATATGTACTTATGCACTTTATCTCTTATTAAGTTGCTTGTTGTGCAATAACCATGCTCCTGGGGACGCCATCAACTCTTTGTTGAATATCATGTGAGTTGCTATGCATGTCCGTCTTGTCTGAAGTAAGGGAGGTTTTCACAATCAAATGGTTTGAGTATGCATACTGTTAGAGAAGAACATTGGGCCGCTAACTAAAGCCATGAATCATGGTGGAAGTTTCAGTTTTGGACATATATCCTCAATCTCATATGAGAACATTAATTGTTGCTACATGCTTATGCATTAAACGAGGAGTCCATTATCTGTTGTCTATGTTGTCCCGGTATGGGTGTCTAAGTTGAAGAATGATCAAAAGCGAGAAATCCAATGCGAACTTTCTCCTTAGACCCTTGTACAGGCGGCATAGAGGTACCCCTTTGTGACACTTGGTTGAAACATATGTTATGCAATGATAATCCGTGTTAATCCAAGCTAATTAGGACAAGGTGCGGGCACTACTAGTATACTATGCATGAGGCTTGCAACTTGTAAGATATAATTTACATGATACATATGCTTTATTACTACCGTTGACAAAATTGTTTCATGTTTTCAAAATAAAAGCTCTAGCACAAATATAGCAATCGATGCTTTCCTCTTTGAAGGACCTTTCTTTTACTTTTATGTTGAGTCAGTTCACCTATTTCTCTCCATCTCAAGAAGCAAACACTTGTGTGAACTGTGCATTGATTCCTACATACTTGCATATTGCACTTGTTATATTACTTTACATTGACACTATCCATGAGATATACATGTTATAAGTTGAAAGCAACCGCTAAAACTCAATCTTCCTTTGTGTTGCTTCAATACCTTTACTTTGATTTATTGCTTTATGAGTTAACTCTTATGCAAGACTTATTGATGCTTGTCTTGAAGTACTATTCATGAAAAGTCTTTGCTTTATGATTCATTTGTTTACTCATGTCATTACCATTGTTTTGATCACTGCATTCATTATATATGCTTACAATAGTATGATCAAGGTTATGATGGCATGTCACTCCAGAAATTATCTTTGTTATCGTTTACCTGCTCGGGACGAGCAGGAACTAAGCTTGGGGATGCTGATACGTGACGTATCGATAATTTCTTATGTTCCATGCCACATTATTGATGATATCTACATGTTTTATGTATACTTTATGTCATATTTATGCATTTTCCGGCACTAGCCTATTAACGAGATGCCGAAGAGCCGGCCAGTTGTTGTTTTCTGCTGTTTTTGGTTTCAGAAATCCTACAAAGGAAATATTCTCGGAATTGGACGAAATCAACGCCCAGGGGCCTATTTTTACACGAAGCTTCCAGAAGACCGGAGGGGAGACGGAGTGGGGCCACGGGGCGACGACACGCCAGGGCGGCGCGGCTTGGGCCCTAGCCGCGCGGCCCTGCTGTGTGGGTCCCCCGTGACGCCCTTTGACCTGCCCTTCCGCCTACTTAAAGCCTCCGTCGCGAAACCCCCAGTACCGAGAGCCACGATACGGAAAACCTTACTGAGACGCCGCCGCCGCCAATCCCATCTCGGGGGATTCAGGAGATCGCCTCCGGCACCCCGCCGGAGAGGGGAATCATCTCCCGGAGGACTCTTCACCGCCATGGTCGCCTCCGGAGTGATGAGTGAGTAGTTCACCCCTGGACTATGGGTCCATAGCAGTAGCTAGATGGTCGTATTCTCCTTATGTGCTTCATTGTTGGATCTTGTGAGCTGCCTAACATGATCAAGATCATCTATCTCGTAATGCTATATGTTGTGTTTGTCGGGATCCGATGGATAGAGAATACTATGTTATGTTGATTATCAATCTATTACCTATGTGTTGTTTATGATCTTGCATGCTCTCCGTTATTAGTAGAGGCTCGGCCAAGTTTTTGCTCTTAACTCCAAGAGGGAGTATTTATGCTCGATAGTGGGTTCATGCCTACATTAAATGCGGGACGATGTGACGTAAAGTTCTAAGGTTGTGGATGTGCTGTTGCCACTAGGGATAAAACATTGATGCTATGTCCGAGGATGTAGTTATTGATTACATTACGCACCATACTTAATGCAATTGTCTCGTTGTTTGCAACTTAATACTGGAAGGGGTTCGGATGATAACCCGAAGGTGGACTTTTTAGGCATAGATGCATGCTGGATAGCGGTCTATGTACTTTGTCGTAATGCCCAATTAAATCTCACTATACTTATCATATCATGTATGTGCATTGTCATGTCCTCTCTATTTGTCAATTGCCCGACCGTAATTTGTTCACCCAACATGCTATTTATCTTATGGGAGAGACACCTCTAGTGAACTGTGGACCCCGGTCCTATTCTTTACATCAAATACAATCTACCGCAATATTTGTTCTTTACTATTTTCTCGCAAACAATCATCATCCACACTATACATCTAATCCTTTGTTACAGCAAGCCGGTGAGATTGACAACCTCACTGTTTCGTTGGGGCAAAGTACTTTGGTTGTGTTGTGCAGGTTCCACGTTGGCGCCGGAATCCATGGTGTTGCGCCGCACTACATCCCGCCGCCATCAACCTTCAACGTGCTTCTTGGCTCCTCCTGGTTCGATAAACCTTGGTTTCTTTCTGAGGGAAAACTTGCTACTGTACGCATCACACCTTCTTCTTGGGGTTCCCAACGGACGTGTCGATTGCACGCATCAGGCTCTATCTCCGCAAGGGCTTGAACAAGACTTCATATGAAATACTCACCGGCAACAAGCCTAATATCTCATACTTCAAGGTGTTCGGGTGTAAGTGTTTCTACAAAATCAAAGGAGTGTGTTTATCTAAATTTGCTCCTAAAGCTTTGGAGGGTATATTTGTTGGTTACAGTGTCGAATCTCACACTTATAGAGTCTTTGATATATCTTCCAAGATTATCATAGAATCTTGTAGTGTGAAGTTCGAAGAAAATGATGGCTCCCAAGTGGGGAAAGTTGATGTATGTGCAGGTGATGAAATACCTCAAGATGCCATAGTAAGAATGGGTGTGGGATTTTTCCGCCCCATTGAGGGACACGGTGTGGCATCTCGGGAAGGACTATGCTCTACCACGGTGGAGCCCTCATCTTCTCAACATCAACAAACCCCATCTCTTGAAGCAAATGATGCACCAACCCAAGAACAAGAACAAAACCCTCCCTCTTGTGTGCAAGATCAAGGACAAGATCAACAAAATGTTCATAATGGCTCCGATGAGGATCCATTCAATTCTTGTCATTCACCGAGTAATGTCTAAGATCAAGCACATGAAGTAGAGCAATCTCAAGAAATTGAGGAAGCTCAAATTGAAGGTCAAGACGGGGACCCAAATGATCAAGTTGATCAAGTGACACCTCCTAGGCCAAGAAGAACCAAGGAGGAGATCGAGGCCCGTCGTCTAGCAAGAAGAGATAGGAACCTTGAAATTCGTGAACACACTCATGACAAGGTCCTTGGTGATTTAAGGGCAAGTGTTACCACAAGAAGGCAATTGGCTAACTTTAGCAATCATCATGCTTATATCTCCTTAGTGGAACCCAAGAAAGTATTTGAAGCCCTTGAAGATTCGGATTGGTTGGAAGCTATGCACGATGAACTCAACAACTTCAAGCGCAATAAAGTATGGACTTTAGTAGAGAAGCCAAAGGGGTGCCGCAATGTTATAGGCACTAAATGGATATTCAGGAACAAGCAAGATGAGTTTGGAAATGTTGTGAGGAACAAGGCAAGATTGGTGGCTCAAGGTTTCTCTCAAGTTGAAGGAATTGACTTTGGAGAAACTTATGCTCCCGTGGCTCGCCTTGAGTCCATCCGTATCCTTCTTGCTTATGCATCGCATCATAACTTTAAGTTACAACAAATGGATGTGAAAAGTGCATTTCTTAATGGTCCTTTGCATGAAGAGGTTTATGTTAAGCAACCCCCGGGGTTTGAGGATCTCAACTTTCCTAACCATTTCTATAAGCTTGATAAAGCACTTTATGGTCTCAAACAAGCTCCTAGAGCTTGGTACGAGCACCTTAAAGAATTGTTGGTAGACCGTGGGTTTGATGTTGGGCTGATCGATCCCCCTCTTTTTACTAAGAGGGTCAATGGGGAGCTTTTCGTTTGCCAATCATATGTTGATGATATTATGTTTGGCTCTACTAACAAAGCTTTCAATGATGAATTTTCAAAGCTTATGACCGATAGGTTTGAGATGTCTATGATGGGAGAGATGAAGTTCTTCCTTGGTTTTGAGATCAAGCAATTGAGAGAAGGAACCTTCATCAATCAAGCAAAATATCTCCAAGACATGCTCAAGAGGTTCAAGATGACCGAGATGAAGGGTGTTGCCACTCCTATGGTTACCAAATGTCATCTTGCACTAGATCCCAATGGTAAAGAGGTGGATCAAAAGGTATATCGCTCCATGATTGGATCCTTGCTTTACCTTTGTGCATCTAGACCGGACATAGTGTTGAGTGTTGGTGTGTGTGCAAGGTAGCAAGCTTCTCCTAAAGAGAGTCACGTGATGGCTCTCAAAAGAATCTTTCGATATTTAGTTGATACCCCAAGATATGGTATTTGGTATCCTAAAGGCTCAAGTTTTATTCTCAATGGATATACCGATGCGGATTGGGCGGGAGACAAGGATGATAGGAAATCAACCTCCGGGGCTTGCCAATTCCTTGGTAGGTCCTTGGTGTGTTGGTCTTCTAAGAAGCAAAATTGTATATCTCTCTCCACCGCCGAAGCCGAATATGTTGCCGCCGCAAGTGGATGCACTCAATTGTTATGGATGAGGCAAACTTTAAAGGAATGCGGTGTCATTTGTGACAAAGTGCCTCTATTATGTGACAATGAAAGTGCCATCAAGATTGCCTATAATCCGGTGCAACATTCAAGAACGAAGCATATTGAGATCCAGAATCATTTCATTAGGGATCATGTTGCCCGTGGTGATATTGAGCTTATCTATGTTCCTACCGAAGACCAACTTGCCGATATATTCACGAAGCCTCTTGATGAAGCAATGTTTTGCTATTTGAGGAATGAGCTAAATATCATTGATTCAAGGAGTATAGCTTGACCATCTTGCAAACACACCCTTATCTCAAAACTTTATTTGGTTTAGATGTGGGCATGGAAATAGGGGGAGTGCGATTTAAATTATTGAGCTATCCCTCCCCCATAATGCCAACATTAAGAAATCATTCTCTTTATATCATATGTTGATATGTGAGCTTCAATGATGAGTAATTGTTTGGGCCCAAGATATATCTTCGCGGTGCCATGCCATAACACTCATATATGGTGGCCTAGGCCACCACACTCTTCTTTGTGAAGAATTGGAGTTATTTGGATCTTCATGTTTTTATTTGACAACTCCTTGTTCTTATGGGAAATCACTCTAGTTTGGCCTTATTCGCTCGTATCTTGCAAACTTGAGTGATCATGTACCATTAACAGTTTGAGCTTTCTAAACCCAAGCCTACACTCATCTATAAGCCATTTCCATCTTGCTCACATGTCATGTTTTGGTAAAAACTTGGAGTTTGAGGAATTTCGGTCGGATGATCTAGGTTGCCCCATCTTATTAGTCAATATGCATCTTATATGTGTTGTGATACTTCATTGCACCACATATGGGCTTATGCAAATAACCAACAAAAGATAGGCAGGATTTCCGGTGTTCTGGAATTCTCCAGAAAACTGGATAATCCGGCCCTTGGGAAACCCGGAAAATCCGGCCCGACCGGATTATCCGCCCTAACTTAGGGCCGGATTATCCAGCCTGGGCAGGTTTCGATGGGTTATGAGGGGAGACCGCGGGGTGAACGGTTCCAGAACCAATTCCCCCACGCGCCTCTCTCTCTCTGCCTTCAACTCACCGGAGTTCCTCCTCCTCGCCGGAGCCGCCCCGTCCGCTCCCTCCCGGAGTTTTTGGGTGGATCGGGTGCCCCTCCTCCCTAGCTCTCATCTCCTCCAAGCGGCTTCCCCAATGGATGCGGGTATGACTCACAATCCCTAACCCTAGGTGTTGTGATTTATATGTGCATTTTTCTTGGTGGAGATGGTGTTTAGTTGTTCCAAATCATGTGTAGTATACTCCATTTGCATGCTATGAGGCCGATCTGGTTTTTAGACAAGTTTTGCTTGAGATTTCTGCAGATCCGCAGGGCCGGATTATCCGGCCCCCGTGCCCACCGGATTATCCGGCCGGGCCGGATTATCCGCCCCTCGGGGACCCCGGATTATCCGGCCTGGAGCTTTGTTGCTGCTGCAGTCTTGTTTCAATCTTTCATGTCTAAACTTGTATCAACTCATAGTATGTTTCTAGAGTACATTACTGTATCAATGCATGACTTATGAGCATTATCTTCTCTTTGCTACCCGTCTTTGCTTCTCACAGGTGGTGGCTCTCGGAGGCGCCCAAGGCATAACCGGTCAAGTGATGAATTTGCTCCAAATGCTCCTCGCAAGTCCGCCACTCTTAGGCGCAAGGGCAAGTCATCGAGGGAGAACTACAAGTCAATGGACGGTGTCTCTTATGCAGCTATCCGTCAGAAGAACTGGTATGAAGACGTTCAGAGGGATGATGAGATAGAGGACACTCGCTTCTGGTGCTTGGAGCAGGAGTTCATTTTCAAGGACATATATGAACCCATGAGGAAAGTGAGACCCATGCAAGCTATCAATGTGGATCTCCTTGCTGTCAATAATCACTTTGAGGATGCCATCTCGGTCACTGATAGGATGGGGTTGCAGGATCTCATGAAGATACAGTGTGACTATAGCCCCGTGTTGATCAAGCAATTCTTTGCTACCCTTGCTTTCAAGAAAGATGATGAACGCACTATGGAATGGATGACTGGCTCCACCCATTGTCAGGCTACCTTGCGCCGCTTTGCTTCGATTCTTGGTGTTCCCATGGGAGGCACTCATCGCCTTCATGCCCCCCAGAAGACTGACAAGAATGTGCTCTTTGATCTCTATGACTCATCTGGAGTTGTTGGTTCTACCAAGGGACTCCTCCCTATCTACAGTCAGCTGCTCCGCTTCTTTCGAGCCACCATTGCTCCAAGTGGTGGAAACAATGATGGACTCCGTGGAGCTCTTGTGGATCTTATGCACCTCAGCTTTAAGTGTGCTCGTGATGGTGATGAGAATTTAGACTTCACCCTTGATATTATGGACTTCATCTTCAATGAGATTCATGATGCCATGGTCTCCCGGACCACCATGCCCTATGCACCATATATCCAGCTCCTCATCAACAACTCTGCTACTATGGATGAAGACTTGACTAGATTCCCTAAGGAGAAGCACACTGTCAAGAAGGCTTACAAGAAGAAGCCAGTTCCCCATGCTGCACCTGCTCCTGACTCCTTTATGGGAGATGTCCGCTCTAGTGGCTTTGCCCCTGCTCGCCATGTTGATATTCCTGTGATGCAAAGGCATGTGAAGAAGCTTAGTTGGTTTCAACGCAACATTCTGTGCATGAACATTGAGATTCACAAGGAAAACTTTGAGGCCAGCCGTCAGCGTTCTGAGATTCAGCATACTCAGGCGGTCATTCTTCACAAGCTCAGTGGTGAGCAAGGACCTCCGCCTCAGCCTCCAGTTCACCCAGGTTACAGTGGGTGGCACTCTTCTCAGGTTCCGTGGAATGATCTTGAGCAGTGCATTCAGCGGGCCGTCTACACTCGTGACTCTCCTCTTGCCGCTGACACTGAAGATGAAGAGGAGGACCCGACCGACGAGGAATCCGAGTGATCTTCATGGGGCGAGTAGCATCGCGCTTTTCCCCTTTTTGGCGTCTCGATGCCAAAGGGGGAGAAGTGTTCTATTAGGACTTCTCGGGGATTTGCATGGTTAGGGCACAAGCATATGCGTTTATCATTCCTTTATTGCTTGTGTCCTTCTTTATGTCGTTTATTTGAACCATTTGGCTTGTTGGTTTGTTCGTTCAAAACTATGTGTTATGTGTGGATGTGAGACATTATGTTATGGATTTCGGATTTCTATATGTTGAGACCAAGGTTTATTATATGGTGTGTGATGTTATATATCCGGTATTATATATCTCCATATGGGTATGATTTCTATCACCTTGTCTCAACTTCATATTTGTCTATGTCTCTTGTTTGAGCTCATGTTGGATATCTCTTGTGTTGAGGCACCTCGCACCTATATGTTGTGTATTTGTATTCAAATGCAAATTACTTGTATGCACACATGTAGGGGGAGTGCCTCTATGTTTTGCCAACATGCTTGCTCTCTATAGTGATTTTCTTGCAAATCCGTATATTGTCATCAAACACCAAAAAGGGGGAGATTGAAAGAACATCTCTCACAATATGTTTTGTGTGTTTGATGTCAATGTATGTGATACACTAATGTTTGATGAAGTGGTGCAGGGATTATATAGATACATGTATATGAGTGACTTGTGTGGAAAAACAAGTCAAAAGGAAGCTGGAAAAGTTTCACCAGGCCGGATAATCCGGGCCCGATATTTGCAAAATATCCGGCCCCCACAATTTGGCTAAGGACCAGAGGCAGTGTCACGCAGTACTTCCCTGGCATGGGGCCGGACTTTTGGCCGGTTTTTTCCAGGGCCGGATTTTTTGGGGGGGCCGGATTATCCGGCCCCAACTTAGGCCGGATTATCCGGCCCTCGAAAGTCACCAACGGCTGGATTTTGAGAGGGGGTATTTATACCCCCCTTCTCCTACCTTCCTCCTTGCTCAATCATTGAAGAAATTCTGCCAAGCCTCACCACCATTAGAGCCACCTCAAGAACTCAAGATTTGCAAGATCTCCTCCCTCACCCAACCAAAGCTCTTGATCTTTGGAGACTCGAAGGAGAAGACTTCGATCTACATCCTCACCCGAAGCGATTTACATTTCCCCCTCATATGCTTGAGGGCTCTCTTGCTAGTGTTCCTCTTTGGATCCCTAGTTGTTTGTTTTTGATGTATTGTTGTTGATTGTTGTGTTGTTACAGATTTGGGAGCCTCCAATTTGGTTGTGGATGTGTGCCCCAAGAACCTTGTAAAGGCCCGGTTTCCGCCTCGAGGAAATCCCTTAGTGGAAGTGGGCTATGCCTTCGTGGCGTTGCTCACAGGAGACCTGAGTGAAGTCTTCGTGATCGTTGGTCCGGCTTTCGTAGCGACCACACTCCTCCAAACGTAGACGTACCTTCTTGCAAAGGAAGGGAACTACGGGAATCAACTCCGTGTCTCCGTGTGCTCCACTCTCGGTTACCTCTATCCTTTATCTCCTCTATATATTGCGTAGCCATATCTTGCTTAGTCGTTGACCTTGTCATATAGGTAAATTCACATAGTTGCATATCTAGAGAATTTACCTTTGTGTCAAGCCTAAATTGAAAAAGAACTAAAAATTGGTTAGCACCTATTCACCCCCCCTTCTAGGTGCGGCATACGATCCTTTCAAGGTGCACCTTCCACTCGCAACGGGCGCCCAAGTACAAGCAGACCTTCACAGGGGGGCCATTGTTCTTGAGCTTGTACTTCCTGATGAGGGGCTCCTCCATGTACGGCGGGACGGCGAGGGCACGGAGGTCGTGGCTCTCCACCTGGACGAAGAACGCCGGCAGACGCGCATTGGCTGCGTGCCCCAGGTCAGCAGGACGACCGGCGTGGCGCCTCAGCGCTGTGATCTGCTGGTGGGCTTCCATGAACGATGTGTTGGGATCACGCAGCTGCACACGGACGTCATAGTCGATAGCGTCCAGTATGGGCCCGCCCGAGAAGAATTCCAGGAAGGGCCAGTTCTGCACAACCACAAGGAAGCAATGTCAAGCTCAAGCAGGCAATGGCAATGGCAATGACATGCAGAAGCTCAAGCAGGTAATGGCATGCATAAGCTCAAACATGCAATGGCATGCACAATCACAAACATGCAATGTCATGCACAATCACAAGCAGGCAATGAAAATGTCTTGCACAATCACAAGCAGGTAATGGCAATGGCATGCACAATCACAAGCAGGCAATGGCAATGTCATGCATAATCACAAGCAGGCAATGCCAAGAACAAGCACTGCCATGGACAATGGCAATGCCAAGCTCAAGTAGTGCCATGGACTTGACATTGTCAAGTCCATGATGGTGATTGACCTTGGCATTGCAAACATAAGCACATTGCAATGAAACCTATGTACATTCACATGTACAATCGACAAGGAGATTGAGTGAATGTACTTAAGATTGGGTGGATCGCCAGCGCCCCTTTCTGAGGATGAATAGCAGCAAATCCCGGTGGAGGAGGAGGCGGGCAAGCCGATAAGTACGTCCTCAGGTCCGGCCGCGGTGCAGCGGTCGGGAAGCTGGGCGCCGATGGTGCTGACGTCTGGCACCGAGCGCGAGGTCGGGTGAACCCCGGCGGTGGCAGGACGGGAGGCGCGCCATAGGGGGCAGGCGGACGCGGCATGCCCCATGGCATCGCCGACTGCATCGGGGTGGACGCGAACACAGGAGGGGGCTCCATCTCCCTGCTGGAGCCCGGAGCACCGCCCGCCATTGCGGCCGCCCTCGCGGTCGGAAACCCTAGTGGGGATGGGGAAAACCCCCCGTCCTCGACGGATCCGCCGGTCGAATCCCGGCGGCTCAAAGAGCCAGGACGGCGGCGCTCCGAGTTGCGACGCCGGCGGGCCTCATGCTCGCGAACGGTGATGGTCGATTCATCACCGGCACGCGGCCGGCATCGATCTGAGCCCCGGAGTTGCCGCCTCCGGCCTCGTACTCACGGACGAGGCGCATTACCGCCTCGGTGGACCTGGTTGCCGACGGCCGTACGGCTGGATCCGTCGGCGCTGGAGACGATGGCGGAGGCGGAGGCGGAGGAGGCGAGGAGGCCATGGCGGCGGTTGATGGGACAGGGCGATGTTGTCTGTGCCAGGAGTGAATGGGGAGAGAAAAGACTAAAGCGGTGAGGGGAAGTGGGGAGCGAGGACCAAGGCAAGGCGGTGTCTCCCGCGCTTCTCCACGTATGCAACCGTTGCACGCGGGTGTGCAAAATGGCACGACAATGGGCCTGGCCCCGGAGAAACTGCCGATTCGGGCGTTCCTCCAGGGTCTGTCCCAGGGATACTTTGAGAACCGATTGAGCCACAACGCAGACCTCTTACAGCCAACCAAACGGACCGGTTTTTGTTGGACCGATGCGAGCCAAAGGGCTCACATCCTACCAAACGCGCCCCTTGCCTCGTAACTTTCCTTGCCAGATCATCAGCCTGTTGATACATTGTCGGGGCATGTCATTCAGACCTCGCTTGCTAGCTGTGCTCAAGACTCGGAACATACACGTGGATCATTTCTAACGAGTTTTATGCACCACCACCCGATCCATTCTAAACCCGAGCTCTTATACGGCTCGTTAGATTTGACGGCCTTTCGTCCATGGCAATACCACGACCATGCATATTCACTCAGGTGCATGGGCAGACCCACCATCCCTGCAGCCTGCGCGACTGCCCGGGCTTCTCACCGGCGAGCTTCCTTGACACGACGCGCGGGGAAAGTCAAGTCAAGCACTAGTTAGTTGGGGTGGGACGCACCAAAGCAGCGTTCGTTGCACTAGCGCCTTATCTTTTGAAGCTAAACAGAGGCTCGAAAGACGGAGTACGTCCGAAGTTGTTGGCTGCCTTTTTGTAGTGCGCAAGTCAGAGTGAACTTCTTCTTCTGTTCTGCGAATCTACTAACGAGAACTGCCGTACATTCTTATCCTTTCTTAATTAAGAAAGATCATAGATGAACATTTCATTTTCGATAAACAAGCAACGCCCGGGCTTCCTGCCGTTCTTTTTTCGCTGCTGCCCACTTCCACCCTTTTTGCGCTAGCGAATCTCT
This sequence comes from Lolium rigidum, assembly GCF_022539505.1. Lineage (NCBI taxonomy): Eukaryota > Viridiplantae > Streptophyta > Magnoliopsida > Poales > Poaceae > Lolium > Lolium rigidum. Next base: position 210,811,451 of record NC_061510.1, read on the forward strand.
ATTGTTTGCTTGTATCGGACTATCGGGGTGAACCCTATTCCCCGCTCATTGCGGGATGTATCTAGGGCTCCGCTCAGGGGCGATTTTATGGGATGGCCCGTTACAACCAAGTTTAGCGACGCAACTTCTTTTCTCCGGTTTTCTAGGTTTTTGGCTGTCAACTGGTTCTACGTGTATCGGTTTTTAACGAGTTATTTCCGGTTTTCCTTCTGTTTTTGGTCGATTTTAAAAATTATGAACTTTCTTTTCGAAATTTGAACTTTTTCAAAGTTCAAACTTTTTTAGATCTGAACATTTTTTCTAATTGATCTTTTTGAATTTCGAATTTTCAAGATACAAACCTTTTCAGTTTCGAACGTTTTTAAAATTCAAACATTTTTAAAATTTGAACATTTTTTAATTTGAACATTTTTTAAATTCGAGCATTTTTAAATCCGAATTTTTTTAATTTTGAACTTTTTGTGATTCAAACTTTTTTAATTCAAACATTTTTTAATCTGTACATTTTTTAGTTCAAACTTTTTTATTTTTGATTTTTTTTAGATTTAAACATTTTTAAAGATCTAAACTGAAAGGAAAGAAAAGGGAGAAGCAGTACGTTTTTTTTGGGCCCAGGTTTAGAGCGACCCACGGGGAATCTCTTCAGGCGAAGCGAATGCTGCCTCCCGCTTAAGGCGGAGAGTAGGCGCTCCCGACTACCGGGGCCCTGAGGCACCCAGACGCACACGGGACATGGGCTCATGGGCCTCATGGCTGTCCATCTCTATTCTACCTCCCTTGGAAAACTAGAGATCCCCAATTCCTAAATTCCAGCTTGTACGCTGCTTGCAAGCAAATCCAGAGTAGCTCGACCCCAAGGGCACCAGGCACAAGGCAATTAGGTTGGCTTAAATTCGAATATTAGTTGAACTTTTGTGTTAGCTTAGTTCTGCCCACTAATTTATGGAGCCTGCTGAGCGTCCCAAAGGGATCAAAATTCCCGATCCCCCGGGTCGCCCGCCGTACAATGGGCACGATCACGACATTCATCTGCAGTCAATGCTTTCTAGGAAAATAAAAAGAAAATGAAAAAGTAACACCCACGAGCGCACAATAAAATCTACCAGCGCCATCCCCGCAGAACGACCCCACTCGCCCCGGCAGCAAAGCTGCCCTCACCGGTAGCACCACAGACGTCGTCGGCAGCACCGCCGCTCTCCTACGAGGTTGACTCCTCATAGCAGTAGCGCGGCCCACTCGCAGCACCGGCGCCGCCCAAAAATAGCAATGGCATCGGCAAGCAGCAACGGTACCGGCGGCGGCAAGCACCAATGGCAGCGGGCTCACAGCAACGGCGTCGACAAGCAGCAACTATGCCGCCAGCAGCGGCTCGCTAGAACGACACCAAATTGTCGCACTTTGGCTTGCCCAGGCTTCGAAAAAATCCTGGGTCCGCCTATGCTCAAGTCTGAAGTCGAATCTATATTCAATATATAAATGCAGCATTTATATGAATAGCATCTCTGAAGCACATAGAATGTTCTGGAAAATCAAATTATTAACTAACTTTAAGTGGACTTGAGGTATTTTTTAAATGTAAATAGGTAAAACTTTAAAACGAAAATCTCACAGTAGCGTACGAATCTGAGATTCGATGCTAGTGCCAAGGAAATGATACTACTTGGTATCACGATTCTGAAAACCTTGTCTAACATCGCTGATGTATATATAAGTGCCGTTCATGTTAATCAAAAAGAAAATTCAGAGACGGCCAACCAAAAAAAAATCCAATCAATACATAATCTCCCCGTAGGTTTTTTTGCCCCAGCCAAAATCCACTTCTTGCTTTCATCTTTTTTTTAGGTGAGCACGGACGGCCTCGAAGACTTGTTGTTGGAGATCATCACGGTTCCTTTCCTTCTAGGTTTTCCAGGAAATGAGAATGATGGCGGATTTAGCCCCTGGGAGAGAAAGACCAAATTCTTTGCGAAACACGGTACATACGCAGACGCTCAGAAATGTGTATATACAGAAATTGTGTTGTCTTACAAGAATTTATTGATTGATCTTGATGTTCAAAAAAAATTGTCTTCCAACAATCTTCTAGTTGATCTAGTGTATTCTCAGAATGGAAATATTGGCGTACTACAAATATATTGTATAATCTGTTTTTGTAAATGTTTGATCGGTTTGAATCACCTGTATGTATATTTGGAATTGGTGTGTACGATTGAGGAACCCTGCTATGGGGTAGGGATGTTGATGTGGGCATTACCTTTCGGGTACCCGACATTACTATACCCGGTACAGATTATGACGATGGATCAGCCCAAAGACTCGACAAACTGGACCCGCGTGTAATATCAACTTGGAGTACAAAAAAAGAAGACTCCAATTCGTGTTCTACTAGGACTCTTGTAAACCATTGCCTAGTTGCATATATAAAGCCAGGCAGGGGCACCCCTTAGAGGATATTTAGAAACAGAAAACAAACACACGATACGCCTAGACATCGCAACCCGCGGTTTAGAACTAGACTAGATACAACAACTACGCCAACGGCGGCCCCTGTACACATATTCATATAGTGGATTGCTAGCAGGACGTACCGATCCTCCACCGCGGGGATGTGAACCTGGGTACGTCGTGTGCCTTCTTGCTCCCGAAATCTCCATCGTCGCCTTCCGTCAACCCTAAACCCCTCATGGTGGGCATTGCCGAGGAATAGCATCGACAGATGTACTTATTTTTATTCACCTATGAAGCACTATAGCCGCTTCCTTGTAGAAGCTGACATGTGCTAAATTATTGGAGTCGGCGGTTGACCGCCTATGCTAAAATACTAATACCTCCATCTCAACGCTTAAGGCATATATTTTTTGAAAAGTCAAACCAAATAAAGTTTAACTATACTTTTAGAAGAATCTATCAATAAATATGATATTTTGTAGATACCATATGAAAATATATTTCATCATCTATCTAATGATATTGATTTTGTAGTTTATGTGTTAATGATTTTTGATAAAAACTCGACCAAACTTGACATAGTTTAACTTTCTAAAAAAAATATAAGCCTTAAGATTTGGAGAGGAGGTAGTAGTAGAGACGGTTGTTGTTTATAACCGATTGAAGGGTGTTGAGTATTAGAGCCGGTTTTAAAAACTTAATAGAGATGCAACCTAGATCCGGATGGCAAAATTCAGCTCAGGACTGTTGTGGGGAACGGACTCTAACATTGAGTGTTGTATTAGTGTGCACGCACCCCTATGAACGCACGGACGTACACCCTACCTCTATTAGCACCTCCGAGAGTCTGAGTCGAAGAAACTAATCTAGTGGGTCTTGAAATTGACGAAGTCATCACATGTGACTCGTTATCGACGGGAACGTCACCTTTCACTTAAAGAATATTTTACCTTTATGAGACACAGAAGTGTTAAACCTGAGGTTTGAACTCTGGTAGATGCCACAGCGCTCCTAACCATCCAACCACGGGGGATTCTCCGAAAAGGACGGAGTTGTGACCAAGGCTAGCCAATATTTAAGTACTATCAGTATTTCATATACAAAATTCTGCAGGATAGTCGGGCAATAAAGCCAAGAGGTGGCAGCTGTCTAGATTCACTTGGAGTTGCGGCATTCGAGGAATGTGCCTAGCCTATCGGCATTCGAAGAATGTGCCTAGCCATCTTTGCTTGGCATTTGCAGAGCTAGCGGGCTGGTTGATGAGGCCAACCTAAGATGGAGGTCCAAAGTTGTTGTAATATGCCAACTAGGTATACCATGACAGGGTTCTAATTCCGGAAAGTTCGGGTGGCCCACAGATGGTGGTGAGGCCTATAACAGCCTAGTTGTTGGAGAATCAAGATGGAGGAATCCAGCCTGGATAGAAGTAGTCGGATCCGACCCATAGTAGAGATCGGTAGGATCCTTGATGTACACGACAAGATAACTTAGCTTAGCTTAGGCGTAGTCATATCTGATTGGATCGCTACCATTGTAATCCTAGATCCAGACACCTTTATAAGCCGGATACTAGGAGCCCTAGAGGCATGACACAACTCATTGTAATCTCGTACTTGTTGCCTGCTAATTTTAGACAAGCAACAGTAGGATCTCGCCCCTGTCGTGAGGTTTTCGAAGTTGGGTAAATGAGCATTACCAGGTTAAGGGAACTGCCCCTTGTATGGCAAACTGGCATAATAGGTCCTGTTGGCCGAGAAGTTGCCTTTGTAATATAGCTTAGTGAAAGATCCACAATTGAATTCTCGAGTAAACTGGGATACTAACTCGGTCAATCACAAAATGGTAAATACAAATCACTGCGTGTAAAAAAATATATACATCGGAATCATTTTAGCAAAAGCTGGCTTCCAAAACATTGGTGAACTCCATAAAATCTATCCTCGTGTCCTCGTTCATATCATATCTAGAAATCATCTGCTCACACTCACTTAACCCTACTCCGTCTAATCCTATGTCCCGAAAAACTCTTTGCAAATCTGATGCGTCGATGTACCCATCATTGTTCTCATCAAACAGCAAGAACGCCATTTTCACTTCCTGCAAGCTAGGTTCTTCGTCCACGAACAGCGTAGAGATACATTCAGAGCTAATTGCGTTCAAGGCCACACTATGTTCTTGATCAAAATTGAACCCCATCTTTCTCATGGATATCTCAGCATCAGATTGCATCTTATCTACCTCATTGTGTTCATTATTATTCAGTGCCTTGGATATCTCTGTGTTGGCGAGGACAGGCGTCGAGGTTGTGTTGGAGACAGGACAACTGCAGGACTGGAAAGAACTGGGGAAGAACCTCTGAAGCTTTGAGATGGACCAGGTGAGGATAGTGAAAAGGATGAGAATACCGAGTTCTTCTTGGAAAATTGGTTCATGATGACATGCTGCAGTGGCTGGGGACTTCTCCATTGGTGCTGGCTTCACCTGTGAACTCGGTAGTCTGGTTGTTTTGTTGAAGGGAAGATGTACCAATGGAGGATTATATAGGAACTAGGAAGCCAACTAGTTGGTTTTTGTAGCCTAACTTGTAGCTTCAAGAGAATCAATATGAAAGATCCAGGCAGGTCAGAGGATATTTCCACTTTGGAAAACGTTATGGAAGAAGAGTAAACAGCAAGATGACACTTGTTAGCCTGAGATTCAGAGAGTCTATGGTCTTGGTTCTTACTGGCTCTTTTAATCTTTTTTACTCCATTAGATGCTTCCTGGAAAGAGATGGTTCATGAGTTCTATTCCTTCTCCCTTTCTGCTCTCACACACAAAAGTCTAATGCATGTTCTATGCTCCTTGGTTTAGTACATGTTTCTTCGCGGGAATTCGTCGTGTACATGTTGGGAAACATACAGAACATGAAAACATATTTCAGAACACATCGAACATGATGAGTAATTCATGGTTCTTTTGGACCAAAAAGTAATAAATGTTCATATCATATACATTGAATGAATTGGCCGGGCAAGCCAGGCTGAAGTAGGGTAACTGCTACAGGCTCCGGATAAAAAGCCACGTTCTGATACTTGGGTCACAATGTGTACAGGGAGGGCCAAAAATGGACCGGCTCAAAGTGCCAGAGCTGGGTGGTCCAGTCTTCAATACTAAGTCATGAATTTTTTAAATAAAATATACATATGTAGTGTTTGACTACATTTTCCCAAGTTGAGTATGGATGTTGCTTACATAGAAATTTCGGGTAAGGCAGGAAGGTGATATTTCTTTCATTCTTTGGAGAAAAAAAAAACAAGACTCAAGATCTGAGGGGACATCTAGAAGACTCGATCAAGACCTCAGAAGTGGGTGTAGCGCAACCAAAACTACATGACTTTTTGAGAACCAACCTAAGGTTGGCTGGTTAGGAGGGTGGTTGTACCCCCAGCCCACCAGAGTTCAAATCCCCGATTTGACATCTGTGTGTCTCATAAAGGCGGAATATTCATTCAGTGGGAGGCGACGTTCCCGTCGACAGCGAGGTGCTTGTGGTGACTTCGTCAATTTCAAGATCCAATCCGCCGGCTCAGTCTTCCGAAGATGCTCATAGGGGTAGGGTGTGCGTGTGTGCGTTCATAGGGGCGAGTGTATGCGCGTGTATGTGAGCGTCTGCGTTTGTACCGTGTTTCTCAAAAAAAAAAAAACTACATGAATTTTTTACGGAAAGTTTCTTTGGATCCCAAGCTCCAGTGATCCGTCCAGAGATATTTATAAGTTAAAAAAAAACTAAAAATATGAACATTGTCAATGATGTAACATAAAAACATGAAAACTCGCAATGCGGAATTCTTTATATTATGGGCTACACAAAATGACAAAATCTGATCAAATTTGAAGATTCAAAAATATATATACTCACATCCACACGTTTGTTATTTTTGTGCAACTCAGAATATAAAGTAGTATTTGAAATTTATATTTGGCACGTTTGTGGGATAAACTATTGTCCACATCCGAAGTTTTTCTCAAATTTCTTTGAAACTCGTAAAAAATAACAAGATCACTGGTGCCTGGGAGCCAAAAATCTCCACTCATTTTATATTTTATTTGTACCAAAGTTTGTTGTCTGGTTCAAATCTACAGATCGATATGCATGATTCTGGTTTCTTTTCCCCGATGAAGATCTAGACTTGTACTTAGCTGTAGGTTAGGAGTTAGTAATTTAGTATCATACCAGTATCGTTATCATGTGTGTATGATCATCCAGGAAATCAGTTGTTCCTTGAAGATCTTACGTAGAAACTTTCGGAGGGTACTGTCGCAGTCTTTGATATTTGACTGAAGAAACTGTCAGTCAACAAAGTATTTTCGTTTTTACAGACACTTTCCTTCATATTTACTTTACTCCTTAATCTCTGCCGTACTAATTTAATAAAAAAAGGTGAGTTGCTTCGTCAAGTCTAAGCAGCGCGTGCATATATCTCTGTCAGATAAAGTCCTTCTCTTTCTCTGCGTGGAAATGACAAGTTCACTGCGTGGACACTATCGTCTGAACTCTTAATAAAGGAGAAAATAATCCATTGGTGCTTTTGGATGCCATGTGAGCAAGATATATGCTAGTGCCTGTGACTCATGAACGCTGTGGAATTCAGTTATAACCTGTAACAGTGACATGATACTTTATTTCAAGATTAAAACCTTGTCTGCATGCATGTGTGAGCTAATGCTTGTCGTAATTTCAGTAGGAACAAACTTTCGTGTTAGACCATCTTGTGTCCCCCCAAAGCGTCCTCCAAACGGCGCCGGATCGAGCGTCTGGGGGACGCCTCCGCTTCGTGCCGCGTTTGGGACGCGTCGCTGCCCAGCCGCGGCCCCAAACATTAAAATAACTTTTTTGTTTTTTTTTTGTATTTTCATTTTAATAGAGAGAAGGAATTTTTAGATAGAATCGAGATTTTCAAAGTTGTGCAATATATTGAAACAAATTAAACATAAAAACTTCGAAAAGTAATGTTCAAACTAATTTTTAAACTATAAGCTACTTCTTCTTTGATGGCCTCGCCTCGTCGCCCTTATGGAGGCGCTTCCTGCTCGTCACCTCTTTCGAAGAGGTAGTGGCGTTCGACGCGTCTGAGGAGCTTGTGTCCCCCTCCAGCGAGTAGTCCTTGGTGTATTCGTCGTCGTCGGTGCTCGCCGGTGGTGTCTTCGCCCGAACCCTTGCCTCCTTCTTTGCTGCTGCCGCCTCCTCAGTCGCCTCCTCCGCCTCCAGCCGTCTCCACCTGCCATATCCATCCTCTTCCTCTTCCTCCTTCTCCTCATGGCCATCGGCGGCGACGGCCTCCCCCTCCTCCTCCTGGCCGTCGTCGGCGATGGCCTCCCACTCCTCCTCCCGGTCGTCCATCGGCGGGGAACTAGAGCTGCTAGGTGTGGCAGTTCTTTCCCACCAATGGCGCCATCCCGGCGACTTCCCCTCGCTATCGGTGTCCGATGGCAAAGAGAGGTTGCTCATGGTCAGAGAGGAGAGGTTGCTCAGTCGTAGAGATGAAGGGCGTCAGCCAGTTGGAGGTCGGAATGCGCAGACGTAGGGGTCTTATTGAGCAGGGATGAATGGCAGCGCAGATATCGAAGAGGGATGCGGTTGCTCTTCCGCGGAGTTCGCGCTCCACTTTGGCGGTTCTTGCTTCGACCGACGCGGTTGCCACTGCGGCGGTTCCCCTTCCCGCAACTGCACCGTCATTGCGCGTCAATAATAACTCTGTCGCGAGGTAGGCGACGGTTGGACGTCGTTCGTGTGCCAATGACGCGGCGGGCCCGCCACTCCTCACCTCGCGTCTCGCTATGTTCGGCGCGCCCGAAGCATTCCATGTGTTGTATTGTGATCCAAATTCATATACTAAAGGGAGGCTAACTTCTGACGAGCGGAGAAAGGCCCGTCACCGGTAGGCTTGGTACGGTACGGATAGTTGGCACCGCCTATATATACATCTTGTAAGCCGCTGGCTAGGGTTTATCAGATTATAAGATAGCCCACGGCGTTTGTAAACACTCCCCGATAAAGTGAAGTTTTGCTGGCTGGCGCCCATGGTTTTTTCCCCTTCTGCGTTGGAAGGGGTTTTCCACGTTAAATCTTGTGTCTCCGATGTGTTTACCTTTATCGTTCTTATTTGCTTATCGCTTTTATAACAAGTGGTATCAGAGCCCGTGTTTTAATCTAGGGTTTTGCGACATGTCTTCCTTGAAGTTCGATCTACCGCAGCTGGATTATACCACGAGATTTTCTCTGTGGCAAGTGAAGATGAGGGCGATCCTTACCCAATCTTCTGATCTGGATGAAGCTCTTGATGGATTTGGCAAGAAAGATGCCAAGACCTGGACCGACGATGAAAAGAGGAAAGACCGTAAGGCTTTTTCATTAATTCAGCTTCATCTATCCAACAATATCTTGCAGGAAGTGATGGCTGAGAAATCCGCAGCGACGCTGTGGTTGAAATGGGAATCGATCTGCATGTCCAAAGATCTAACCAGTAAGATGCACGTGAAGATGAAGTTGTTTTCGCACAAGCTGGAACAAGGTGCGTCAATGATGAATCACCTATCATCTTTAGAGAGATCGTTTCTAATTTGTTGTTCATGGAGGTAAATTATGATGATGAGGATCTCACTCTTATACTGTTAGTCTCGTTGCCTAATTATTTTGCGAATTTTCAGACACCTTGTTATACAGTCGTGAACTAACCCTTGCCGAAGTTTATGAGGCCCTCCAGCAGAGGGAAAACATGAAATCTATGGTGCAGGCGGAGGGTTCGTCATCTAAGGAAGAAGCACTGCAGGTCCGTGGCAGGTTCGAGAACAGAAACAACAACTAAAACAACTACAACAGAGATAAGAGCAAGACCGACAGAGGTCGCTCAAAGTCCAAGGGACGAGATGGTAAGTTCTGCAAGTATTGTAAGAAAACTAGCCACAATATTGATGATTGCTGGAAGTTGCAGAACAAATAGAAAAGAAATGGTACTTACCAACCGAAAAACAAACTGATGGTGATGGTAACGCTGCTATTGTTTGCAGTGATAATTCTGATGGCGATTGCCTAGTTGTGTCTGCTGGTTGTGTTTCTGGTAATGATGAGTGGATACTTGATTCTGCATGTTCATTTCATATTTGTTGTAACAAAGACTGGTTCAGTTCTTATGAGTTTGTGCAGAGTGGAGATGTTGTGCGTATGGGAGATAAAAACCCACGTGAGATCGTGGGCATTGGCTCCGTTCAGATCAAGATGCATGATGGCATGACACGCACTCTGACAGATGTGAGACGCATACCTGGCATGGCCAGAAATCTGATCTCTCTCAGTACCCTTGATGTTGATGGGTACAAACACTCCGGTTCTCGCGGAGTTCTGAAGGTATCAAAAGGTTCTCTCGTTCACATGATTGGTGATATGAATTCTGCAAAATTATATGTTCTTAGAGGTAGCACTTTGTCTGGTATTGATGCTGCTGTTATTTATGATGAACCTGGTAAAACTAATCTGTGGCATATGCGTCTTGGACATATGAGTGAACATGGCATGGCAGAATTGCACAGGAGAGACCTGCTAGATGGCTGCAATTTGAGTAAATTTGAGTTATGTGAGCACTGCATTTTTTGTAAGCGTAAAAGAGTTAAATTCAATGCTTCCGTTCATACCACTAAAGGGATTCTAGATTATGTGCATGCTGATGTGTGGGGACCTTCCCGCAAGACTTCTCTTGGTGGTGCAAATTACATGCTTACTATCATAGATGATTACTCCAGAAAAGTGTGGCCTTTCTTTCTGAAACATAAATCTTATGTGTTTGATGCTTTTAGAAAGTGGAAAGTATGGTAGAGAAGCAAACAGAAAAGAAAGTTAAATTGCTTTGTACTGACAATGACATGGAGTTTTATTCTAATGTTTTCAATGATTATTGCAGCGACGAAGGCAATGTCAGGCACCACACCATCCCATATACTCCTCAGCAGAATGGTGTGGCGGAGAGGATGAACATAACCATCATCTCCAAGGCTCGCTGCATGTTGTCCAATGCTGGTATGCATAGACGTTTTTGGGCTGAAGCAGCCTCCACCGCTTGTTACATCATAAACAGGTCACTTTGCATTCCGCTTGATAAGAAAACTCCTATTGAGGTATGGTCTGATTCACCTGCTGATTATTCACAGTTGAGAGTTTTTGGTAGCACTGCTTATGCTCATGTTGATAATGGAAAGCTAGAGCCTAGGGTTGTTAAGTGTGTGTTTCTTGGTTATGGTTCAGGAGTTAAGGCATACAAGTTATAGAATCCTGAAACTAAGAAAATTTTGCATAGCAGGAATGTAGTCTTTAATGAGGCTGTCATGTTTTATAAGAGTTCATCTACATATGTTATTGATGTTGTTGATTTTTCTGATAATTCTGATGATGAACAACAGAGGATTAGTGTGCAGGTGGAGCACGTGGAGGAGAAAGAAAATGATGTTGCTGAAAATGATAACATTGTTGTTCAGCACTCACCACCTGTTTTGCAGCAAACAAATTGTTCCATTGCTGCTGATAGACCGAGACGTAACAAAGGTCCACGTCCTCGTTTAATTGAAGAACGTAATCTTGTTCACCATGCTTTGAGTTGTGCTGAACAGGTGGAGCATGATACTGAACCTGCTACATATGCTGAGGCCGTTGCATCCGTTGACCGCGTGAAGTGGATTTCCGCTATGCAAGAGGAGATGCAATCGCTTGACAAGAATGGCACATGGGATGTTGTGCCCTTACTTAAACAAAAGAAGGTTGTCCGCTGTAAGTGGATATTTAAAATAAAGGAAGATTTGTCTCCTAATGAGCCTCCGAGGTTTAAGGCAAGATTAGTAGCAAAAGGTTTCATCCAAATTCCAGGTATTGATTATAATGGTGTATTCTCTCCGGTTGTGAAGCATAGTTTCATTCGTGCATTTTTTGGTATTGTGGCTATGCATGATCTTGAGCTTGAGCAGCTAGATGTAAAGACTGCTTTCTGCATGGTGAGCTTGAGGAGGAGATATGAATGGACCAACCTGAAGGTTTTGTTGTGCCTGATAAGGAGGATCTTGTTTGCAAGTTGAAGAGGTCCCTTTACGGTCTGAAACAGTCTCGAAGACAGTGGTATAAAAGGTTTGATTCATTTATGATTGCACATAAGTTTAAGAGATCTCAGTATGATAGTTGTTTTTATATCAAATTTGTTAATGTATCACCAATATACTTGTTGTTATATGTTGATAATATGTTGATTGCTGCCAAGAGCGAGAAAGAGATCAATACTTTAAAGTCACAATTAAGTAGTGAGTTTGAGATGAAGGATCTTGGTGCTGCTAAGAAAATACTAGGTATGGAAATTACAAGAGACAGAAAATCTAGTGTATTATTTCCGAGTCAGCAAAATTACATTCAGAAAGTTCTTCATCGTTTTAATATGCATGATGCAAAGTCTGTTAGTACACCTATTGCTCCTCACTTTAAGTTGTCAGCATTGCAATGTCCTAGTACTGATGGAGATATTGAGTGCATGTCACGAGTTCCATATTCTGGTGTTGTTGGTTCCTTGATGTATGCCATGGTCTGTTCTCGCCCTGATTTGTCATATGCTATGAGTTTGGTCAGTCGATACATGGCTAATCCTGGTAAAGAACATTGGAAAGTTGTTCAGTGGATTTTCAGGTACCTTCGTGGCACATCCAAAGCTTGCTTGGAGTTTGTCAAGACTGGTGAGGGACTCGTAAGCTATGTGGATTCAGATTTTGCTGCCGATTTGGATAAGAGAAGATCCCTCACAGGTTATGTGTTCACTGTTGGTGGATGTGATGTGAGTTGGAAGGCAACGTTACAACCTGTTGTTGCCCAATCTACAACCGAAGCAGAATATATAGCAATTAATGAAGCTTGCAAAGAGTCTGTTTGGTTGAAAGGTTTGTATGCTGAGCTTTGTGGAGATGATTCTTGCATTAACTTGTTTTCTGACAGTCAAAATACAATATACCTTACTAAAGATCAAATGTTCCATGAGAGGACAAAGCACATTGATATCAAGTACCATTATGTTCGCGACATTGTTTCTCAAGGTAAACTGAAGGTATGTAAGATAAGTACTCATGATAATCCTGCTGATATGATGACAAAGCCAGTTCCTGTTTCCAAGTTTGAACTTTGCTCGAGCTTGGTTGGTAAAACTGTTTAGCCCAAGTGGTTGTTGGCGCCAGCAAGTGTTTTTCTTTGTTGTTCAGGAGATTGTTGAAGTTCATGCTACAAGATGGAATTTGTCTCAAGGTGGAGTTTGTTGTATTGTGATCCAAATTCATATACTAAAGGGAGGCTAACTTCTGACGAGCGGAGCGAGGCCCGTCGCCGGTAGGCTTGGTACGGTACGGATCGTTGGCACCACCTATATATAGTTATATACATCTTGTAAGCCGCCGGCTAGAGTTTATCAGATTATAAGATAACCCACGGTGTTTGTAAACACTCCCCGATAAAGTGAAGTTTTGCTGGCTGGCGCCCGTGGTTTTTTTCCCCTTCTGTGTTGGAAGGGGTTTTCCACGTTAAATCTTGTGTCTCCGCTGCGTTTACCTTTATCGTTCTTCGTTATTTGCTTGTCGTTTTTATAACACCCTGTGAAGCGGAAACGGGCTCGGGACGCCGGACACCGTATTGGTCGTACCAGACGGAAGGAGGCTTTGGAGCGCGCGACTGAGGCCAAAAAAATGTCCGACGCACTAGAAAAATCTTTGGGGACGCGGCTGGAGATGCTCGTAGCATGCCCTTTGCAAGGTGTCAAGCTTCAACTGGGCAAAACCGACTTGATGAGCTGCTAGGTGCAGTTTTATTTCATCAGATGAGTTAGTGGAGGCTCACAAGTTATCTGCCTAAGTGCTGAATCCACTATGAGCTCAAAATAAAGGGGCCAACTTTACTTTACCCGAAGTCTGCAGCCCACCCTGCCTACATCAGGATAAGAAAATCCGGTACCAGATTGGAAAAATCCTCAGAATCATCTGCGCCGTGTCACCATCCTAAATTCCTGTTTTGATTACCTCTTGCAAGCTCTTCTTGGCCTAAATCATTCCTTTGCCAATCGCAGTTGCCTCCTTTTCTCTCACCCCTCCTTTTCGTGATATGTATATCTTCCCTTTCCGCGTGCGTTCCTAGCAAATAGCAATTCACAGTTCCAAGAAACAGCACATGCCTACGAAATGCTGGCCACCTACTTTTCTAGTCATAGAAAAGCTCATCATGTGAGCTAATGAAGCACTTAAGAGAAGGTGCTTAACTACTTATATAGCAACTAAGGTTGTGGAGGATGCTTCAGAAGCCTCAATCTGTTCCATGACTACTGCCAACTGTGCTATAAAATAGCTTGGAGTTCAGGTCCTCTACATGAACCCCTCATGGGTGCAGAAGAAGAGTAGAGACACTCAGAGAAAATGCTTCAGATGACACGGATGGAGAGATCGCCTGCGCTGCACCTGGCAGTGGTGGCTCTGCTGGGCTTCTGCTGCCTCGTCCATGCTTCAAGTGCTGCGATTCAATTTCCACCTGGTAACCTTCTCATCCCGTCTAGATATTTAATTCTACTGTTCTGAATGAGTTGTGACAAATTTATTCCTATATGTGTCAGCAGCCCCGAGGGTGCAGCGGGAGACCGAGGCGATCCCAGCTTCAAGTGGGGCAGATGGCCAGGTGATATACTCTTGAACTATCTGTGATCACAAGTTAATTTACATGATACTTTCTTTAAGATTTATATTACTTAGGTAAGGTGTTGTCCAGATTTTACCGCATGTTCATGCAAGTAGTACTAGCTGTTTCAGACCTCACTCTCTCGGGTAGTCAGGTTTCAAACTGTAGTTGGCCTTAATCTTTGGTATGATCACCCCAGGCTGTCATAACACGAGAGGCCAATTCCGGCGGCTTCAGCAGAAGGATGGAGATGGATATGGAGCTGGAGGACTACCCGGGCTCTGGGGCCAACGACCGGCACTCACCGTGGCGGCAAGAAAGGAGGAACTGAGAACATGGAGCAAAGCTGCATTTGTATCTGCAGTGTTGCACAGTTGTGTATATTTCTCACACTGCCATATCTCTACTACTGGTGTAACCTATAAGATCGATTCTTGTTATTTGCAAGGGCATAAAGATCACATATACTCCTATAAGCATCAGCTTAGTTGAGTGTACATTATGTGTGGCGTGTGGCATAGAAGAATTTTTTTGTGTGAGTTATCTCGCCACAGACTAATCCGCTGACTTCAACAAAAAGATGACACATGTTTATTCCCTCAAAAAAAAGATGACACAGGTTTCTCTGCGCCGGGTCCAACCAGTTAAGAGTCCTTGACCTCCTGCCACAAGTCTCCTCTCAAAAGTGGAGGGGAGGGAGATGCCATGGACGACTGAAGGTGAATCACCTGACGGAGTGACGGAGACTCGCCATTGCATCGGCACCTCTTCGTACCATGGGCGGACGAAGCGGGTGGGCCGAGGGGGCCGTGGCCCACCCAGAAATTTGAGAATTTTTTGACTACCCATCATCTGACTGGCCCAATTTGGCACACAGTTAAGGTCCGGCCCATTTACCGAGCGCTTGCACTAAAGGAAATTAAAAAAGGATTTGTATTTTTGTGTCCCTGGTTCGTTAGTTGTACTCAGTTTTCCCCAGCCCCTTAGTTTTTCCTCAGTTTTCCCCTCCCTCTAGTTTGAAACCCCTCGCAGACGCTCAGACGGGAGGGTTGCCGTCTGGTCAGAGGCCTTCACCGTTAACGGTGATGGCTAGGGAGCCGCGTTGGTGTTGAATTGACCGTTTCTTTCGAACTGTGTTGACTGTTGACCGGAGGAGCTCACCCAAAGCTTTCCACTCCGCCCGAGACCGGAGGAGCTCACACACCGCCCTCCGCCGCCACGCCGTCCCGCCCTCCTACCTTATGGCGTCGTCCGCCGCCGAGCCGCCCCCACCACCACCCCCGGGAGGCGGAGAGGGCTCCGCCTCCACCAGATCTAGATCTACCCCTGTCGCGGAGTTTGTATGTCCATCTGGTGTGCCAACTCTTCCCGTCAACCGCGGAGAAGATTGGGAATCGGAGGGATCTAACGCATGAATTCCATCTGGGTAAGCATCGTCTGCCTATGTGAATTAACAGTAGGCGGTTTTTGAGCGCCAATCGTTGTTGCTCAACTAACTGCGTTGCTTTTCGAATAGGATTGATCCAGCGCTGGCTTTTCGGCTGGTGGTTAGGCTGGATTCTAGCTTTACGCGTGATTCTAAACGCTATAAGAATGGGTTTTACTTCCTCGCGGGGTGGTTGCAACCACCATCTCGTTGAGGAATTTGAAAGCTAACATCCGCGCTAAGTACAGTTCGGAGCTCGACGACGCAGTTCATTTCGAATATTTGCACAACAAGGAGGGAAGATTTGTTCCACTAATTTCCGACGACGATCTGGGAATTCTTTTTGCTTTGAATGCTTCTTGCCAGTTCGGTAAAATTGGTATCCATGTGGACAGGGGCCGGGCATCATCTCTCTTTAGTGCTGGGGCATCATCAGGTGGTCGGGCATCATGTCTGTCTACTACTGCTGCCTCTGCTAACAGTGTGCGCCGCGGCGCTCCTTGTAGGTCCACAGCAGCACCATCTGTCCCCAGTGCTAGTGGTAGCCAGATCGTTCGTACGGTCGATGTGGAGGACGATGCAGACATTGAGGATCGGTCTCCTCAAGATGATGATCATGAGTTGATGTTTCCTGAATTGGTAGATCGATGCGATAAACGAGGCAATGGAGGATCAATACATGGAAGATATTGCTTTTGGTGCCGGATTTGATGACACCGATGATGAAGAGAAGAATGAGAATGATGACAGCCTCGTTTTAGCCGATTACGAAGGTGAAGACTTGCCAACAATTGAGTGGAACAGGGAGGATCCCCAGCTTGCAGAAGGCACCGTGTTTCAAACGATGATGGACTACCGTAATGCAATTACTACATATCACATTCTCACTAAGAATATTATGATGTTATTAAAAGTGAGCCAGGTAGGTTCACAGTTAAATGCCCATACCTAAGGTGTAGGTGGAGGCTGCATGCATCCACAATACGCAGAAGCAGCTTGGTTCAGGTACTACGCCAACCAGTTGTGTATTTAGATCACGGGGTAAAATTTGTTATCTATTACTGACATCCCTTATCATTATGTTTCAGATAAAGAAGAATAAGGAGATCCATAGGTGTCCACCTCTAGGGGAGAGCCGGAGCTGAAAACAAAGCTAGCGAAGACTAGGTGGTTGGCGGATATAATCCTAGATTGGCTAAGAGAAAATCCTTCACTTGGTCCAACAAAGCACTCGTAAAAAGGTGGTTGAGAAGTATAAAATGGAAGTACCTTACATGAGGATGTTCTATGCAAAGGAAATGGCTCTTGACAAGATCAATGGTCCATGGAATGAAAGCTTTCGGTTGCTTTACACTTTCAAAGCTGAAGTGGAGATGGCTAGTCCGAAGCAAGTGTTGTAGCGATAGACAAGCATACAGTTCCCTACAAATTGAAAAGCGGGAAGGTAATGCACAAGGAATGTGTTAGAAGGGCTTTTGTTTGTTTCAAACCTTGCTGGAAAGGCTTGTTGGACGGTTCTAGGCCTTATTTGTCCGTGGATGCATCAGCTCTTCATGGCAGTTTTAAAGGACAGCTAGTTGCTGCTACTGCAGTTGATGGACATAATTGGATGTTCCCTGTTGCTTATGGAGTTTTGGAGGTTGAGTCATGATACGTCTCCGACGTATCGATAATTTCTTATGTTCCATGCCATATTATTGATGATACCTACATGTTTTATGCATACTTTATGTCATATTCGTGCATTTTCTGGAACTAACCTATTAACAAGATGCCGAAGTGCCGCTTGTCGTATTCTCGCTGTTTTTGGTTTCGGAAATCCTAGTAACGAAATATTCTCGGAATCGGACGAAATCAAGACCCGGGGTCCTATTTTTCCCGAGCCTTCCAGAACACTCGAGAGCCGCCGTAGGGAAGCCCCGGGGGCCCCACACCACACCCCGGCGCGGCCGGAGGGGGGCCGCGCCGCCCTATGGTGTGGGCCCCCGTGCCCCCTCCGAGGCTGCCCTTCCGCCTATTTAAAGCCTCCATCGAGAAAACCCCGATACGAAGAACCACGATACGAAAACCTTCCGGAGCCGCCGCCATCGCGAAGCCAAGATCCGGGGGACAGGAGTCTCCGTTCGCGCACCCTGCCGGAGCAGGGGAAGTGCCCCGGAAGGCTTCTCCATCGACACCGCTGCCATCTCCACCGCCATCTTCATCACCGCTGCTGCTCCCATGAGGAGGGAGTAGTTCTCCATCGAGGCTCGGGGCTGTACCGGTAGCTATGTGGTTCATCTCTCTCCTATGTGCTTCAATACAATAATCTCATGAGCTGCCTTACATGATTGAGATTCATATGATGATGCTTGTAATCTAGATGTCATTATGCTAGTCAAGTGAGTTTTACTTATGTGATCTCCGGAGACTCCTTGTCCCACGTGTGTAAAGGTGACAGTGTGTGCACCGTGTGGGTCTCTTAGGCTATATTTCACAGAATACTTATTCACTGTTATGAATGGCGTAGTGAAGTGCTTATTTATATCTCTTTATGATTGCAATGTATTTTGTATCACAATTTATCTATGTGCTACTCTAGCAATGTTATTAAAGTAGTTTTATTCCTCCTGCACGGTGTAATGGTGACGAGTGTGTGCATCCGTGTTAGTACTTGGTTTATGCTATGATTATGATCTCTTGTAGATTATGAAGTTAACTATTGCTATGATAGTATTGATGTGTATTATTCCTCCTACATAGCATGAAGGTGACAAGTGTGCATGCTATGTTAGTACTTGGTTTAGTCTTATTGATCTTTCATGCACTCTAAGGTTATTTAAATATGAACATTGAATTGTGGAGCTTGTTAACTCCGGCATTGAGGGTTCGTGTAATCCTACGCAATGTGTTCATCATCCAACAAGAGTGTAGAGTATGCATTTATCTATTCCGTTATGTGATCAAAGTTGAGAGTGTCCACTAGTGAAAGTCTAATCCCTAGGCCTTGTTCCTAAATATCGCTATCGCTGCTTGTTTATCGTTTCTACTGCGTTACTACTGCTGCGTTACTACTCGCTTGTTTATCGTCCCGGGCAAAGCACTTTTCCGGTGCCGTTGCTACTACTTATTCATACCACCTGTATTTCACTATCTCTTCGCCGAACTAGTGCACCTATTAGGTGTGTGGGGGACACAAGAGACTTCTTGCTTTATGGTTGCAGGGTTGCATGAGAGGGATATCTTTGACCTCTTCCTCCCTGAGATCGATAAACCTTGGGTGATCCACTTAAGGGAAACTTGCTGCTGTTCTACAAACCTCTCGCTCTTGGAGGCCCAACACTGTCTACAAGAATAGAAGCTCCGATACGTCTCCGACGTATCGATAATTTCTTATGTTCTATGCCATATTATTGATGATACCTACATGTTTTATGCACACTTTATGTCATATTAGTGCATTTTCCGGAACTAACCTATTAACAAGATGCCGAAGTGCCAGTTCCTCGTTTTCTCGCTGTTTTTGGTTTCGTAAATCCTAGTAACGAAATATTCTCGGAATTGGACGAAACGAAGACCCAGTGGCCCTATTTTTCCACGGAGCTTCCGTAAGACCGAAGAACACACGAAGTGGGGCCACGAGGTGGCCAAACTATAGGGCGGCGCGGCCCAAGCCCCGGCCGCGCCGACCTATAGTGTGGGCCCCTCGTTAGCCCCCCGACTCGCCCTTCCGCCTACTTAAAGCCTCCGTCGCGAAACCCCCGAGGCGAAAAACCACGATACGGAAAACCTTACCGAGACGCCGTCGCCGCCGATCCCATCTCGGGGGATTCCGGAGATCTCCTCCGGCACCCTGCCGGAGAGGGGATTCATCTCCCGGAGGACTCTACACCGCCATGGTCGCCTCCGGAGTGATGAGTGAGTAGTTCACCCCCGGACTATGGGTCCATAGCAGTAGCTAGATGGTTGTCTTCTCCTCATTGTGCTTCATTGTTGGATCTTGTGAGCTGCCTAACATGATCAAGATCATCTATCCGTAATTCTATATGTTGTGTTTGTCGGGATCCGATGGATAGAGAATACCATGTCATGTTAATTATCAAGTTGTTATACATGTGTTGTTTATGATCTTGCATGCTCTCCGTTTCTAGTAGAGGCTCAGCCAAGTTTTTACTTTTAACTCCAAGAGGGAGTATTTATGCTCGATAGTGGGTTCATGCCCGCATTGACACCTGGGGAGTGACGAGAAACCCCTAAGGTTGTGTTGTGCTCGTTGCCACTAGGGATAAAACATTGGCGCTATGTCCGAGGATGTAGTTGTTGATTACATTACGGACCATACTTAATGCAATTGTCTGTTGTTTAGCAACTTAATACGGGAGGGGGTTCGGATGATAACCTCGAAGGTGGACTTTTTAGGCATAGATGCGATTGGATGGCGGTCTATGTACTTTGTCGTAATGCCCAATTAAATCTCACTATACTTATCATGTCATGTATGTGCATTGTTATGCCCTCTCTATTTGTCAATTGCCCGACCGTAATTTGTTCACCCAACATGCTTTTATCTTATGGGAGAGACACCTCTAGTGAACTGTGGACCCCGGTCCATTCTTTAATACCGAAATACAAATCTGCTGCAATACTTGTTTTACTATTTTCTCTCGCAAACAATCATCTTCCACACAATACGGTTAATCCTTTGTTACAGCAAGCCGGTGAGATTGACAACCTCACTCGTTTCGTTGGGGCAAAGTACTTTGGTTGTGTTGTGCAGGTTCCACGTTGGCGCCGGAAACTCCGGTGTTGCGCCGCACTACATCCCGCCACCATCAACCTTCAATGTGCTTCTTGGCTCCTCCCGGTTCGATAAACCTTGGTTTCTTTCTCGAGGGAAAACTTGCCGCTGTGCGCATCATACCTTCCTCTTGGGGTTGCCCAACGAACGTGTGAAATACACGCCATCAAGCATATTTTCTGGCGCCGTTGCCGGGGAGATCAAGACACGCTGCAAGGGGAGTCTCCACTTCTCAATCTCTTTACTTTGTTTTTGTCTTGATTTATTTTATTTACTACTTTGTTTGCTGCATTATATCGAAACACAAAAAAAAAATTAGTTACTTGTTTTACTTTACTTAATATCATGCATGTTTTTATTTCACTAGTTAAGCATAATGAAAAACAACAAAAATATGAGAGATCTTTATGAACTTTATCTTGAATTAGGACATGATGTGTTTGAAGAGAGAATTAAAAAACCCATGGAACTTTATATGCATGCTAATGGGAATGTTATTACTATGGATGCTTTGAACACCATTGTTGCTAATGCTATGGAAAATTCTAAGCTTGGGGAAGCTGGCTCCGATGAGCATGATCTTTTTAGTCCCCCAAGCATTGAGGAGAAAATTTTCTTTTATGATTACAATATGCCTCCTATATATGATGATAGCCACTTTGTTGAATTTGCTCCCACTACAACTAATAAAATTGATTATGCTTACGTGGAGAGTAATAATTTTATGCATGAGACTCATGATAAGAATGCTTTATGTGATAGTTACATTGTTGAGTTTGCTCATGATGCTACTGAAAATTATTATGAGAGAGCAAAATATGGCTGTAGAAATTTTCATGTTACTAAAACACCTCTCTATGTTCTGAAATTTTTGAAGCTACACTTGTTTTATCTTCCTATGCTTGTTACTTTGCTCTTCATGAACTTGTTTATTTACAAGATTCTTATGCATAGGAAGCATGTTAGGCTTAAATTTGTTTTGAATTTGCTTCTTGATACTCTCTTTTGCCTCATACTCTATTTTTCATGTGAGCATCATTAAAACTCGTTGAGCCCATCTTAATGGCTATAAAGAAAGAACTTCTTGGGAGACAACCCATGTTTTTACTCCAGTATTTTTGTTTTATATTTGTGTCTTGGAAGTTGTTTACTACTGTAGCAACCTCTCCTTATCTTAGTTTTGAGTTTTGTTGTGCCAAGTAAAGTCTTTGATAGAAAAGTAAGTACTAGATTTGGATTACTGCGCAGTTCCAGATTTCTTTGCTGTCACGAATCTGGGTCTATCTCCCTGTAGGTAGCTCAGAAAATTACGCCAATTTACGAGCATGATCCTCAGATATGTACGCAACTTTCATTCAATTTGAGCATTTTCGTTTGAGCAAGTCTGGTGGCCTAATAAAATCCATCTTTACGGACTGTTCTGTTTTGACAGATTTTGTCTTTTATTTCGCATTGCCTCTTTTGCTATGTTGGATGAATTTCTTTGATCCACTAATGTCCAGTAGCTTTATGCAATGTCCAGAAGTGTTAATAATGATTGTGTCACCTCTGAACATGTGAATTTTTATTATGTACTAACCCTCTAATGAGTTGTTTCGAGTTTGGTGTGGAGGAAGTTTTCAAGGATCAAGAGAGGAGTATGATGCAATATGATCAAGGAGAGTGAAAGCTCTAAGCTTGGGGATGCCCCGTGGTTCACCCCTGCATATTATAAGAAGACTCAAGCGTCTAAGCTTGGGGATGCCCAAGGCATCCCCTTCTTCATCGACAACATTATCAGGTTCCTCCCCCGAAACTATATTTTTATTCCGTCACATCTTATGCACTTTGCTTGGAGCGTCGGTTTGTTTTTGTTTTTGTTTTGTTTGAATAAAATGGATCCTAGCATTCACTTTATGGGAGAGAGACACGCTCCGCTGTTGCATATGGACAAATATGTCCTTAGGCTCTACTCATAGTATTCATGGCGAAGTTTCATCTTCGTTAAATTGTTATATGGTTGGAATTGGAAAATACTACATGTAGTAACTCTAAAATGTCTTGGATAATTTGATACTTGGCAATTGTTGTGCTCATGCTTAAGCTCTTGCATCATATACTTTGCACCCATTAATGAAGAAATACTTAGAGCTTGCTAATTTGGTTTGCATATTTGGTTTCTCTAGAGTCTAGATAACATCTAGTATTGAGTTTTGAACAACAAGGAAGACGGTATGGAGTCTTATAATGTTTACCATATGTCTTTTATGTGAGTTTTGCTGTACCGTTCATCCTTGTGTTTGTTTCAAATAACCTTGCTAGCCTAAACCTTGTATCGAGAGGGAATACTTCTCATGCATCCCAAATACTTGAGCCAACCACTATGCCATTTGTGTCCACCATACCTACCTACTACATGGTATTTATCCGCCATTCCAAAGTAAATTGCTTGAGTGCTACCTTTAAAATTCCATCATTCACCTTTGCAATATATAGCTCATGGGACAAATAGCTTAAAAACTATTGTGGTATTGAATATGTACTTATGCACTTTATCTCTTATTAAGTTGCTTGTTGAGCGATAACCATGTTTCGGGGACGCCATCAACTATTCTTTGTTGGATATCATGTGAGTTGCTATGCATGTCCGTCTTGTCCGAAGCAAGAGAGATCTACCACCTTCATGGTTGGAGCATGCATATTGTTAGAGAAGAACTTTGGGCCGCTAACTAAAGCCATGATTCATGGTGGAAGTTTCAGCTTTGGACATATATCCTCAATCTCATATGAGAATAATAATTGTTGCCACATGCTTATGCATTAAAGAGGAGTCCATTATCCGTTGTCCATGTTGTCCCGGTATGGATGTCTAAGTTGAGAATAATCAAAAGCGAGAAATCCAAAATGCGAGCTTTCTCCTTAGACCTTTGTACAAGCGGCATGGAGGTACCCCATTGTGACACTTGGTCAAAACATGTGCATTGCAAAGATCCGGTAGTCCAAGTTAATTAGGACAAGGTGCGGGCACTATTAGTATACTATGCATGAGACTTGCAACTTGTAAGATATAATGTACATAACTCATATGCTTTATTACTACCGTTGACAAAATTGTTTCATGTTTTCAAAATAAAAGCTCTAGCACAAATATAGCAATCGATGCTTTCCTCTTTGAAGGACCATTCTCTTTACTTTTATGTTGAGTCAGCTTCACCTATCTCTCTCCACCTCAAGAAGCAAACACTTGTGTGAACCGTGCATTGATTCCTACATACTTGCATATTGTACTTGTTATATTACTCTGTGTTGATAATTATCCATGAGATATACATGTTACAAGTTGAAAGCAACCGCTGAAACTTAATCTTCCTTTGTGTTGCTTCAATGCCTTTACTTTGATTTATTGCTTTATGAGTTAACTCTTATGCAAGACTTATTAATACTTGTCTTGAAGTACTATTCATGAAAAGTCTTTGCTATATGATTCACTTGTTTTCTCATGTCATTACCATTGTTTTGATCGCTGCATCCACTACATATGTTTACAAATAGTATGATCAAGGTTATGATGGCATATCACTTCAGAAATTATCTTTGTTATCGTTTTACCTCGCTCGGGACGAGCAGAACTAAGCTTGGGGATGCTTGATACGTCTCCGACGTATCGATAATTTCTTATGTTCTATGCCATATTATTGATGATACCTACATGTTTTATGCACACTTTATGTCATATTAGTGCATTTTCCGGAACTAACCTATTAACAAGATGCCGAAGTGCCGGCTCTCGTTTTCTCGCTGTTTTTGGTTTCGGAAATCCTAGTAACGAAATATTCTCGGAATTGGACGAAACGAAGACCCGGGGCCCTATTTTTCCACGGAGCTTCCGGAAGACCGAAGAACACACGAAGTGGGGCCACGAGGTGGCCAAACTATAGGGCGGCGCGGCCCAAGCCCTGGCCGCGCCGACCTATAGTGTGGGCCCCTCGTTAGCCCCCCGCCTCTGCCCTTCCGCCTACTTAAAGCCTCCGTCGCGAAACCCCTGAGGCGAAAAACCACGATACGAAAAACCTTACTGAGACGCCGTCGCCGCCGATCCCATCTCGGGGGATTCGGAGATCTCCTCCGGCACCCTGCCGGAGAGGGGATTCATCTCCCGGAGGACTCTACACCGCCATGGTCGCTCCGGAGTGATGAGTGAGTAGTTCACCCCTGGACTATGGGTCCATAGCAGTAGCTAGATGGTTGTCTTCTCCTCATTGTGCTTCATTGTTGGATCTTGTGAGCTGCCTAACATGATCAAGATCATCTATCCGTAATTCTATATGTTGTGTTTGTCGGGATCCGATGGATAGAGAATACCATGTCATGTTAATTATCAAGTTATTATACATGTGTTGTTTATGATCTTGCATGCTCTCCGTTTCTAGTAGAGGCTCGGCCAAGTTTTTACTTTTAACTCCAAGAGGGAGTATTTATGCTCGATAGTGGGTTCATGCCTCGCATTGACACCTGGGGAGTGACGAAAGCCCTAAGGTTGTGTTGTGCTGTTGCCACTAGGGATAAAACATTGGCGCTATGTCCGAGGATGTAGTTGTTGATTACATTACGCACCATACTTAATGCAATTGTCTCGTTGTTTAGCAACTTAATACCGGAGGGGGTTCGGATGATAACCTGAAGGTGGACTTTTTAGGCATAGATGCAGTTGGATGGCGGTCTATGTACTTTGTCGTAATGCCCAATTAAATCTCACTATACTTATCATGTCATGTATGTGCATTGTTATGCCCTCTCTATCTGTCAATTGCCCGACTGTAATTTGTTCACCCAACATGCTTTTATCTTATGGGAGAGACACCTCTAGTGAACCGTGGACCCCGGTCCATTCTTTAATACTGAAATACAAATCTGCTGCAATACTTGTTTTACTATTTTCTCTGCAAACAATCATCTTCCACACAATACGGTTAATCCTTTGTTACAGCAAGCCGGTGAGATTGACAA
>NC_061510.1:210836897-210907739 GCF_022539505.1 Lolium rigidum
CGTATTTAACGTTTACGTGTGTGCCCTGCAGGAAACTAAGCGAGGCATCATCCACACCTTCCCGACCAGGTATAGGTCAGGTGGCACGCCCTTGCAGTTGGCATCGGCGCGTGCGACCAGGAGGCTTTGCGGGCCGTCGCTCTGAGGGACTGGGGCCAGCCGCAGCCCTAGTTGTTCCCGGCTCTACGGTGTTGCCCGTCTCTGCCCGCCAGGGGGTTTCTGACGTCAACAGTCTCTTAGGCTATATTTCACAGAATACTTATTCACTGTTATGAATGGCGTAGTGAAGTGCTTATTTATATCTCTTTATGATTGCAATGTATTTTGTATCACACTTTATCTATGTGCTACTCTAGCAATGTTATTAAAGTAGTTTTATTCCTCCTGCACGGTGTAATGGTGACAGTGTGTGCATCCGTGTTAGTACTTGGTTTATGCTATGATTATGATCTCTTGTAGGTTATGAAGTTAACTATTGCTATGATAGTATTGATGTGTATTATTCCTCCTACATAGCATGAAGGTGACAGTGTGCATGCTATGTTAGTACTTGGTTTAGTCTTATTGATCTTTCATGCACTCTAAGGTTATTTAAATATGAACATTGAATTGTGGAGCTTGTTAACTCCGGCATTGAGGGTTCGTGTAATCCTACGCAATGTGTTCATCATCCAACAAGAGTGTAGAGTATGCATTTATCTATTCTGTTATGTGATCAAAGTTGAGAGTGTCCACTAGTGAAAGTCTAATCCCTAGGCCTTGTTCCTAAATACTGCTATCGCTGCTTGTTTACTGTTTTTCTGCGTTACTACTCGCTGCGTTACTACTCGCTTGTTTATCGTCCTGGGCAAAGCACTTTTCTGGTGCCGTTGCTACTACTTATTCATACCACCTGTATTTCACTATCTCTTCGCCGAACTAGTGCACCTATTAGGTGTGTTGGGGACACAAGAGACTTCTTGCTTTGTGGTTGCAGGGTTGCATGAGAGGGATATCTTTGACCTCTTCCTCCCTGAGATCGATAAACCATGGGTGATCCACTTAAGGGAAACTTGCTGCTGTTCTACAAACCTCTGCTCTTGGAGGCCCAACACTGTCTACAAAAATAGAAGCTCCCGTAGACATCAAGTCACAGGAAAGTTGGACTTAGTTTCTGCAGAATTTGCGCGACCTTATAGGTCATCCACCAGGACTTGTTATCCACACAGACGCTTGCAAAGGTTTGGAGAGTGCGGTAGAAGCAGTATTCCCTGGAGTGGAGCATAGGGAATGTATGCGACACTTGGTACAGAATTTTACAAAGAAATTCAAGGGTAAAGTTTTTACTGACAACCTATGGCCAGCTTCATACACATGCAGCTCTAGGAAGCATCTGTTTCATTTGGATGTGTTGTATAAACAAAAACCTGGGGTGAAGGAGTACTTGGATGAACATCATGGTAGGGTGTGGTCAAGAAGCCAATTCAATGAAATTTGCAAGGTAGACTATGTAACAAGTAACCTTGCGGAGGGTTTCAATTCAAAGATCAAGTCATTGAAAGGGCTTATGCTGTGGCAAATATTTGATAAGATTCGGCAGATGATCATGATAAAGATCGATCTGCATCAAAGAGTTGCATCCATAAAATATGTTGGCCATACGAAACAGCGGAGCGTAATATCTCCAATATAAAGAATGCTAGGATCCGATTTTATTCAAACAAAAACAAAAAACTAAAGCAAACAGACGCTCCAAGCAAAGCACATAAGATGTGATTGAATAAAAATATAGTTTCACTAGAGGAACCTGATAATGTTGTCGATGAAGAAGGGGATGCCTTGGGCATCCCCAAGCTTAGATGCTTGAGTCTTCTTAAAATATGCAGGGATGAACCACGGGGGCATCCCCAAGCTTAGACTTTTCACTCTTCTTGATCATATTGTATCATCCTCCTCTCTTGACCCTTGAAAACTTTCTCCACACCTAACTCAAAACAAACTCATTAGAGGGTTAGTGCATAACTGAAAATTCATATATTCAGAGGTGACATAATCATTCTTAACACTTCTGGACATTGCACAAAGCTACTGAAAGTTAATGGAAAAAAGAAATCCATCGAACATAGCAAAACAGGCAATGCGAAATAAAAGACAGAATCTGTCAAAACAGAATAGTCCGTAAAGACGAATTTTACAGGGGCACTTAACTTGCTCAGATGAAAATGTTCAAATTGAATGAAAGTTGCGTACATATCTGAGGATCACGCACGTAAATTTTCAGATTTTTCTGAGTTACCTACAGAGAATTCTGCCCAGATTCGTGACAGCAAGAAATCTGTTTCTGCGCAGTAATCCAAATCTAGTATTGACTTTACTATCAAAGACTTTACTTGGCACAACAATGCAATAAAATAAAGATAAGTAGAGGTTGCTACAGTAGTAACAACTTCCAAGACTCAAATATAAAACAAAGTACTGTAGTAAAAACATGGGTTGTCTCCCATAAGCGTTTTCCTTTAACGCCTTTCAGCTAGGCGCAGAAAGTGTGAATCAAGTATTATCAAGAGATGAAGCATCAACATTATTACCAGGGGTGTTGGGAGTTTCCTCAACAATGCATGTTATCTTATCTATGTAAGTTTCAGAGGCTCATTTTTCATTACTCTTAGGCTTGCTATTCTCATCAAACAAATTTTCAGGAACAATCCAATCATAATTCTTTTCTAGTGCCTCGAACATTCCTACGAGCTTGCAAGGTATTGATGTCTTAATATCCCCTCCATCATTAACATTATTAGTGTACTTTATTCTATCAATGTCCATCTTTTCAAGGGTACTAGCAGAGTTGGTGTAAGAACCAAGCATCTTATATTTAATAAAGACTTTTCTAGCCTCTCTTGCTACACCACCAAATTCTTTAAGAAGGGTTTCTAAGACAAAATCTTTCTTTTCTCCTTCCTCCATATCGGAGAGTGTAAGAAACATATGCTGAATTATAGGATTGAGATTAACAAATTTAGTTTCCAACATGTGTACTAAAGAGGCAGCAGCAATTTCATAAGTAGGAGCAAGTTCTACCAAGTGTCTATCCTCAAAATCTTCAGCTGTACTAACATGAGTGAAAAAATCTTCTATATTATCTCTTCCGATTATAGACCCTCGGCCTACCGGTATGTCTTTTAGAGTGTACTTAGGAGGAAACATGATGAAATAATCAAAAGGTAAATAAAGTAAATGCAAGTAACTAATTTTTTTTTGTGTTTTTAATATAGAGAATGCAAACAAGATAGTAAATAAAGTAAAGCTAGCAACTAATTTTTTTGTGTTTTGTTTTAGTGCAGCAAACAAAGTAGTAAATAAAATAAAGCAAGACAAAAACAAAGTAAAGAGATTGGAAGTGGAGACTCCCCTTGCAGCGTGTCTTGATCTCCCCGGCAACGGCGCCAGAAAAAGTGCTTGATGCGTGCAATTAACACACGTCCGTTGGGAACCCCAAGAGGAAGGTGTGATGCAGACAGTAGCAAGTTTTCCCTCAGAAAGAAACCAAGGTTTATCGAACCAGGAGGAGCCAAGAAGCACGTTGAAGGTTGATGGCGGCGAAGTGTAGTGCGGCGCAACACCAGGGATTCCGGCGCCAACGTGGAACCTGCACAACACAATCAAAGTACTTTGCCCCAACGTAACAGTGAGGTTGTCAATCTCACCGGCTTGCTGTGAACAAAGGATTAACCGTATTGTGTGGAAGATGATTGTTTGCGAAGAACAGTAAAGAACAAGTATTGCAGTAGATTGTATTTCAGATGTAAAGAATAGGACCGGGGTCCACAGTTCACTAGCGGTGTCTCTCCCATAAGATAAATAGCATGTTGGGTGAACAAATTACATTTGGGCAATTGACAAATAAAGAAGGCATAACAATGCACATACATATATCATGATGAGTACTATGAGATTTAATCGGGGCATTACGACAAAGTACATAGACCGCCATCCAAGCATGCATCTATGCCTAAAAAGTCCACTTTCGGGTTATCATCCGAACCCCTTCCGGTATTAAGTTGCAAGCAACGAGACAATTGCATTAAGTATGGTGCGTAATGTAATCAACACAAATATCCTTAGACAAAGCATCGATGTTTTATCCCTAGTGGCAACAAGCACATCCACAACCTTAGAACTTTCCGTCACTGTCCCGCATTTAATGGAGGCATGAACCCACTATCGAGCATAAATACTCCCTCTTGGAGTTACAAGTATCAACTTGGCCAGAGCCTCTACTAGCAACGGAGAGCATGCAAGAACATAAACAACTCATATATGATAGATTGATAATCAACTTGACATAGTATTCAATATCCATCGGATCCCAACAAACACAACATGTAGGATTACAAATAAACGATCTTGATCATGATAGGCAGCTCACAAGATCGAACATGATAGCACAATTAGGAGAAGACGACTATCTAGCTACTACTATGGACCCATGGTCCAGGGGTGAACTACTCACACATCGATCCGGAGGCGATCATGGCGATGAAGAGACCTCCGGGAGATGATTCCCCTCTCCGGCAGGGTGCCGGAGGCGATCTCCTGAATCCCCCGAGATGGGATTGGCGGCGGCTGCGTCTCTGGAAGGTTTTCCGTATCGTGGCTCTCGGTACGGGGGGTTTCGCGACGAAGACTTTAAGTAGGCGGAAGGGCAGGTCAGGGGGCCACATGAGGGCCCCACACAACAGGCCGGCGCGGCCAAGGCTTGGGCCGCGCCGCCCTAGCGTGTGGCCACCTCGTGGCCCCACTTCATTTCCTCTTCGGACTTCTGGAAGCTTCGTGGAAAAATAGGCCCCTGGGCGTTGATTTCGTCCAATTCCGAGAATATTTCCTTACTAGGATTTCTGAAACCAAAAACAGCAAAAAACAAGCAATCGGCTCTTCGGCATCTCGTCAATAGGTTAGTGCCGGAAAATGCATAATAATGACATATAATGTGTATAAAACATGTGAGTATCATCATAAAAGTAGCATGGAACATAAGAAATTATAGATACGTTTGGGACGTATCAAGGAGATTGAACCGATGGATCGAGAGCAGAGGGAACAGATGGATGTAGAGCTGCTTGAACCGATGGATCGAGAGCAGAGGGAACAGATGGATGTAGAATGGCTTCAACCGATGAGTCCAGAGGAGAGGGAACAGTATGATCGACATTGCCTCGAAAGTGGTATGGCCCAGTTAGATGCTAACTTCGAAGAGCACATGGCAGAAGAAAAAGCACAAGCTTCGCAGAAGAAGAACAAGAAAGAGGGCAAAAGGAAGGTAGACACCGGTAATATCCCTGGTAGGGTTACCCGGAGTAAGGTGGTGGCCCCGGCGAGTCACACCAGGAGCAAGAGAAAGATTTTATTCTGAACAACTAATTTGAATTTGTATGAACAATTTGTATTGGGGTTCCCTTTGTATTGGGGATGCCTTTGTGTTGAAAATTTTGAATTTCTATGAACAATTTGTATTGGGGTTCCCTTTGTATTGGGGATCCCTTTGTGTTGAACAATTTGTATTGGGGTTCCCTTTGTATTGGGGATGCCTTTGTGTTGAACAATTTGAATTTGTATGAACAATTTGAAGTTGTATGAACAATTTGTATTGGGGTTCCCTTTGTATTGGGGATCCCTTTGTGTTCAACAATTTGAATTTGTATGAACAATTTGTATGCCACATTTAAGCCACATTTATCATTTTCCCTAGGGTTTAGGGTTTTAGGGTTTAATTCAAAATAATTCAAAACATGGTGGAACCTTCCCATGAAGCCTTGTTATGTTACCTACAACCTAGAGAAATAATAATGGAAAAGGAAATATAGAGATATGAAGTTTTTATGCCAAAAGCTTCAAAACCACTTCCTAGTCCATGAGCTACTAGATATGAAGATGCAGGGCTTTCTGCTCAATACACCTCCCAAATACCCACTATGCTTACAAACTTTGTCCAAATGAGTCCAAATTCGTCACACTTGTGTATCTTTGAATTGCAAACAATATCTAGTCGGCCAAAATGTACTATAATTTTCAAATAACACAATTTTACAATTTTTATGCCAAAATCTTCAATTTCCCTTAGTCCCTTTATTATGTGGGTGCCCCTGTTTTACTTAGTGTTACTCAGTTTTCCCCCTCCGGGCCCACTTGTTTTACTCAGTCCTACTCAGTTTTGCCCTTCCGATAAACATTTCCTCACCTTTCCCCCTCTTAGTTCTACTCAGTTTTCCTAACTTGTACTCACTGGCTAATCTCTGATTGGTCGAGATGTATGTCACATGGATCTTGGTTGGTTGAAAGCTCAACGAACGCTTGCACCGTTCAATCATTTATGATCGGACGGCCTGTATATCTCTCTCTACCACGATGGACGCATACGGAGACAAGAGCAGAGCACATACCTACCAACCCTGGCAGTCGCATATTCCAGTCGCATCTTCCTCTCTCCTATTTCCTCTCTTACTCCGGCGGTCGCGGCGGCGCGAATCTAACCGTGCGTGCGGCGGCGTGCGGCGGCGCGGATCTAACCGTGCGTGCGGTGGCGTGCGGCGGCGCGGATCTAACCGTGCGGCGGCGGCGTGCGGCGGCGCGGATCTAACCGTGCGTGCGGCGTGGATCTAAGAGTGCCGGTGAGGATCTAACCGTCAGAAATAGTTGAAATGTCTCTCTCTGTCTCACTTTCGTTTCTCTTCTCAGATCTGTTGAATGATGAAGAACACCAAGACGGCGGCCGTGCCGACAGTGGTCATCGATGCCACAAACATTGAAGCCATCGCCTACAACATCGCTTCGACGGCGCTGATCCAGCATTCAATGTCGGATCCTGTTGATGTCTCACTTCCGTTGCCCTCCTCAGATCCATTGCTGATGAAGGACAACAAGACGGCGGTCGTGCCGACAGTGGTCATCGATGCCACGAACATTGAAGTCATCGCCTACAACATCGCTTCGACGGCGCAGACCCAGCCTTCAATGTCGGAGCATGTTGATGTCTCACTTCCGGTGCCGAGAGTGCGAATCGATGCCAAGACGATTGAAGCCATCGTCTACAACCGCGCTGCAAAGCCGCCGATCCAGCCCTCCGCAGATCCGTCGCTGATGAAGTACACCAAGACAGCGGCAGTTCCGACAGTGGTCATCGATGCCACGAACATTGAAGCCATCGCCGATAACATCGCTTCAACGGCGGATGGCGCAGATGACCACCCCTCAGCCGCCCGTCGTCCCGGCCTTTCTTGCCCATCGCTGCGCGGCCGTGTTCGACGCCGCAAATTGGGATAAATTATGATAAATTTGTATTTTTCAATTTCCAATTGGGATAAAATTGTTCGAACTACTACCTCCGTCTCAAAAAAAGCTTCTCCACGTTCTTGATGTGTCCATGTACATCCGTATGTATGATTTGAATTCTATCCCAACTTGATTGGGAAGATATTGATATGTATTTGATTCGGAGGCTGGTACATGCTTTCACTTTTGGGATCCCTTCACTTTTATAAAATGTTCATGCATGCTAAAATTATCGTGCGCATTACTTAGCACAAGTAGGAAATTGTACGCCAAAATACAGTGCTTAGAGCCACAACAAAATACAGTGGTTAGAGCCATCTACTGAATAACAATTCTATACTAAACGTCTACCAGAACCACATAACTGCTAGGACAGGGATGACACCTAATAAAACTGCCCAGATGAATCTACTTTTCTCCTCTCCCATCACTTTAAGTTCATGTTCTAGATTTTCTACCACTTGATCAAATACGGCAAGATCTGTCTCAACTCTCAACTTCTCCTTGCGAATAAGCTCTGAATTCTTCTTTTCTTCCTCCACAATACGCTTCAGCTCGAATATCATCAGGTTTTTACGGGCCAATTCATCACCTAAATTGGCCACCTTCTCCTCCAAATCCATCCTCTGGCTACACCACTGGGTTGATTCATCTTGGTATGAAATGTACCATGGATCATCGGCTTGCCTGGCTAACTGTAACAATAATGGAAAAAAGAACAACTGAAATCACTCCAACAGGCCATGACGGCACTTCAAATTCAACGGTAGTACAGAGAGCTGAAGCTAGATACCTGCACTTCCGACGAGGTAGGAGAAGTAGAACGTGGCCACGACATGATCGAATCCCCACCCTCGCCGGTGTACCCGCTATGACCAGACATTGAGGACTATTTCGTACCTGCAAACTCCAATAAATTACGGGAACCGAATCGATTAGGGGGCGGGGGAGGCAGAAGCGGAGGTCTTACCAAGCTATACTACCAATTGGTGCGCGGAACAAATCCCGGTCGTCGTGGGCGGCGGATCTGCTTGCGGCGGACTTTCCTGCGGTGGGTACAATGCGTGCAGACGAAACAAGTGCTGGAGCCGTGGTTGACGTGCAGCGCCGCAGTCCGTCCGACGCCGCCGGGGGACAGAGCCGGCGGCGCGACGAGGCGCCGGCGATGGCTGCTCCGTCCGACGGTGGGGAACGAGCTGCCAGTGGTTCTCCGGTCTAGCTCAAGAATAATTAATTAGCGAACTTGTTGCTTCTCTCTATGATATTCTCAAAAGACATATATCAGAGCGGCAATATGTGTCTTTTCCTGAAAAATAGACGACTCCACTGGTCATTGGCTGCAGAGGCCCCACAGAGCGGCAATATATGATTTTCTCTAAATAAATAGACGACCCCACTGGTCATTGGCTGCGGCAGCCCCATAGAGCGGCAATATGTGTCTTTTCCTGAAAAATAGACGACCCCACTGGTCATTGGCTGCGGAGGCCCCACAGAGCGGCAATATATGATTTTCTCTAAATAAATAGACGACCCCACTGGTCATTGGCTGCGGCAGCCCCACAGAGCGGCAATATATGTCTTTTCCTGAAAAATATACGACCCCACTGGTCATTGGCTGCGGAGGCCCCACAGAGCGGCAATATATGAGTTTCTCTAAATAAATAGACGACCCCACTGGTCATTGGCTGCGGCAGCCCCATAGAGCGGCAATATATGTCTTTTCCTGAAAAATATACAACCCCACTGGTCATTGGCTGCGGCAGCCCTATAGAGCGGCCCCATTTGTCATTGGCAGCACCGCGTATAAAATCATGAAATAAAACATCCCACACGTCAGCGATAGATGGATGGTTGCTCCGACGTGTCTCCTGACCCTACCCGTCAGCACGAGACGGTCAGGGAGGAGCTGCCCCTGTGCGGCCCCACCCGGTCAGACGGTCAAGGCCTCTGACTTGACGGCTACCGGCCGTTCCAGCACTTGTGCGTGTTTCAAACTAGAGGAGGGAAAAACTGAGGAAAAACTAAAAGACTGGGGAAAACTGAGTACAACTAACGAACAGGGGCACGAAAATAGAAATCCCAATTAAAAATCAAAAAACAAAGGATTCAACCCTGGTTGTCTACCATGGGAGAGAGGTTCTCTGCCGCTGAGTTGCGGTTCATATCGTGATTACAAAAGCATTCTTTATTTATCTTTACACTTGAGATCTGAAAGAAAACAGACATATCTTCCGTTCAATGAGGTTTGGTTAGCTAGCTTTTAGTTGGTCCTTAGTTTGGATCTAGATTTGTTCTTCTATATATATGCTTATATAATTGGTTTCTATAATTTTTTGGCACGTTTCTCACAGATTTATCTTATTATTTTTCTTTTCTTTGTTTTGTATTTTCAAAACTATGTTTACATTTTTTATGATTCGATTCTTTTGTTTCATTTTAAAAAAAAATCGTTCTTTTAGTGTGGTTTTTCCTATATATTCGGGATATGTTTCTCGGACACTATATTTTTGTTCCCTATGTAGCTGAGATATATTCCTCGGACGGTATCTAGATGCTAAAGGTTTATTATCTACTTTACATGCTTCTCAAATTGATAGTTTTCCTACTAGGGGTGACGGCGAATGTTTAAAGTGTATTTTTCAATGTAATTTTCTATTCATACTATTTTATAATGTAAGACCCTTTTCATATTTTAAACTATTTGTATTGTAATTATGCACATTTGATATGTATTAAACTGCAATGTTGACAACCGATTAATCTTATATATCACTTATTTTACAAACTTTTATCACAATTGAGGATGGTGCAAAAAAAAAAAAAATTGGAGGTGTGCCCCCTCCAGTTTTATCGTACCCCCCCCCCCCCCCCCTCTCCGCGGTCCATCGGCAGGTGATTTGTAGAAGTGCATGCCGAAGAGGTCAAAAGATTCCAATATACATTTTTACCTAAAATGCACTCGACACTCAAGGGCAGTGACGGAGCTGGAAAATAAGGATGGGTCGGTTCAGCTAAAATGGGCTAAAGCAGCATAAATAGTAAGCCAGTTCATGTTCATGGGCTGAAATAATACCATATATTTAGCTAAAAAACAAACGAAAGGGTGGGTTGTGGCCCAGTATGGCAACCTGTAGCGCCGCCACTGCTCGAGGGGCGAAGTAGGTGAGGACCTGATGCCCTTGATGATGTAGACAATCTCCATGACCAAGCCTTTAAAAGCCTTAGTGCAAAGGTATAAGAACTAGAGGTGAATATTATAGGAAAATATAATAAAAGGAAACTAATGAGAAATAAGTTGATCATGTCAAGTACATTGATTATGCTTTGACATATAAAGTGAATAATTTAAATAGAAATCCCTAGTGTGATAAGCAGTTATCATCCTAACTAAATGTAGAGAAGGGAAATTATGTGAGTACATAGCAACTAGGAGCAGAACCTTAACCTTGCACAAGATTTCTACTAGGCTAAGTAATCAAGATAATGATAAAAACAAACCTACATTCTACGCTCTTGTAGATTAGAAGTTAAATCACACTAGCTACATCTTAGAATTTATCAATATCTCCTTGTGGTGGGAGACATAACCTTCTCATAATTCATAACTTTTCATCTACATATCTGGAACCCTAATGTATATTATCCCATCACAGTTATGCTTCTGGTGAGGATAGGAAAACCGTAGTACCAAGCCCTACACTCAAATCAAAATGGTGTGATCAATTAACCATCCTTAGAATTAATGTCAAGCCCATGAACCAAGTGACCAAATTAATAAGTGAGTTACAAAACAAATCTTAACCCTAGATATATAAATCTTTCTTCTAACAAAGAAATGTGAATCATCTCTTAGTATCCAAACTAAAAGACTCGCCCCTAATGGCATAGGAATAAACCTAGGAAATTTCCAAATCATTAGGAAATTTAAAAGAAACTAAATAGTTTTCCTTGGGAACATTTTCAAAACAAGAAACCAAATAATATCCTCCATTCCAATTAATTGTCTCATTATAGTTGAGACAAAATGAATATTACATATCACTAGGTAGTTGTCCAAGTATTAGAAAAATAATTTGAACCCAGCAAGAAAGAGAAAAAATATAATCTTTTTAACATACCTATTTTAAATATTCAGTTATAATCAAATTATAACAATACAAATATACCTGAAATATTTACAAATACAAAATAATGATCTATGAACCATCTCTAAACATTCCAACCAAATACACACATTTAAATTATCCGAAACTAGATTGAATTCAAATGGAAATGGAAAACAAAAAATAGAAAAGAAAAAGAGAGAAAGAGCCAGACCATGCAAACCCTGGAACGAACCAGCCCAGGAATCGGCCCAGCAGCCCCGCACCAGCACAAGCCAGCCCAGTTTAACATATCATTTCAGCGTTATAAAAGGCGGGGCACGCCGGAGAAGGACGACGTCTTCGTCTTCCTTCATGAGCTTGACAAAGCGACGATGACCGCCACATCCCGGCAGCCGTTTGGACTGTGTCGGGCGTACGCGATCGTCTTGGAGTAGTCTAAAAGTCATTCTCAATCGTTCTTATCCAGACACGAAGCAATTCACGCCCAGATACACGCCGACATCACCACCGCATCTAGACTATAGCCAGCGGTGAGCGGACCATTTAGACCTCTACAGGGTCTATAAATACTCGAGAAGAAGCACATCGCGACCCTCATCCTTCGCTACGTCTTCTCAATCTCTCTACTACTCTTTAACCTCTACAATCACCGAAAGCTGCCACCGACCTAACTCTGGCTAGCCATCGATTAAGGTCATCCTGGAGTTTGTGGAGTTGTCTAGGTGATGTGCTTCTTTGCAGTGATCATCTCGGTGAAGTCAGACATCAAGAGGAACTCGAAGGGAGGAGAATTTCAGCATTCCTTTTCACAGAAGCTCGTAGGTATTGGCAAAGTTGAGTTCACATCCGTCCATGATTGGCGTCCTAGACCATCTGGGAAGAAACACGGTCAACTTGCGCATCTCTTGAGCCCTTTATTGCATCATGTTGCAGTCTGTAGCTCCCTTTAGCTAGTTCGCGCTGGGGAGTTCACCGCCACGGTATAGCTTGCAGGAGCATGCTCCGATGACCATCTTACAAAGGTGACACCGTCAATAGCTTCATCTTGAAACGCTGGTTCGAACACACTAACTCGCTGAAAGGAGATATGCAGCCTAGAGGGGAGGGTGAATAGACGGTTTAAAACTTTAATAATATGGCTTAACAAATGCGGAATAAAAATAACGTTTAATTTATCAAGCACAAAACCTATATAACTTGGGTGCACCTATATGCACCAACAACGTATGATAATCAAGACAAGCAACTATGTGATAGCAAGATATATAACATCAAGCACGAAGACTATCACAAAGTAAAGTGCATAAGTAAAGAGCTTGGGTACAGGAATAACCAAGGTGACGTGGAGACGATGATGTATCCCGAAGTTCACACTCTTGCGAGTGCTACTCTCCATTGGAGCGGTGTGGAGGAAAAAGCACTCCAAATGCCACGAAGGCCTATATTCTCCTCGAGCCTTCCTACCAAAAGGGAAGTTCTCGATCCACTATGAAACTTCGAGGGTGGTCACCGAACCCACACAAAGCTTGGGGCAATCTCCACAACTTGATTGGAGGCTCCCAAGAAATTGTCACAAAGTCCACACACTTGAGGAATCTCCACAACAAAATGGGAGGCCCCGAGTAATCCACAAAGCTTCAAACTTGAGGCAATCTTCACAACTTAATTCGAGGCCCCAAGGACACCACAATGCCACAAAGCCGTCTAGGGTTCCAAGAACCCAAGAGGAACAACCTTCTCACTTTCACTTCCATGAATCACCGTGAAGAACTCAAACTAATGCACCAAATGCAATGGCAAGTCCCTCATTCTCAAATTCCACCAAAGCTACAAAAGCTATTGGGGGAATAAGAGAGGAAGAACACGTAAGAGAACGCCAAATTCTCCAAGATCTAGATCTAATGGTTCCGCTCACAAAGAGAGGGATTTGATTGGTGGATATGTAGATCTAGATCTTATCACTCTTTTACCTCAAAAATATGCAAAAATCATGGGAGGAATCAAGATTTAGGGAAAGCTCTTCAAGGTCAATAATGAAGGTTAGAGAATGGAAGAACCAACCCACCAATGGGGAAGAAGGGGGGATTTTTTTATCGCCCCCTTGGCGAGGGAGCTCCTCGGCAATGCCCACCATGAGGGGCTTAGGGTTGACGGAATCATGCAGGCTAGCACAAGACATCGGATACCAAACAAACGGGGAGAGAGATTTACCCAGGTTCGGGGCACTCAATGAGGTAAAACCCTTACTTCCAGCTTGTCTGATCTTGATTTATCGAATATGTCGGGTTACAATGGGGTAGCCGATAGGCTACTATGGTCGACTCGCCGAGAGGCAAGGAATCTAGGGTTTGTGCTCTAAGTTGTGGTGGTTCTACGTACTATAGTTCTGATGTTCGGCAAGCCCTCTCCTGGCCTTTATATAGCAAGCCATGTCCCGAGAGTCCTGTCCGAACTTGACTAGGTTACAATAAAATCTAACCTAGTATTTCCTTCATTGACTCCTTCTTGCCTTGTCCATCAAGAATCCCTCTCGTGGTAGGTCTCCTTTGTTGGAACTGATGTATGGCCCCACCTTGGTCATTGGACAATCTTCCTTGGCCGGCCAAGGGAGGTAGACTAATGTCGGGTACCCGAAGGGTAATGCCCACATCAGTAGCCCCCGAGTGACTGGCCGAAGTGGCTTCGGGCATGTACTATAATTGCCTTCATCTGAATATCCTTGTCTATCGAAGAAAATTGAATCTTCTCGTTCGTCATGAAGTCGAAATTGCTTGATATCGGGTGCGCGTCCAGTGCACCCGATGGGAGTAGCCCCCGAGTTTAAGGATGGATGTTTGCAACCGTGCGTAGACTCAAGTTGTACTACTCGAAGATTTTGCTGTCAATACTTTCCGAGCTTCCTTCATCATCTGATATTTTTAGTATATCGGGTCTTCAAAGACTTCGGGTGAAGCCATGCAGTTTGGATGTACGTAAGGGGTAGAAGTAATGAGCCCAGCCTTATTCGATAAATCAATGTTGGTTAACTGCCGATGGCAAAATAACGTTACCCTACACAGAATCAAGTCCCCGGGCTCGATCCTGGATTTGCTTGGAACTTTCGGGTCCGTTCTTCTTTGGATTCATTTGTTCTTATTAGGTGCGCATCCAGCGCTCCCGATGGGAGTAGCCCCCGAGTCTAGGGACGGATGTTTGCAACCGTGTGTAGACTCAAGTTGAATATTCAAGTGTAGTAGATTCCGTCGGATGCCAATTTTTACTTCGGGTGCTTTTGTCATATGAAGCCGATAACTTTGATGACATCATCACTGATGTCATAACTGCAGCAGCGAGTCTGACGGGATGTGACTTGACGGGCCCATCCCTTCCTGAACAGTCTGTTTTGGAAATGACCGAACATTACGCTCTATCTGAAGTGTCTCCTCGATTTCCGCGCGTAGTGGAGGTAATAGTCCTTTGGCTTGCTTGTTATTCTGACACGTGGTGAGCCAGATCTGTGCCCAATTTTTACGGCACGAGTCCATCGGCCCAGATCCTGAGCAACTTTTCCTTTATAATAGGGAACCAAAGATTTTACTCCTCTCTCTCTCCCTACCATCTTGTTCTTCTTCCTTCGTTCCTTCAACTTGCAACTGTTGCGCCCTTATCGCCGCCACGCCCAAACCACCACAGTCCCTAAAGAAACTCGCCATGATGGTTAAGAAGAAGGGCGCCGCCATGAGCGCCACCGGCCCCAAGGCCGCCACGGCTGCACCGAAGAAAGCTGCTCCAGAAACAGCCTTCGCCATTACCAGAGATGCTCCAGGTGATTGGCCCGCATCCACAATGAAGAAGCGCGATGAGAAGAAGGCGCGGAGCCTCGGATTAATCTCTGACAAGGAGGAAGACGTCCTTCTGCCAGGTTCAGATTCCCATCCCAATCCTCCTGCCGGTTTTACTGTAATGTTCGCTGCTTTCTTGTTTCGCGGATTATCCTTGCCAGCGCATGAATTCCATCGGTGTCTCTTGCTTTCATATGGATTCAATTCTGGCAGTTGACCCCGAATTCTATCATCCATCTTGAAATTTTCATCACCACTTGTGAAGCCTTCCTTGGTATTAATCCCCATTGGGGCTGATGGAAAAAGATCTTCTTTGTCAAATGGTACGGTAGCAACAATGGACCCTACATTACTGGTGGTGTTGGATTTGTTGCGCGAAAGGAAGTAAACTACTTCAACTTCCCAATGAGAGAATATGTCTAAGGATGGAGGTTGAAGTGGTTCTATGTCAGGGATCCATCGACAGCTGGATGCAACACATGCATGCCGAAGTTTGTTGATGTACTCTAAGAAACGACGAAGAAATCCTGGAAGAACATACTAATTGCCGAAGAAAAAGTAGTAGCCAACATGTTGTATGAAAGAATATCGGAGATAAAAGAGTTCGTTGGTCAAACAATGATCGGTACTAAGGTTTGATGATGTGCATAGTACGCAGTTGGGAAACCCCAAGAGGAAGGTACGATGAGAACATCAGCAAGTTTTCCCTCAGTAAGAAGCCAAGGTTCAATTGACCAGTAGGAGAAAGAAATCACTTCCGAAGGTGTTGATGGCTGACTTTGGCAGGGCGCACTACCGGTGTCAACAACAACGTGGAACCTGCACACAACACAACCAAAATACTTTGCCCCAACTTACAGTGAGGTTGTCAATCATAAAGATAAATAACATGTTGGGTAAACAATTACAGCTGGGCAATTGACGGATGACATAGGCATCCCAAATGGGCCTGCCAAAGATAGTACCCGGGGTTTAATGAAGGCCCACTACCCGAAGAATAAGAAGGTTCGAGAGCCCAAGATATATTAAGGAAAGTAGAATTGTAAAAGGAAGTGTTGTTTGTAATCTGGCGGGATGAGTTAGAAACCGTCCCGGACTCTGTAACTTGTACAAAACGAAACCCTCGGCTCCACCTCTTATATAAAGGGGGAGTCGAGGGACGAGGAGATCATCGAATCATTGTTTACAAACCCTAGTTTTCATAATCGTCGAGTACTTTTCGGCTGAAACCTTCGAGATCTACTTGCCCTCTACTTCTAACTAAACCCTAGCCTATAATCCGTAGGCATTGACAAGTTAATCCCTTGTCAATTGGCGCCGTCTGTGGGAATTAGAGGCGTAAGGATCTGATCTCGATGGCACGTTCAAGATCTTCGACATCGTCAACCGGAAGCAACACTATGGATCGAGGTAAACAGATCGCCGCTGGTCTTGTTGATTTTGTTCCTCACCCACCCTCCCGTTTGGATGCATATGCGTATCTGGCGGAGCCCATGGAGATGACGTTCGGAAGGTTTCACTTTCGCGTCGAGAAGGAAGGATCGTATCGTGTCGAAATTCCGATTTCGTCGGGATCGTCGGCGGTCGATTCCGAATTTTCAAGCTATGCATCGTCAACCGAGTCAGAAGAAGAAACTTCGGCAACACGTTACGTCAGCATCAGAGCAAGAGAGAAACTCGCCAAGATCTTCAGCGA
The DNA here is from genome assembly GCF_022539505.1 of Lolium rigidum. Lineage (NCBI taxonomy): Eukaryota > Viridiplantae > Streptophyta > Magnoliopsida > Poales > Poaceae > Lolium > Lolium rigidum. Next base: position 210,853,826 of record NC_061510.1, read on the forward strand.
CACATCGTTTGAGTCATCTGCGGACTCATATATAAGCGATGGCTCAAGCGATGTCGACAGCTACGACTTCATCGACAAATCCATCACAGTGGGCAAGGTCTTCATCAATCTCAACAATGATGTCACCAAACCCAACATAGATCTGAGTACAAAATAACACCAGATTTATGCTATCGAAAATCAAGAAGAAACATCGGAGGCTTTCGACGATTTGGGTAATCCATATGTCGATCCCTCAGATCTAAGGAGAGGTATGGGCACTAAATATGACGGGCCCACACCACGTGTCAGAGTTCAACTTCCGCAAGCAGCCTCGGGATAGAGCCGCAAAAGCCCTAGATGGTTCGGAGCCAATGACGACAACAGCTACAGCTCAAGAACTGCAAGCTTATCAATATAGGCTCGCACGCACTGCCAGAGAAATAGAAAAACAGACAGCTGAGTTGAACAGAGAAAGGAGGCAGCTTCTGCATCCAGCAGGAGAAGGGCAGATCTAAGTCGACAATCTAGAGTTTCGGATGATAGCCACAGGGAGGCTCGGAACAGAGGAAGATCAAGGTTACAACACATACCCGAAGCGTAAAGAGAGCACTTGGTTCAAAACCTCGACATGTCCTTTATGTCGATAGATACAAGAGGAAATATTATCCCTAAGACACCAGAAGCTGGGTATATGGCGACACAAGCTTACATCCTCGCATCTAGGCCACCCCAGGAGATCCAAGGGAAACATTATACAATATGGCGTTAGCAGGGGTTGGAGCAATGGGGACAGCGTTTGTATCAACGCCTCCCGAAGGAGCGGCAAGGCAAAATAGTCCACGACCTGCGGCGAAGCAACGGCGGCGCTTCTCGAAGGACCAAGCGGAGCAAGAGACACAGGAGCACAAGCAAGGGTCGATAGAGCGAGGCAAAGCGAAGGGATCATCGGCAATCCCCGGAGCTTAACGACGAGGATATGTGCGGCCTGCCGTGCTTCACAAGGAGAGTACGAAAACTCGAGTCCCGTCGGGATTTAAGTTGCCCGATCACCGCAAAAAATTCGACGGCCCGCAAGATCCGGAGGATTGGCTAATTGATTACCTCGAGACGGTGAAGTTAACTGGAGGAACTAGAGCAACAGCCATGCAAAGTATTTAGGTGCACTTAAGTGGAGCCGCACGATCTTGGATCAAAAAACTTCCGCCAGGATCTATCGACAGTTGGGAAAGTTTCGAGGACGTATTCGTCAAAAACTTCAGGTCCACGTGCAAAAAACCTGCATCGTTAGAAGAGCTGAGAGCGTGTCGACAAAAGCCAGATGAGTCAATGAGAAAATACATCCAACGGTGGAACATCATAAAAAACTCGGCAGAAAATATATCTGACGAGAGAGCAATAGATGCGTTTGTCGCAGGAATTAGGCGCGGAGATTTTGTCGAGGACTTGGGAAGGACCAATCCAAAGACAGTATCCGCGTTGATGGAGATAGCAAATATATTGGCAGATGGAGAAGACGCTGTCCACAATAAACGACACAGGTCGCCAGAGGAGGACCGTGGTCGAAATTATCAATCGAGGCGACGATTTCCTCGGCAGTATCCGAATTATGACGCCCCAGGGCAAATTTCGGCAGGATTTCGGGCAAACACAGGAGGAAACAACAGAGATGATTATCAGAGAAGCAATGAGCAGCGAAGTGATAATAGGGACGACTCCCGCAACAGACAAAATAGTGGGCCAAGGTTTCAAAGACCTTTCGTGTCCCCCGAAGAAATGCTGAACGGACCGTGCCGTATGCACTTTTTCCTCGACAGGAACGGGAAAAGACAGTCAGGGCACCTGCAGAAAGACTGTCGAAATTTTCAGGCAATGTTCAGATGTGCAGAAAACGCTCACGCTCGAGCAGCACAGAGAAATCCTCGGGAGCCCAGGAGCGAAGTTCACCTACCGCCACCTCCCGCGATTACAGACGACAATCGGCATCAGCTCAGAATAGCGGCAGCACCTCCACCACCACCTTATGTCGATCCTAACTCAAACGGGGCGGTGTCGATGATTCGAAGGGAAGGCCGTCCAACGTAACTCAAAAAGTAATCTCGAGACAGGTGTTCATGGCGGAGAAAATGCCTCCACCAACAGCTTGAGTACCTCAATTGGTCGTGGCAAGACATCGGCTTCACCATAGCGGATCATCCACAGCAAGTTCCTCGACCAGGGCGGTCAAGCACTTATTCGCCAGACAGCTATTGCGGGATTTGATGTTTCTCGAGTATTCATAGATGGTGGCAGCAGCTTAAACCTTATGTATGCAGTATACATTGAGGAAGATGAACATATCCTTAGCAAACTTGAAGCCAACGGACACAAGGTTCCACGGCATCACACCGGAGAAACCAAGTTACCCATTGGGGAAGATCAACCTCGACGTTCAGCTTTGGAACCCGAGAAAATTATAGAATCGAGAAACCGGCGTTTGAAGTCGTGGATTTTCCATCGCAGTATCACGCTTTGTTGGGACGACCAGCATATGCTAGATTTATGGCAGTACCACACTATACATACCTGTTGTGGAGACTGCCCGGACCAAAGGGACCAATCACAATCAAAGGAAGCTTCGCCTTAGCTGATAAGTGCGACAAGGATTTCCATCGGTTATCAGAAACTTTCGGGATGCAAGCTGAGTATTTGGCGTCGAAAAGTATGACTGATTACGACGTACTGCCCGACGTTGGAAGGCCAAATAAAGAATCAACTTTCAATACAGAGAAAAATTCTAAGGAGGTGCAGATTCACCCGACAGACCCGAAAAAGACGACATCTATTGCAAACAACATGGATATCGCATAGGAAAGCGCGCTCGTCGAGTTCCTCCGTGAGAACTTGAAAATCTTCGCATGGTGTCCAGCTGACATGCCAGGAGTACCCGTGGAACTTGCTGAGTACCACCTAAATTTGGATCCATCAGCGAGACCAATCAAACAACCTTTGCGGCGTTTTTCGAACCAAACCGCAAAGCTATGTCATCGTAAATCAATCGACTACAAGAAGCTGGTTTTATCAAAGAGATATTCACGAAGCCACATGGGTAGCAAATCCCGTGATGGTGCCAAAGAAAAACACTAAGGTCCTTCGCATGTGCGTCGACTTTACGTGTCTCAACAAACATTGTCCAAAGGATCACTTTCCCCTCCCGAGGATCGATCAAATTATCGACTCCACGGCTGGATGTGAACGTCTTTCCTTCCCGGACGCGTATTCGGTTATAACCAGATCAGGTTGAAAGAAGAAGATGAAGTAAAGATCGCGTTCATTACACCTTATGGCGTGTTTTGTTACGTAACAATGCCCTTTGGTCTAAAAAACGCGGGAGCAACATATCGGAGGATGATGCGTAGTGCTTGGCGACACAGATTGGGAAAACGTGCAAGTATACATCGACGACGTCGTCATAACATCAAAAGAAGGAACAACACCGATCGAGGACCTCAAGGAAACATTCGACAACCTCAACAAATTCTGCTCGAAGTTGAACCCGACGAAGTGTTCCTTTGGTGTCCCAAGCAGGAGAACTCTTGGGGTTTCTAGTCTCAGACAAGAGGGATTGAAGCAAATCCCGATAAAATACAAGCTATTGTAACAATGAGAAAGCCAACAAAGTTGAAAGAGATACAACAGACTAACAGGGCGAGTCGCAGACTTTGAGCAGATTCGTCGCCGTGCTAGGAGAAAAAGCGTTACCATTCTATGCTTTAATAAAGCAAGGAGACAAATTCCAGTGGAACGAAGAAGCCGACAGAGCCTTCGAAGATTTGAAGCGCAAAATCTCGACACCACCAATTTTGGTGGCGCCGAAGGAAAAGGAACCTCTCCTGCTATACATCGCAGCCACGCCCCAAGTGGTAAGCTCGGTGCTAGTTGTCGAAAGAGAAGAAGAAGGAAAACTCCACTGAGTACAGAGGCCAGTATACTTCGTCAGCGAAGTTTTATCACCATCAAAACAAAGGTACCCTCAGCACCAAAAGCTAGCATATGGAGTATTCACAACAAGCACGAAAATTGCGCCACTATTTTTCGGCACACCCGATCATAGTGGTCAATGAGGCTCCTTTGTCAAATATACTCGAACAATCCGAAGCTACAGGTCGTGTCTCCCTTTGGGGAATAGAACTTTCCCTCGGGACATCACGTATGAAAAAAGAAAAGCAATCAAGTCGCAAGTTTTGCCGGACTTCATCGCAGAGTGGATGGAGCCGCAAAACACAGGACCCCTGCACTGTCGAGAACCCGGACCATGAATTTTGACGGGTCCAAGAGAGTAGAAGGAGCTGGCGCAGGAGTAGTACTTATATCACCTGAAGGCGACAAATTGAAGTATATCCTTCGGATGATGTTCCCTAACGCATCTAACAATGAAGCAGAATATGAAGCCCTCATACACGGGATGAAGATGGCGAAAGCATGCGGTGCAACTCGACTAAAAATCTTTGGCGACTCACAATTGGTGGCCCAGCAAGTTATGAACCAATGTGATGCAGTCAATGATAGCATGGTAGCATACAAGGAGGTGTACAATGAACTCGAGAAGCTATTTGATGGATGCGAGGTAAACCACATCGCAGATTGAGCAACGATGAAGCCGACGTCCTCGCAAACATCGGGTCGCGAGTGCCTCCCGATCCCGCCAGGAGTGTTTTGGGAAGAAATATCGGAGAGATCTACAAAGCCAAAAAAGGTGCGAGAAAAAGAAAAAACTTCGACACCCCTCACGTAAACCACGGAGGATGAAGAGGAACAAGAGCTTGTAATGATGGTACAGGTTCCTTGGATGCAAGCATATATATCATACATCCTCGGAAAGAAATACCCGACGATCCAGCTTGAAGCAAGGCGAGTAATTCGACGGTCTAAAGCTTTCACGGTGATCAAAGGAGAACCGTACAAGCGAAGTATTTCGAGGCGTTTCGCAAAGGTGTGTAACACCCGAAGAAGGAAGAATAATTCTCGAAGGATGTACACGAAGGAATATGCGGCCACCACGCGAGTAGTCGAGCCATCGCAGCCAAGGTTTTTCGGGCAGGATTCTACTGGTTGACGAGCAATCGAGGACGCCAAAGAAATAGTAAGGACTTGCGATGCGTGTCAAAGGTTCGCCGCAAAACCTCACTCTCCAGAAGGCAGAACTAGCACCAATACCTTTGTCGTGGCCCTTTGCACAATGGGGACTCGATATGGTGGGAAAGTTACACAAATCATGGCCAGGAGGAAAGGAATACATGCTAGTAGCTGTCGACAAATTTACAAAGTGGATAGAAGCGAAGCCGATAAATTCGCCAGATGGAGCATCCGCAGTAAAATTCATAAAAGGCCTCGTCTTCAGATTTGGAGTGCCTCATAGCATCGTCACGGACAATGGCAGTAACTTTACATCCAACGAATTCAAAGATTACTGCAAAGAAGTGGGTATCAAGCTGCACTTTGCGTCAGTTGCACATCCTCAAACCAACGGGTAGGTCGAGAAAGCCAATGGCATTATCTGCAATGGCATCAAGAAACGCCTGTTGGGACCACTAGAAAAAGCTCGACATACCTGGCCTGAAGAACTACCAAGTGTGTTGTGGAGCATCCGAACAACACCAAATACAGCGACACAAGAATCCCCGTTTTTTCTGGTCCATGGCGCGGAGGCAGTATTACCAATAGAAATAGAGCACGACTCCCCGAGAGTCACAGCGTATAATGAAGAAGCTTCAAGGACAGCATTGGAAGACGACGTAGACGCACTCGACGAAGCTCGAGACGAAGTATTATCAAGGGTCACCAAATATCAACAGGACTTGAAGAATTACCACAGTCGACGTTTGCGGCCAAGATCCTTTCAAGTGGGAGACTTAGTTCTTCGGCTCACGCAAAAAAGTCATGAAAAACTCGAGTCACCATGGCTTGGTCCCTATATCGTCACGGAAGTAATCGGAGGAGGAGCATACAGGATAAAGGACAAGAAGACAGGGGTGGAGGAGCAAAACCCCGGAACGTGGCGCAACTCGAGCGGTTCTACGCCTAGAGCTAAAATATAGTCCTTGTAAAACTTCAATGTACTCGAAACGCCCACGAGTTTTCGGACGCACTCTTTTCCTTTTTCGGGGCACCGAGTGGGGCCGGGAAAGGTTTTTAATGAGGCGGGCTCGTGGTGCTGCAATATAATAAAGATAGTGGAGATATACTTCTTATTTTTCGACACGCTCGGGGGCTCAACGCCTAAGTCTCAAAATACATACAATATAGATTCACTCGAAATATTTCGCCTTGGTACATTAATACCTCGCCAAATATAAAAATCGGAAGCCAACAATCATAAATATAGTGTACACGTCAAAAATCTTAAAGTGCTCTGGTCTAAGAACCTCGCAATAAAAATATAGAACTTCGATATCAAAGATACTCGAAGATTGGCAATCCATCCAAGGGAAAAACAAGGATGTCTTATTACAACAGACAAGATAGATTTCAAGGAGGAAAAAAATAGTACAACCTTTGCCCAGCTTAGGCTCGGGGCTTCAACAATATAGAGGGCTTCGGCAATATACAATAAATTCCTTCGGAAATAAAAAAAAGGGGAAATCAAAAAAGAGTGAGATACAAGGTTTCCAATATAATACAAGTCAGTTAAATCCCAAGATACTATCTACGGACAAGCCTCTGGTTGTTTTATGTTCAGCATAAGAACCCTTGATAAAGAACTCGAGTCCATCCGAAGAAGTTCATCTATCATCGATTCGGCCACTGGAGCTACCATACCATCGATTGAGTCAATATCATTTTTCCGACGCGTTTTCTTGGCCGGGCAACCAAGCAACAATCTTCGTCAGGTCTAACTTTGGATAACGGATGTTTATCATAATCATGGCGAATCTCGCTCCAACAGAGAGTTGAGCCCGCACAAAGTTATGAATGCGGGGAGCATCTCTCGAATACCTCTAATAATTCGAGAAGAGTTTTTGGAACCTCGTTTCGAGGAAATAAATTCCTATAGACAAGGGTTAATGTCGCCGTGCAAAAACTGAGAAAGTCGCGCACTTGGCAAGCACGATCTTGGAACCTAACAATTTGTTGGGTTCGTTCAGGAGTGGCCCAGAACAAACAGCCATGATTAAGGGAAAGATTGACAAGAAGATTTGTTCTCTCATTCACTCTCTGATCTTCAGCAGCAGAATCAAGAATTGAGCCTGTTAAAGCGACAGGGCAAGAAATTGGAAGAAAGGCACAGCAAAATAAAGAGAAGGCATCTTAAGATCGCAAAAACGTACCTAACATATCTGTGCTAGCTTCCAGCATTAGCTCAAGCATACTATTTTCTCGGGTCGTGGCTCCCTTTGCTTCTAATACAGCAGAGCATCCTTAGCAGCCATAGCTTCTTGGGCTTGTTGAAGAGCAAGTTTTTCTCGTTCAGATGCTTTCCGAGATTGTTCCATCATGGCCAAAGTTTGTTTCTTCGTAGATTGAAGTTGTTGTCGAAGTTCTTGCAAATCTTCCGACAAGTGTCTGCTTGATGAACCCTCGAGGGGATTATGGTCGACTAGTACTTTCTTCGAGAAGGAAGATGCAGGTGAAGCAGCGGCAGAACAAGGAGTGGTCGAGTAATTATCAAATATTAACTGGAAAAGAAAGGCCCGGGATCAATGATAAGCACGAAGAGGAATTTCATTACTTTCTAGAAAATTTACACGGACATTACAAAAGAAGTTCTCTAGAGGGACTAACAGAGTAATTGTCGCCAAGGCTAAAATGGCGACAAGAGCAAAAGAAACAGAGAAAGAAAAAACAAGGAGGCATGCAACTAGACCTCCGGCCTCGATGAGCTAGGAGTCGAAGCTGGCTTGATCCCGAGATACGCCAAGATCTTCTTCGTGTTGGGCTTGGCCGCCTTAATCAGCCGACCTCCATCTCGATCGCTCTATCTGATCGGTGTCGCCAACTTTCATCCAATCAAGCGTCCGTTGGCTGTCGGCAACCGGGGCAACAAGTAGTTTTCGACAAAGAACCTTCATATTTTCCTCGACGCATCTTCAGTCCAAGGTCTTCTGCTGAATTGAAAATCTTGGCAAGGGCAAGGAAAGTCGAAGGTTCCTCTTTCTTCGGGAAGAAGTAGGGAAACAACGCCGACAAACCTGCACTAGCATTTGCCACGCCTTCACGAATTTCGCGCCCATGAAACTCCAGAAGAGAAAGTGCGTCAAGGAGAGGGTCATTGACAGGATTATCCAGATAAAATCCTGGTTTGTTTGGGCTGCCACACGAGACAAAACATTAGTCAAAACCAAGAAACAGGAAGTACAATAAAATAGAAGGGATTGATAATATTACTCAAAGTACGTCGACTTTGCGACTTCAGACGCTTGAGGATCCCTTGCTCACGAGCAGCTTGTGCAGCTTTCTGCTCGTCTAAAGCGGATTCGACATCTTTAAGCCTTTTTGCAGTTCCTCGACACTAGCAGCTTTTGCTTTGGCATCATCAGCCTCGGCTTTAGCTTCGCTAGCAACAAGTTCGGCTTTCTCGCGAGCCGCCTCACTTTGCTCCAGTTTGTGAGCAAGTGCGTCGGCACGCTTATTGGCCTCTGCAAGTTTCTCTATCGAGATAAAAAGAGGGAGGAAAGATCAAAAAATCGCGACAAACAACAGGAGCAAAAGCCAGGAAGAACGGCAAATATAAAGGTTGTTACCTTCGGTTCTGCTGGCATACTCGCGGTACCCAATAAATTGGGATCCGATGCGGATAAGATCTTTGATCATGGGCTCGTCAAAGAAGAAGAACGCAGGAGAAAACATCGGCATTAAAAAAAGTGAGGGTCTAAAAAGCAAAATAGAGGAAATATAGATATCGACAAACTTACATCATCCAAGAGTTGCGACGAAGAGCTGCTCAATTGAGGGGAGGCTCAATGATCATTTCAACCCTTGCCCTTTTTGGTGAAGGGACAAGGGGGCTCGAAGGAGGAGTAGATGTGCCAACATTTTGTTGAGGAGGCGACGATTCTTCTCCTTCAACGGGCTTCTCCGAAATAACTAAAGTATGTGACGTGCTCGTCCGAGGAGCCACGTCACGAGTTGGTACTTCTTCCTCGTCATCACTGCGAGTGAGGATCAATAGCATAAAAAGCAAGACAAGAAAAAACTTCGACTACAGAAATAAGGGGAAATCAAGGTGACTTACGAGCTGACGAGGGATTCAATATAAGGATCATAAGCTGCCTTCGGATGAGAAGGAACAACTTCTTCGGCTTTGGATGTGCCGGAATCTTCGGCATTACTCCTCTTCCTTTTCCTTTGTGGGGAAACGGCGGGAGGAGGAGATTGGACCGACGTAGTATCCTCGGAAGATCCCGCAGATTTTCGAGAATCCACGGGATCATTCACAAAAGATGGAGCTTCTTGATTGTCGTCAGTGATAATGCCCCTTTCTTCGACTTCTCCATCCTCAGGAAGAGGAGGAAGGGAAGCCATAGTAGGATGATTCTGCAGGAAAATAGCGGCAAAAGGAAAAGTAGAGAGATATCAATACAATGAGATGCAGGGAAAATTCGGAACAAGATAAAAATTCGAGAAGACAAAATACCTCGGGGAGAGGATTGGTGGAGCTGTATGGCTCCACGCGACAAGAGGAAGGAATAGGATCCTTCTTGCTCAGCGAGGTAATTCTTCGAATAAGCTTCTCCAAGTCCTTCACAGAAAGATCATTGGAGAGCCTATTGGCGTCATTGACACCAGCATACGACCAAAGGGGATTTTTGCGAGCCTGAAGAGGCTGCACTCTAATCCTAAGAAAGTAGGCAGTGATTTGGACACCAGATAACTCTTTGCCTCGAGTATTTTGGAGCTGATGAATACGAGACATAAGAGCTTCTGTCGCCTTTTTCTCTTCTTCGGAAGCTTCAGCATCCCAGGAGTAGCGGCGTTGAATTTTTGCGCTTCCGTCGAAAGGGACTATGTTGTGTTCCACGGAATTGGCACTTTCTTCGTGTATATAGAGCCACCTTTTGCGCCATCCTTGGACAGAGTCAGGAAATTTGACGTCGAAGTAATCAACGTCGGTTCGGACACAGATAACAACACCGCCTATGTTGTAGGTGGCGTTGTGAGCGCCATTACGGCGGAGGCAGAAAATGCGTTTCCAAAGAGCCCAATTAGGAGGGACTCCAAGGAAGCATTCGCAAAGCGTGATAAAAATAGAAATATGAAGGATGGAATTGGGGGTCAGCTGGTGCAGCTGAATCCCATAGACAAAGAGAAGACCGCGGAGGAAATCGTGGATTGGGGTAGAAAGGCCGCGGATGAGATGATCAACGAAACTAACCCGGCACTCCATTGGAGGGTTGGGGTAGCTTTCTTCGCTGGGAAAGCGGATGGCGTCTTCCTTCTTCATCGAGGCCAAGCCTCTTCGAGCATATTGACATCTTGGTTGGAGATTTTAGATCTCTCCCACTCAAGATCCTCAGCGGCCATCTTGGATTCTGGAGTGCTGTGGCGGGTGAGTCGCGTGCGCGGTGGCATCAACGGCACTGGAAAAGCAATGTTCGTGCGTGCGGAAGATCAGAAAGAGTTGGGCGCAGGGGAGTCTTTGCAAGGAAGAATAGATGTGCGGCGCAAGCGAAGGAGCGAACCGAGGTTGAAGAAAGGTATATATAGGAATCGGGCGAAGCAGTGCACCGTTGGATGAAGAAATCGTGTGGTGAAATAAGGATCTTGCAGAGTAAAGGGTAAAAAGGTCTTTTTACGAAGATGGAATGGAACAGGCGTTACTGAACGTGCGCCAGGAAAAGCGGAGGACGTGTGTCCCCCACTTGCACGACGTGTCAACGTGGTGGGAACAATGGACCCACAAGGCAGAAAAATCTTGACTCTTAATAGAGTTGAAGAGAATTTGACAAAGGAAAATATGTCGACAAGAAAAATAAAAGGAGAATGGTGACATGAGAAGTTATTTGAATACTTCGGGAGCCTTTGGTCAGAAACAAGTTTTTGCCCAAATGCTCGGGGGCTACTTCGATAAAAGTAAAATTTCGACTATGGCAAATATAGAAATTGTGGGAGCCTACAACCAAGCGCAAGTTCTTGGTTGCAGCCTCGGGGGCTACTCCTATCGGGAGCGCTGTTCGCGCACCCGAGAGATAAAAAAAAATAGGAAAGAATATCGGGAAATAATGACAATATAGCGACAAGGTGGACTAAGATGTTGAGCCTACAACCAAGCACAAGTTCTTGGCTGTAGCCTCGGGGGCTACTCCCATCGGGAACGCTGTTCGCGTGCCCGATGAAATTAAAAAAGGAAAAAGAAAGAAAGATAGAAAAGCAAGAGAGTATATTTCGAGTTATAATTAACTCTACATATACTCCCATCGAGAAGATTAATATAAGTCATATTTGACTCGATAAAATGTGCCATTCCAACAGCTCGGAAAAGCACTCGACAATATATTCTCGTAACGCCAATGTTGCGATCAATTTCTGAATGCCGCAAATTTGCGAAGGTAAGACCCCGGATCCATTCTCGCTGGGCGTGGCATCGCCGATGATCTGCGCTCTGCTACTTTTATCCGTATCAACATATACGAAGAAAAATCCTAACGGACGCGTTAGGTACTCGATAAATTTGACCGGGACTCGACGGAATGGTAAGACCTTAAGCGGCACTCGTCGAAGTTTGCACCAGTATCCCGAGATCATGTCCAGGGACGTGATCTTGAAGTAGGTTTTTGCGGATTGCCACTAGAGCGGTTAACTAGTACCCGATCCGTCGGATGAACTAGCCCCAACTACCAATATCCCTGTACAATATAGAAATTTATATAAAGAAATATAGAAAAGTTTAAATTGTCGAATAAGAATAACGAGTGGAGATTTTCCCCGATTCTACGATTCAAGCAAAATCTCGGGGCTATCGACATAGGCATCCCAAATGGGCCCGCCAAAGATAGTACCCGGGGTTTAATGAAGGCCCACTACCCGAAGAATAAGAAGGTTCGAGAGCCCAAGATATATTAAGGAAAGTAGAATTGTAAAAGGAAGTGTTGTTTGTAATCTGGCGGGATGAGTTAGAAACCGTCCCGGACTCTGTAACTTGTACAAAACGAAACCCTCGGCTCCACCTCTTATATAAAGGGGGAGTCGAGGGACGAGGAGATCATCGAATCATTGTTTACAAACCCTAGTTTTCATAATCGTCGAGTACTTTTCGGCTGAAACCTTCGAGATCTACTTGCCCTCTACTTCTAACTAAACCCTAGCCTATAATCCGTAGGCATTGACAAGTTAATCCCTTGTCAACGGAATAAAGACCATACATGACAAGATGATTACTATGAGATTCATTTGGGCGTTACAAAAAGATTCATAGACCGTAATCCAACTGCATCTATGACTAATAATCCACCTTCAGGTTAGCATCCGCACCCTTTTCAGTACTAAGTTGTAAGCAACAGATTATTGCATTAAGTAAAGTGTGTAAAGTAAACAATAGAATTATCCTTGGATAAAGCATTGTTCTTTTCTCCCTAGTAGCCACAACACATCTACAACCTTAGGAGTTACTGTCACTCTCCCAGATTACTAGAGGCATGAACCCACTATCGAGCATAAATACTCCCTCTTGGAGTCACAAGCACATACTTGGCCAGAGCATCTACTAGCAACGGAGAGCATGCAAGATCATAAATAACATATAAACAGGTCTATAATCAACTCAACCATAGTATTCAATATTCATCGGATCCCAGCAAACACAACATGTAGCATTACATAAAGATGATCTTGATCATGATAGGCAGCTCACAAGATCTAAACATGAAGCATAATGAGGAGAAGACAGGCATCTAGCTACTGCTATGGACCCGTAGTCCAGAGATAAACTACCCACGCATCACTTCGGAGGCGAGCATGGTGATGAAGAGGCCTCCCGTGATGATCTCCCTCTCCGGCAGGGTGCCGAGAAGAGCTTCAGAACCCTCCCGAGCTAGGGTCGACGATGGCGGCGGCTACGGAACTTTTCGTGGATGCAGCTAGTGTAACGAAGTGTAAACAAAACATATATAAATTGGTGTAAAACAAGCATGGAGCATCAAAAATTATAGATACGTTTACGATGTATCAAGCATCCCCAAGCTTAACTCATGCTCGTCCTCAAGTAAGTTAGTCATAACAAAAATAATTTTTGAGGTGACATGAAGCCAACACAATCTTGATCAAGTTATTGTAAAAGCATTGTGAGCTGGGATCAAAGTACTCTAAACATAGGCATGATAGATATAATTCTAACAATAGAACTTAGCAACTATGTTACAACATGAGAAGTAACTCAAACAAAAGATCATGAATAATAGTGCACTGAAAGCAACTATTTGTTTTTGAGCATAGAGAAAACATAGCAAAGTGGTATTCAGCTTGTCCTTCATGGAATAGCAAAAAATAAATGCATAGGAAACCTTTAAAGTTCAAAGGGTGAATATATACAAATAATTTGAAACAAGCAATAACATAATCATGAATCAATCAATAATAAATTTAGGGACTATGCATATTATACTCAGAATGACAACTATGCTCTCTTAATGGGTGCATAAAGTTAGAAGATGAAGACTCAACATAAAAGTAGAAGAAAGGCCCTGCGCAGAGGGAAGCAAGATTACTCATGTGCTGGAGCATTTTATTTTGAATAAAACAGAGGCGTTGAAAATGTATTTCGAGAGGTATGTATGTCTATGTCAACGAATGGCATCAAACGATCTATTATCCTTTCATGTTTAATGGCTTTAAGAGCAGCTCTCATAGAGAGAACAATAAAGTTCCTCTTCTCCTTTGTTTGAACAAGCTAAGTTCATGATTTCTCAAGTTCATAGTGTTAGGAGATTTATTGATTTTTTTTTATTTTATATTTAGTGGGCTGGGCACCCGCTTGCCTGCTCTTTTTGCAATATTAGGGACTAGCACATTATGCATGCTAGTCAAGGTGTGAAGCCAAAATAAACATGAAAGACACAATAAAGCATCCAACACTTCCTCATGAGCTAAAATAGGAACACAAAACATGTAATAATTTTTGAAGGTTTAAAGGTACCATACAATCAATTTACTCTGGAGTGGCAGTGAAATACCACATATAGGTAGGTATGGTGGAAAAAATTGGCAAACTTTGGTTTTTGGGAGTTGGATGCATGAGTAGAGTTCATACTCAGTACAGGTGAAGGCTAGCAAAAGACTGGGAGCGACCAACTAAGAGAGCAGTAATGGCCATAATCATGCATAGCGACAAAACATTATTAATCAAAGCGTAAAGTGATATTGCAAGTCAAAAACTAAATGATCATAAAGGATTGAGGTGACTGGTTTGTAGTCATAACATGGTGTAAGCATGTCCCAAGTTAACCCAATTAAAGCATCAAAGGAGAATACCATAATATTATGCTTTTTGTACGATGGAAACAACACATGATTCTTTCAATGGCAGATTAAGCACTCTCAGATATTTGAGACAAGTCATGCTAGAACAATAACTACTAAGCATATGATTAAAATAACATCTAAACAAGCTTCCTTTTGCACCACTATAAGCATGAAACATTTTACTCAACTCCAACACCAATCAATTTATTTGAAACAACTCCCATAGATAATAATCAATAAAGACCATAGATCTAATCATACCTAACTAAATAAAACTAACAAGATCTGAACAAAATACGAGTGGAAAACAAGAGTTAAACGTAGTACTAGCAAAAGAGAACACTCCCAGAACAATAAGAGTGAAAACTAGAGTGTTCTATGCAATGAAAATGGAGTGTGTCATTCTACAAAACAAGTATGCTGGGATCCAACCATATAATACAGCAAATAAAACAAAATAAAATAAAAATAACAAAAATAAAGACGCTCCAAGAACAACACATAGCATATGAAGCAATAAAAATATAGTGTCTTGAAAGATGACCTAATACTTTTATTGATGAAGAAGGGAATGCCTTGGGCATTGATAAGGGATTAACTTATCAATGCCTACGGGTTGTAGACTAGGGTTTAGTTGGAAGTAGAGGGCATGTAGATCTCGAAGGTTTCAGCCGGAAAAGTACTCGACTGCTATGAAAACTAAGGTTGCGTGAAAACAATGAGTCGATCCTTTCTTTGTCCCTCGACTCCTCCTTATATAGGAGGCGGAGTCGAGGGTTTCGTGATGTACAAGTTACAGAGTTCGGGAGGGTTTCTGAACCGTCCCGTAGCAATTACAATTTGATATTCCTAATACAATTCTATCTTTCCAAACTATGTAAAACTTCGGGTCGTGGGCCTCCAGTAAACCCCGGGTACCTTCTTCGGCAGGCCCATTGGGGATGCCTATGTCAGTAGCCCCCGAGATTTTACTTGAATCGTAGAATCAGGGAAAATCTCCATCTTTACAATCTGCATATGATTTCTTCAAGTCGATAAATAATATTTATAAAGGAATTGTATATTGCACAGGGATAACGGTAATTGGGGCTGGTTCATCTGATGGATCAGGTACCAGTTAACTGCTCTCGTAGCAATCCGCAAAAACCTACTTCAAGATCACGTCCCTGGACATGATCTCGGGATACTGGCGTAATTCGACATGTGCCGCTTAAGGTCTTACCAGATGCCGAATTCCAGTCATGTTTTATCGGGTACCTAACGCGTCCGTTAGGATTTTTCTTCGTATCTGTTGATACGGAAAAAGTAGCAAAGCGCCGTCAGAGGCGGTGCCACGCCGCACAGAACGGATCCCGGGGACTTACCTTCGCAGAGTTTTGCGGCATTCAGAGATTATTTCGCGACTGAGGCGCTCTGAGAATATATTGTCGGGTGCTTTTTCCGGCTGCTGGAGTAGCACATTTGTTCGAGTCAACGGATGCCTTATATTGTTTTTAACTTAACCTCCCGATGGGAGTATATG
The DNA here is from genome assembly GCF_022539505.1 of Lolium rigidum. Classification (NCBI taxonomy): domain Eukaryota; kingdom Viridiplantae; phylum Streptophyta; class Magnoliopsida; order Poales; family Poaceae; genus Lolium; species Lolium rigidum. The sequence continues at coordinate 210,869,760 of NC_061510.1, forward strand.
AAGAGTTATTTTGATAACTCAGAATATGCTCACCAGGACTTATTCAAATTTCATCGGGCACGCGAACAGCGTTCCCGATGGGAGTAGCCCCCGAGGCTACAACCAAGTGCTTGTACTTGGTTGTAGGCTCACCTTTTTAGCATCTTTGCCACTATATTGTCATGTTTCATGCTCCTGTTCATATTTATCGGGTGCGCGAACAGCGCTCCCGATGGGAGTAGCCCCCGAGGCTACAGTCGAGGATTTATACTTGGTTGTAGGCTCCAATTTTTTTCTGTCGCTATATTTTGAAATGTGCCCTTCCGAACCAGATCCATCAAACTTCTCGAAACTTTTTTATAAAGTAGCCCCCGAGCGTTTGAACAAAAACTTGTATTTGGTCAAAGGCTCTCGAGATTACCAATCGTCTTTTACTGTCGCCATTTTTCATAAAATCACAGCCGAGATTTTTCATTGGTAAGGTGACATCAGTGCTGATGATAGCCACGATCACTGTATTGGAAAGACACGAGAGCTGCCCCCTCACTGACCTGCGGGCCCAAAATCTTCGACCCGTTGACACGTTGCGCAAGTGGGGGACACACGTCCTCCGCTTTTCCTGGCACGCGCGTTGTAGCGCCTGTCCAGTTCCATCATGGTAAAAATACCGTGTTACCCCTTGATCCACGTGTAAAGCATCAAGTCCATTCGTAGATCATCCAACGGTGCGACGTTTTGACTGAATCCGCTATAAATAGTCATCGTCTTCCTCCATCAATCCCCTTCGCTGAGCCGTACTCAAACCTTCCCTGCCAAAATCTCCTTTGCAACCACACAAGCTCCAGCGCCCACGCATTCCACTACTTCCTCCACGCCGTCCTTGATGCCACTGCGGCCAAGACTCACCAGGCACAACACTCTCGAAGCAACAATGGTGGCGCCAGATCTGGGAGGCACAGAGTGGGAAAGATCCAAGATCTCTACGCAGGACATCAACCTGCTGAAGAAACTGGGGCTGAGCAAGAAGAAAGATGCGCTGCGCTTCCCCAGCGAGGAGAGCTACCCGACGCCTCCCATTGAGTATCGGGTGAGCTTTGTTGACCATCTCATCCGTGGCCTTTCTGCGCCCATCCACGATTTTCTTCGTGGATTGCTGTTCGTGTATGGGCTACAGCTTCATCACCTTACCCCCAATTCCATCCTTCATATTTCTATTTTTATTACCCTTTGTGAGTGCTTCCTTGGAGTCCAACCCAATTGGGCTCTGTGGAAGCGCAACTTCATCCTCCGCCGTAATGGCTCCCACAATATTGCCTACAACATAGGCGGTGTTGTTTTTTGCGTCCGCCCTGACATCGAATATTTTGACGTCAAATTCCCCGACTCCGTCCAAGGGTGGCGCAAAAAATGGTTGTATATCCACGAGGAAAGCACCGACTCGCTGGAACACAACATTCCCCCTTTTAACGGCAATGAAAAAATCCTCCGCCGCCGCTCCTGGGATGCAGAAGCTACCGACGAAGAAAAGTCGGCGACAGAGGCGTTGATGACACGCATCCACGAGCTCCAGAATACCCGTGGACAAGAGTTGTCGGGTATCCAGATTACGGCACATTTCCTTAGGATTAGGGTGCAGCCTCTGCAGGCTCGCAAAAACCCCCTCTGGATGTATGCTGGCGACAAAGACGTGGATCGCCTGTCGATAGATTTATCGGTCAAGGAATTAGAAAAACTTGTCCGAAAAATCTCTTCGCTCAACAAGAAAGACACCGTCCCGTCATCTTGCCGCGTGATACCGTATAGCGCCACCAACGCGCTCCTCCAGGTCTATCTTTATCGTTTGCTTGTTCGTTCTTCACGTCTTTGACTGCTATGTTTTCGACTGCTGTTAATTGATGCAATTTCCTGTCGACACATTCCTATCTTGTACAGAACCATAAGTCTACGCAGTCCATCCCTTACGCTGTTTCTCCGAAGAAACGGAAAAGGGGTGACGCAAAGGCCCTGGCACCTCCAAGCTTAGCAGCTCTCCTATCGAGGAGACTGCTCCAAAAAGCACTGCTCCCGAAGAATCGGAGCCCTTCAACGCCTATGAAGCTGCTCTTGTCAGCTCGTAAGTTGCCCTGTCGCTCTTTTTAATCATGGTGTGTCAAATATCTTGTTTCTATATCAAATAATCTCATTTTATTTTGTGCGCAGCGGCGACGAAGAAGAAGAACCCGCCGCCAATGTGAATGCTCCTATGAGCACGTCGCATACTTTGGCTTTGTCGGAGACACACTGCACGGCGAAGGAAACCACGACTCCTCATCCAGATCTTCAGAGGTCGACTCCTGCCACTAGCCCCCGAGCCTCTTCGCCAAAGAGAGCGAGGATTGAGCTAGGCGAAGAATTCAACCTTGCCGGAGGTTCAGTGACTCCACCTTTGGACGATGTAAGTCTACCATTTTTATTTTCTCTATCTGCCGAGTTTTTCACTACTCTAAACCTTTCGTTCTCTTTCTTGTTCTGCAGCCTCTGATGAGGCCCTTCATTAACCTTGGTGCCCAATTTATTGGGTACCGCAACACTTGTGATGGGTTGAAAGGTATATTGTCGGATGATCTGTCTTTTCTATTCCCCAAAAACATCCTTTGTCCTTGTGCAATTCTAACTTCTGAGGAAATCGGTAATCGTTAACTGCTCGGTCGGCTTGGGAGTAGCGATTAATCGGAATTCGGAAGATTAACTGAGTTAATCGAGCGATAAATGAGTTTATCGGCTAATCGGTGACCACTGAATAGGGATTAATCAGGCGATTAATCGTTGAATCGGATGATTTTTTGAACAGTGGTGTCCTTTCAACACAAGCTCTTCTTGCGGCGGAAAAATGGGCTGATGACCTTGCCAGCAAACTCAGAGCGAGCGAAGAAGCTCGCGAGAAAGCTGTAAGGGATGCCTCTTGTATTGAGGATCTTCGAAAGAGGCTTCACGAAGCAGAGACTGCTCTATGTGACAAAATTTCTCAGCATTTCGCTCGTGAAGGAAACATTGCCTCCCTCCTTGAATCGCTGAACCGACGTTTTGTCAGTAAGTTCACTGATCCTATCTTCGTTTTTATTTTATTGGTTTTCTGCCCTTTCTTCTAGTTGAAGACCCGAACTTTTGTTTCAGCAGGAAAAATGAGTCAGGATTTTGTGTTGGAAAAGCCTGAAGACGACCGTCTTCTCGACGCGTTGTCTCTTCTTGAGATTCATGCAGACCTAGTGCGCTGTAGCATCTTTGACGCCCAAGCTGCGTTTTCGCGCTTGTTCCGTCATTTCTTCCCGAAGAAAAAGGAACCCGACGCCTTTGCTGACCTTGCCAAAAGCTTCGTCCCCCAAGAAGATCTTGGGCTTGCTCTTCGCCAAGAAAACTTGAAGATTGGCGTAGAAGGCACTATAGCATTGGTTGCCGAGAGCCAGCAAAACGTTGACTGGGCAAAAGTTGGCGAAGCCACAAAGCTAAAAAAGGACAAATGGCCATCTCTAATCAGGGCTGCAAAGCCCCACTCGAAGAAGATTCTGGCCTTCCTCGGATACAAGCCAACGCCTTCCTCCAGTTCAGCCAAAACGGAGGTCAAGTAGATCGCCCTGCCTATCTTTTTCTTTTCTTTCTTTTGAAGCCTGTCGCCATAGATGTAGCTTGCGACAGCGTATGATTGGTTCACTAGGATCCAACCTTTTGTAAGCACCATGTAAATATATCAATGGAAGTCTATTTTTACGTGATGATTGATGTCGAGATTTTCTTTCCAGTTGATATTTGACAACTATACTCCAGCTCCTCATCCCTCCGATGCTTTGCCTGCTTCCTCTTACTCGAAGAAAATATCAGCTGACGATGAATTCATTGAAGATTCTTCGAGTATGGGTCCAGCACATGACTTGAAAGAACTCCGCCAACAGCTTCAATCGATGAAGAAATAGGCACTCGTGATAATGGAACAATCTCGAAAGTCATCTGAGAAGGAAAAAGTTGCGCAACAGCAAGCTCAGGAAGCTATAGCTTCAAAAGAGTCTGCAGTCGCTGAAGCTACACAAGCTACCTCCCGAGAGAACTTTATGCTTGAATTAATGACTGAAGCAAGCCTGGAGATGGCAGGTATACTTCTCAAGCTTAAACTTCCTCTGTTGTTTGCTTGTTTTCTGCCTCTAACTGGTGTGCTATCGCCAAATAGGTCCCTTTTTGGACGCTGCTGCCGAAGATCAACGGGTTGACACAAGATCAAATTTCCTTGTAAATCTGGCGCTGGACCATGGCTCCCTTTTTTGGGCTACACCTGAACGTACCCGACAAATCGTCAGGTTTCAAGACCACGCGTGCCAAGTTCGTGAGTTCCTTGAATTTTGTACCAAAACGTTGTCCATGGTTTACAACTCCATGTTGCCTCGAAATGTTCAGCCTAAGACCCTTCCTGAGCTGATGGACAAGTTTAAGGACTCGCATAAAATCCATGGTTTTGTAAGAGCTCAACTAGTAACCGGTGCCAGGTTTGCCCCTATTATGCTTCAGATCTGCCACTCAAAACTTGATATGACAAAGGTGGTTGAAACTGTCCATACCAAGCTGAGGCGACGTCGGAGAGGTGTCGACAAAATCGATGCGGTAGTTACACCAGTGGCTGAAGAGATAATTGGTGACCTTCTTCGAATGGATGCCGACTTTTTTGCAGATGGCCATTATGCCGATTTTCTGGGTGCCTCTGCCGAAGAAGACAGAATAAACATTGACGATCTGCTAGGTCGCGACTAAATTTATTTCTTTTTTTTTTTTTTGAAAACTCTAACAGTAGGAAAGGCTCCTACTGTTTTCTATATTTATATGGGCCTGAAAGCCGAAGTACAGTTACAATTTTACATTTTTACAAGCTCTGACAGAGACACAAGGGAGTATGGGGAGAAGAGTTCTAAAGAGTGTCTAATAGTTTGGTGATGGAGGGATGCAAATCCTTCTTTGTTCTGTGTTCCAGCAGAGCAAAATCTTGCTTGAATCTTCTAGCCCAGGATTGAATATCTGGATCTATACCATTGAAGAGTTTATTATTTCTTTCCTTCCATATGCTCCAGGATGCAACAATCACTATTTCCATGTATAGGGGTTTTTTCCAAGCATCACGACCTTTTTGTATGATCTCCAGTCTGTCCCCATTTGTTGTCCACACCATATGTAATTTGCTCCAACATGCTTTACTAAAATCACGAGTGAAAGATCATATGTTCAATGGTTTCTTCCGGTGGTGAGGAGCACATCAGACAATTGTATGTGGAATTGATGGTGTAGTTTCTTCTTCTGAGCATATTTCTGGTATTCAGCCTATCCACTAGCACTAGCCACCAAAAGAATTTCAGTTTTGGGGTACACTTGGATTTCCATAACCAAGCAAAGGCTTTATGAGCAAGTACAGTCTACGAGCGGAACTTATAATAAGCCTTTGGGGAGTATTCCTTAGTACCCCATTCATAGGTCCAGGAATCATGAGTATCGATGGAAAAGTCAATGTGACCAGCTAGACTCGTAAAGTTCCGAGTTCATCAAGAGCTTGTGGTGTTAATGGCAGGTGGAAATTACGTGATAAATGTTGAGAGGTTAAAAAATCCTCGACTGATATATCTTCTTTTTTGGTGAAGGAAAAGGCTCGGGAAATATTTCTGAGTTAATGTCTTGCAACCACTTGTCCTTCCAAAAGAGTGTACTTCTGCCATCCTTAATATTACTCATAGAGATTCCTCTGTAGATAGGAGAAAGATTAAAAATACTGCGCCACCAATTTGATCCACATGGATTCAAGTTATGTGGTACTTTCCCATTATAATAGGTATTCCATAGTAAGTGAACCCAAGGAATGTCTGCTTTGTTATAAAACTTGTGTAGATATTTGAGGAGTAGTCCTTCATTCTGTATTTTGAGATTTAGAACACCTAATCCTCCTTTGTCCTTTGGCTTGCGAGACCATATCCCGAGCAGCTAGGGAATTGCTTTTCTCCCCATCCTCTGTTTTCTTGTTCCAAAGACAGTGCCTTCTTATTTTCTCCACATGCTCTAAAATTTTGGGGTTAATCTGAATTGAACACATGGTGAAGTTTGCTATTGAGGTAAGGAGAGAATTCACCATCGTAACCCCGCCACTGTAATTCATCATTAAGAAGGTTGCTGAGACTCTTCTCTCAATCCTATCCACAAGAGGCATTAAATCTTGAACTCGTTGGTTTGGTTGTGCCCAGTGGTAAGCCCAAGTATGTAAAAGGCATTGTAGCCAGACTGCAACCCAGAAGGCCAGCAAGGAAGTTTGCCTGTTGATTGGAGATGTTTATTGGTATGAGGGAGGATTTGTGAAAATTGATGTGTAATCCTGTTGAGTCTGCATACTTCTGTAGGATTTCTTTCATGATCAGAACCTGAGTAGAACATGCCTTCATAATAATAAGTGTGTCATCAGCATATTGGACCACAGGAAAATCCATTTGATAATTGGTGGAGAATGGGGCTTGAAGAATGTTATCTCTGAATGCTTTATTAATGGCAGATTGCAAGAGATCTGCAGCAAGAACAAAGAGAAGAGGAGACAAAGGATCTCCCTGTCTGACACCACATTTACGTGAAGAACTGTCTCCCGGGAACTCCATTAAGTAGGACAGCAGATTTACCAGTGCCAAAAATAGCTTGTATCCAAGAAATCCATTTCTCATCAAAACCCATTTGCTGCATTATCTTGAGCATAGCACTGTGATCAATGGTATCAAATGCCTTTGCAAAGTCAAGCTTAAGTAAGAGAATTTCTTGGTTGGATTTTTCACACTGATATAAATATTCAAATGCCCAAGCTAAGCACCTCCCTTTTAGAAATCCATATTGATTTTTATGAATAATTCTAAGAACAATCTTCTGTAGTCTATTGGCCAATAATTTAGTTATGATTTTTAGTACACAATTCAGCAGAGTGATTGGCCTATAATCATTAATTCCTTCAGGGGTTCCAACATTTGGGATGAGTGTGATATATCCCATATTAATACTCTCAAGGTTCAAATTCCCTTCATAAAAGCCGAAGCTACAGATCGTAAATATCCTCCTTGATAATTGACCAGCAGCTCTTCAAGAAAATACCACTAAATCCATCAGGTCCTGGTGCCTTATCTGCTGGCATGTATTTAATCACATCATCTATTTCTTGCTTAGTGAAAGGAGTGGTCAATTCCTCCAAGCCAGGAATAGGTGTAATTAGTGCTGATAAATCAAATTTCATCTGTGGTGTGGAGCAAGTACCAAGTCTGTCTTTGTATGTCTGGAAAATAATATCTTCTTTCTCCTTGTGTTCAGTAACAATGTTTCCATCAGGCAATAAGAGGGAAGCAACATAATTTCTTCTATGTCTTTCAGTAGCAAAAGCTTGAAAGAACTTTGAGTTTTCATCTCCAAATTTAGTCCATCTAATAGTACATCTCTTTTTCCAGTATTCATGTTGATATGAAAGCAGCCTAGCCAAGTGTACTTTTAATATCCTGCGGAAGTTCACTTCTGGTGTGGATAGAGTTCTAGTTTCCTCCATCTTATCAATTTCAGCTATTGCTTGATTGCAATTTTGTATGCAGATAGATAGTTTGGATATAGATTTGCTCCAATGCTTGAGGTCATATCTGAGTCTTTTAAATTTAGCATTGAGCACAGCTGCACTATTCTGTTTGTAAACAGGTTTATTCCAACTATCAGAGACCACTTGTTGGAAACCAGGATGAGCCACCCAGAAGGGTTCAAATCTAAAGATTTTGCTACCAGGGATTTTTGTTTCAATGGTGATTGTACAGGGGGTATGATCAGACGTTGGTTTACCCTGAGTAATGACAGTGGTAGCAGGATATACTGATGTCCAGTGTGGAGAGGTAAAAAACCAGTCCAATTGCTCAAGCAAAGGGTCATCTTGCATGTTGCTCCATGTATATTTTCTCCCTTTGATAGGAAGCTCAGTGAGATTTTGTGTACGAATGATGTCATTAAATGTGAGCATATCATTAACATTTCCTCCAGGCTTGTTTCATTCGTCGGGTGATCTAATGAAATTAAAATCACCCACAAAAAGCCAATCTTCATCAGCAGGAATAGTGAGAGCATATAGCCATTGAACAAATTTATCTCTTTGTTCCCCTTGGCAGGGCCCATAAATATTAATTAGAGTCCAGGACTTGGATGATTGCTTGGAGGTGAAGTATACAGATAAAGCAAAAGATTCACAGTGCATAACAATCCCAGAAAATACAGAGCTTTTCCATATGATGATTAAACCTCCAGATGCACCAACAGAAGGGACATAAACAAATTCATCAAAGCAAGATGGACAGCAGGATTTGATAAATTGCAAATCAAAATGCTCCTTTTTTGTTTCTTGCAGGCATAAAACATCACAACCACTAACTTTTATAGCATTCAAAAGAGCAAGTTGCTTAGGTTTGGCATTAAGCCCACGAATATTCCAGCATAATACAATCCATTTTTTCAGGAAGTTCATAATTTATTACAGAGAGAAATATAAAGCCACTGCCTATGCAGCATCCTTGGTCTTGCTTGCCTCCAGTGCAGTAATCTGATCTTCAGACACAGGTGGAGCAAGGAGAAGTCCTTCAGCAAGTTCTTCAGCAGGCACACCACATAAATTTACTCCAATGGATTGGAGCACAGGAATTGGTGTAGCATCCAGGTTGGTGTGGACAAACTGAGAAACTACATTCTGGGGTAGCTTTTTAGATTTCTGAATCTTCTGCTTGACAGCTGGGACTTTTCTCTGTTTTACTTTGGATTTACTAGCTCTTGCTTCAGATAGATTCTTGTGATTAAAACCATCATACTTATTAATCCTGGAGCTTCTTCTCACCTGGGAAGTGCACTCAGGCTCTGTTATCACAATACCCTTTCCTTTCATATCTGCTATTTGATTTAAAGAAGAATCAACAGTGCAATCATCAGAGCAAGTTAAGGCTTCAGCAGGGTATTCAAGATTCATAGAGGACACAGCCAGGGAATCCTGTGTAATTTGTTTTCTTCCAGACTGCAAAAGGAAATACTCCCCCAGCAATTCATACAACATCACTGAATCCATCTGCACTTTGAAGGTTATATGCTGTGTATTGTCCAAAGAAATGTTGGGCACCAAAACAGAGGACATAGCAGCCTTTGCCAAAGTGATTTTGGCCCAAATTTCTGCAGTTAAATCTGCCAGAGATCCAGAAACAAAACTTAAGACAAGTGGTTTGCTCGCTCTTGAGGGATGTCAACCATCATTATATCCTGGGAGCTATGACTCGGAGGAAGGAGAGTCAACCATATCAGTCCAAGCTTGCGGAGGGCTGTCAAGTACATTATTAGTCTGGTGGAGGAAGTCCAGCTTCAAAAGGAACCCCCTGTTCAGCAAGCATGGCTTGAAAATTGAATAAATGTGGTGCTGCCTGGACTCCCTCTTGATCTTGAAGCACATCTGCATGTATATTCAGTTCCTGGCCAGCTACAATATTGTTTATCTCTGGTTGTATAGGGTGATGCATGTGCTGATGTCCATGGTTATGACCTCCTCCATGATACTGTGGTTGATTCTGCTGCAACCATATAGCAAGTTGGTGCTGGTAAATGTCTTCAGCAGTAGGATCAGGACCATATAATGGATGTGGGTTGTTTGAAGGAGGATCTTCAGGAGGAGGAGGTACTGCAGCCTCATGCGCATTCCAGTCAGTGCTCCTTAACATTATCACAGGGACAGTCCAGCTGCGTCTAGCACCCCCCAGTTGGTGTATCACAAGAGTCTTTGGGACAAATTTAGGATCAACAATGGCAGCCCTGACTAGAACAAATTTATTGTTTCCACGGGGTTCTGCCAGATCGACAAGAGACCAAAATCCTCTACGAAGACTCGCTAATTATCTGTGTAGTTTGATAGTTCAGGGGAAAACCAAGATACAAAAACCAAGTTTCCCTCCCAAAGGCAGTGAGACGCATATTTTTTGCTTCATCATGCTTGACAAAAGTGATAGTAGTAATCTCATCAAGTTCAAATGTGAGTCCAGATACGGTATCAGCAGTAAGAGTGTCCCTGAATGTGTAGACCCCAATACCAAATGGGTGATCATCAAAATATCTGACTATGTGACCAGATTCTACCAGCATGTCCCTTATATCTTCACGCAGATGAATAGGAATAAATCGGTTGGTTTCAGCTACCAGGACTCTATCATTTTGCAATGGCGCAATAGCAGGGACAACCAAATCAGTTCGTACCTTGCGATCTGGTGGCCCTTGATCAATCGTCATCCCTTCAGGTAGAAAGGCCAAGGGATTAACAGGGAACGTTGCCATGGCTTGGTCGCGCAGCAGAGGTGGCGCAGATGCAGAGTCGCCAGACAGGGGTGGTGGAGCCAGGGCGGGGTCGTGGAGAGGAGACGAAACGGCAACGTATGCTCGTAGCAAGGGGAACCGAATCGGCACTTTCCTTTTTCCGTTTAGGGACCCATACCTTTTTGGAAGAAACCTTAATATGTACCAAGGGATCTTGGACAGCTTTAATTCTCCGGATTTGTTTCTTTGGCCGACGAGAAAAACCCCGGAAACCCTGGATAGCCCGCTTTTGTTTCTTTTGTCGTTGAAGAGCTGGTTGTTGGGCCAAAACAGAACATGTAGTGCACTTATGGCCCGGACGCCGACACTCGCAAACAAATGCCGGGGCACTTGGGCTTCAGGTGATCTTTGAGCCCACAACGTGAACACCTGCCAATAAATTCAAAAGAGAGCTCTTTGGGCGGGATAAAAGGCAATTTCAGCATGTCCATAATTTCCTCCTCGCTATAACCAGCCTGCCGTTGATCCTCCAAGATCTCAAGGGTTTGAATAGGCAAACGAGAGCACAAAGTCCGGGCACAATTCAAGCCAATAAAGTCTTCCTAATATGAATATCAGTTTCCTTGGACACATCGATTTGATTGGGGAGACTTCCAAAACTGATCAAGTTTGGCTTGAACTTCAAAGAAGAACTTGAATCGGCAAACAGGGTGATACGAAGAATCCGGCCGATGATCAAAAGGTTTAAAACCAAACTTTGCAAGTTCTTTAGCAGATGAAACTGGATCTCGAGCTGCACTAGCAGCCAGAACATGAAATGAAGGTTTAATACGAGTTGGACTTCGTTGTGCCACCTCCAAGATATGAGAATCTGAAGACCAGGATGAACTCTCATTGTGGAGAAGAATACCAGATGTGTCCCCTCTATAGAGAGAAAAATGACAGACAAAGTCTGGCCACACACGATCTTTCAAACCATATATGAAATGCCCAACCTTGTTTGAAAAAACGAGAGAACCTAAAACGTCGATCACTTAATTTGAAGATCCTCAAACCGGAGCAAATTCCTCCAATACAACATTGTAGAGCAAGACCCACCGATTCTTCGATCAGAGGAAAGGAAGCCGAAGAGAAGGACACCACCAAGAAGAACTCTTTCGCCAAAGGAGAGGGAGAGAAATGAACCGGACAACCAAAGCAACGACGCACCTGATCGGCCACTGCCCGGCCAGGGGAGAAATCCCAGTGGAGAAGCGCATCCATGGTCTAGAGGTGGAGATCGCCATGGTTAGGGTGAGGTGGGTGGAGAGAGGTGGAGATCGCCATCTTTGGACGTCTAAATTTATTTCTTCGGTAGATAGCTTATTTTTTCGAAAAGAAACTGTACCTTGCTGTATTTATATTGGAAGACAAAGATATGTATTTTTCTTTTCCCTAGCCCCCGAGTGTTTCGGTGGCTAATGTCTTTATTTTATTGTGTTTGCGAGGTTTTTTTTAAACAAGAGCAAATAAATTTTATTGAGTGTATATTGTATTTGCGGGTATGAGCCCCCGAGCCTGCCGAAGACAAAAGATATATATCTCCACTATCTTTATTATATTGCAGTACCGCGAGTCCGCCTCATTAAAAACCTTCTAGCCCCACTCGGTGCCCTGAAAGGAAAAGAGTGCGTCTGAAAACTCGCGGGCGTTTCAGTACATTGTATGTTTACATATATATCTTGACTTAGGCATAAAAACGCCTAAGTTGCGCCACGTTCCATGGATTTGGCTCGGCATCCCCTGTCTTCTTGTCCTTTATCCTGTATGCTCCTCCCTCGATCACCTCGGTGACGATGTAAGGGCCTAGCCACGGCGACTCGAGCTTTTCATGGCTGTCTTGCGTGAGCCGAAGAACTAGGTTGCCCACCTGGAAAGATCTTGGCCGCAATCGTCGACTGTGATAATTTTTCATATCTTGCTGATATTTGGCGACTCTTGACAATACTTCATCTCGAGCTTCGTCGAGTGCGTCCATATCATCTTCTAGTGCCTTTCTTGAGGTTTCTTCATCAAATCCCGCCATTCTCGGAGAGTTGTGTTCTATTTCTATCGGCAGCACTGCCTCAGCTCCATGAACCAGAAAAAACGAGGTTTCCTGTGTTGCTGTGTTGGGTGTTGTTCGTATGCTCCATAGCACGCTGGGTAACTCCTCTGGCCAAGTGTGTCGAGCTTTTTCCAATGGTCCTAACAGGCGCTTCTTAATGCCATTGCAGATGACGCCGTTTGCTTTCTCGACTTGACCATTGGTTTGCGGGTGCGCAACCGATGCAAAATGTAGCTTGATACCTACTTCTGCACAATAAGCCTTGAATTCCTTTGACATGAAATTGCTACCATTGTCTGTGACGATGCTATGAGGAACTCCAAACCGGAAAATGATTGTAATGCCCTAACTTCTGCAACCTTGTTAAGTGTCTAGAATGCAAAAATCAGGGGGAACAAAAACTTTTTCCAACAGCTAATTAAGATGAATTGCCTTGATCTTCTTGCAAATGAATTGACTTGGTATGCTTGTTGTTATAAATTTTCTTGATCTGTTTGTTTAGATTTTCTCTTGGGTTACTTCAGGGAGTGATTCCTCTTTAATAGAGACACCTTAGTCACTTACCAAATAAAAAAAACATGTGTGGCTTAGGAAAATATGCTCTCCTTTTTCACTACATCAAACCTTTTCACTTACGGCCACATGAGTGTGCCTACTTAAAATTCATCCATGTGATATAATCCAGCTCCAACCATCCTAGAATTCAAAACTTGGGATCATCTACCCCTTAATACATATTTCCCTTATACCCTAGTCAAAAACCCTAAGACCTCACAATTTTGGCTAAGTCCTAAAACTGCTATCAGGTTCCATTTAAATCCTCGGTATTAAGCTACCCCTTTCCATCTAAGGTAATGCACCTGGTCCTAGATCTACCTTGTCCTGAGCACTTCCCAATCATACCATTTGCCTTTGACTAGATCAATCATCTACCCTCCTATCCCGGATGGTTTTGAGGCCAAGTCAATAACCTGTTTTGGCAGTGTTAAAATCTTCTAACTTTGGCAGTTGTTTCCTTAGACCCCACAACTGTTATTGGTAAACTCAAGGCATGAATCTCATCTATGCAACACCCTCTACAACTTCCACGTCTTGCATGTCCCATAAGAACCTTGCAACCTATTTTCCAACTTGATTTTGTACCCTACCCAATGTTCCAGCTGAAGATCCCTTCTTCCTTTCAAATCCATTGTTTTCCTTTACTTTGGTTTTAAAAGTTCACAAAACCAAGTGTAGAAATGATAGCTACATTATGTAGTGATCCTCTACATTTGAGATCACCTTTTATCAAAACTAATTTCTCTCTTCCTTTTACAAAATCTCCAAAAACCCCATTGTTTTCTTCTCTAGTTTTGATCACAAAACTATTTCTAGTTTTATCAAAAGCTTTTCAAATTATTTTCTCAAATAAGATGGGAAATGTGTGTGGTATTTTATATCACCTTATTTCCACCCAAAAATAATTTCTATATAATTACCTTCTTGGTTTTATTTTCTTTTGGACAAAATGCATGTCATGTTACTTGTACCACTTCTTGCTTATTTTAAAATTTGAGAAAAACCTACCTTGCCTAGTAATGCAAGTAGAGAATTTTGAAATTCTTGTACTACCTAGCTACTCTTATTATTTTCAAAATACTTTTCAAATAAATCTTATTTCAAAATTTCCATGGCCATAGGTAGTGATCCAAATTACTTACCTTGAGTTTTTTTTAAATACCCTTGTGCACCATATATGCATCTCCTTGATCTATTCAAAACCACCATCCCATATACCTAGCCATAATCTTGCTTAGATGGTCATTTCTCCTCCATGGCATCAATAAATGTATTTCCATCTCTATTTCTTTAATAATCTTTTAATCATTTCTCAAATCAAAACTTGTGACTTGTCCTCACCCTCCTCATCATCTAGCTTCTATGCATTGTCCTTGTTGGACAAACCTTGGTTTATCTTAGCATGCATGAGGGCCGGCCATGCTATGGCTTGATTGCATGTGATCCAATACTTGCCCCCATATCTCTCTCCTCTCTCTAGTCTTTGGCAAATCCTTCCCATGACCATGCACTTGCAATCTCCTCTCTCTGGTCGACCTGAATGGCGTCCATGCCATCTCCTTGTCCTCTTTTGCTTGGCAACATGGGGGAAGGCCGGGCATGCCAAATCATGGCATTACATGGTGACCTCTCTCCCTCTCCCTCTTTCTCCCCTTGGCATATGGTTGCACAGCAACCGGGTCTCTCCATCAGCCCAGCTCGAACCCCCTTGTCTCCTTACCGTGCACACACTCATGGGGACCCGTGCATGGACAGATTTTGGAGATCTCCATCTCCCTTCTCTTTTTGGCCCGATCTGCTTGTCCTGGGGATGTTGCCCTGCACCCTCTCTCTCCCTAACCCCGCGTGCACGCTCCCTTCGACCCCCCCTCTCTCTGACCCGCGGCAGGAACCCCCAATGGCCGGCGAGCACGTCTGCCCGGCCACGACTACGTCACTCACTCCACCACCCCTCTCCGGTACGTCAAACCTTGTCCTCTGGACGCGCACGGCACCATAGCGCCTCGGAGACACTCTCGCGGCCCCCGCCCTTGACCCTCTGGCGCTGCACGCCGAAGCCCCGTTTCCCTGTCCTTTCGTCGAGCGCCTAGCAGGCCGCCCGCCCCGTCGCATCCCTCCTCTCTGCCTCGCTGTCCGACGCGCGCGTCCCGCCAATGCCGCGGCACCGCCTCTCAGAGCTGCAGCGACGCCGCCCAGCTCGACCAACCACCTGCTGATGCCCCCTCCCTCGTCGGTGTCCAGACCCGGTGCACGATGCACCCGCGCGCCCTTCTTAAATAGAGCCCGAACCCTCCCCTGCTCATTTCCCTTCACCAGCCCTCTCTCAGAACACCCAACCTTCGCCTCCTTGAGCGGAGAGGAGCTCAGCTCCTCCCTGCCGTCGAGCTCGTCGCGCCACCCGTGACCTTGCGGTGAAGGTTGCGTCGCCGCAGACCCCTGCGCGCTGCTCCTTCTCTTCGCCTCTCTGTGCGCCACACCTCGCTATATCTGACCTGCCTTTTTCTCTCGCCGTAGGTTGCCCGGGAGCCGTCGTTAGTTGTTCATCGCCGTCGCCGTCAACTTGGTCCGCGCCACCGCCAGGAGCCACCGTCGCCGGAGGAGGACCTGCTGCTGCTTTGCCCGGATCACCGTCTCCGCCTCGACCTCGCCAAGCTCGCTCCGAACCTTCCCCGTACGCCCTCAGTGAGCATCCGCCGTTCCCAGTAGCTAGGGCTTCCCCCGCTGGCCTTCCGTGACGCGAGGAGGAAGAAAACCCCGCATGACGTCGGATCTGGATCCAACGCATGCATGCGGGAGACCTCCGGGCCCCCGATCCAGCGTGGCAGCCACGCC
The DNA here is from genome assembly GCF_022539505.1 of Lolium rigidum. NCBI lineage: Eukaryota > Viridiplantae > Streptophyta > Magnoliopsida > Poales > Poaceae > Lolium > Lolium rigidum. The sequence goes on from NC_061510.1 coordinate 210,885,550, forward strand.
GTGACGGTATTCAAAACCGCCGGCTCCCGCGCTGCGCCGCTGCTCCTGGGCCAAATCTGGCCGAGCCCAGCGAGCCCCGGCCCATTTCCCTTTCTCCCTTTTCTCTCTTTTAACCAGCCAGTAAATACCTGCTCAGTAATTAAATCGCCAAAAATCCATCGTTTGACCAAATAAGTTGATTCAAGTTCTTGGATGCTCCCTAATGTTTTCTCTACCACTAGGAGTTTCATGCACAAGGTTTAGTATTACAGAAGTATGCCAGCAAATTAAACCCTAAAAAGTTGCAGATTAGGCATTTTAATTCGTGTGATGTTTGTACTAGCCCTTTTTGAATGAGGTCAATTTGGTAGTGCTGTGAATGATAATACCTATCTTTTGGCACTGGTCCCACATGCAAAAGCCTCCTAGATTTTGATTGCTAAATAAATTAAAAACTGACCAGAGAGCTCTTCTCTGATTTTTAATTCAAAAACTACACATGTTCTGGAGGCAAATCCAAATGCCACCAGTAGATATGGTGATAGGCTATTTCCTTGCCAAAGGAAATTATTTTTAGGGTTATATATTAGGTCTGGTGGATTTATATCTGAAACAGGGAACCTTTTTAGTGTTTTATTTTTGTAAATTCTTTTACAAATCAGGAAAATGTAAATCCAGTGGGGTTAGCTCACATTTGTCCTTAGCTATCCAGGGGTGTGCTTTGTTTTTGTTGTAAATGCTCTTGTTAGTGCTGGTCTAGGTATTGGAGTGCTCCGGTTTCTGTCTTAATTTAATTGTCTAGGTTATTTAAGATTTAATTTGCATATGATTCTTGTGCATGTGTGTTATACATGTCATTAGCTTTCTGTAGGTATGCTGCATGCATTTTTCTGACTCACTGAAAAAAATTAGACCATTTAAATGGTTCCTAAGTCATTTCTGTTTTTATAAAAATCATAACTTTTGTTAAAAAAAATCCAAATTTAGTGAATCCAATTCCTGTGGCTTTATAAAATCAAGCTTTACTCTCTGTGATTTTACCAAAATATTTTGTGCATTATTCTGGAGTGCCTTGTTAAATATATGCTAGTGCTTATTTTACTCATAGGGAAATTGTGTTGTTTTTGTTTAAAATATTTTTTAAATGAACTTTTGGCACCAGACCGTACTGGTGGTTTCCAAAGTTCATTAGCCACCTATGATTGTGTAGATTTATGATTTGTTGTGAGGCAGAGCCTTCTTAGCAAAATAACCATCTTGCCCGAGGTGCTGTTTATTTGACGTGTGTAGTGTCTCTGATTTAGTGGTTGGTTGTTGTGTGTCGTTGTTTGGTTTGATGCTATGACTGTGTGTTGATTGTTTGCTTTTATTTTGCGACGTTAGAATGCGAACGCTACCGGAGAAGGAGTGGATCTCGGTGAGGATTTCGAAGAGGAAAGAAGAGCAGAGGATCGTGAAGAAGAAGTCCAGGGACAAATAGCCAACCAAGGCAAGCCACCTCTTGATGCATCTCTGATCCTATATATCTTATTCTTGCATTATTACAGGTTTTATAAAAGTGCATGTCTTCTATTTATTTGCCGGTGGTTAGTGCCACCCGGAGTTTTATTATTCCACCCTTAGGGTGCAGCCCTCGTCGGTACCTACTGAACACATATCTATTTGCGATATGGTGCTTATCACCATGTCATCCTTGTCGCCATTTTTCGAAGAAGAACTGTACTATAGGTTGGGAGCCCTGGAAAAATGATTATGAAAAATGTTTTTCTGAAAGGAAGTTTTCAAAAACCTTGGAATGGGGTAGCCCGGCCCAAGTGTGGGTTTTTAAAAGGAAGAACTTTTTATGGAAGGAAGATTTGCTGGAGGCAAGTGGAGAAAAGAAAATGTTTTCGAAAACTTTAGCGCCTAAGTACTCACCCGGACTGAAAAACAGTGCAACCACATTACCCCAAAGTGGGCACGGGGCGTAGCGTAGTAGTTTGTCTCGCCTTAGTTTGGGTCATGCAAGTGTAGTGGCAGTCCGACCATGGATGCTTCGACCGGGGTTCTTCCCATGAGAAGGGACGCAACCCATTTGCCTTTTCAGGTACGCGGGGTACAACTTATGAGCTCCCATTGAAAGATGCCTAACTGGTTGAGTGGCATTCCGGAGGATCAGGTGTCGGGGACTTTGCAACTCCTGGGTAAACGGCATCCCGGACTCTGGTGTTGGGAGGTACAACTCATTCGGCATGTCTTAGGCTAAGGCGAGCAGGCGAAAAACTACGATCGGGTACTTGTCGTGGCATATGTGGTTATGCGGGGATGATGCCCACACGATGAGTATCCGGATCTTGTGGGGAAAGTGTACAACCTCTGCAGAGTGAAAACTATTCGAATAGCCGTGTCCGCGGTTATGGACGGTCGGAAAGGCTGTTGCTTAGCCTGAAGAGTTTTTGTTTTACAAGAGCATTTTCTCAACTATTGTTTTGGGAAAGTCATGCCAGTGGGACTGGTGGAAAATGTACCTGAGAGGTACGGTGGAAAGTTGCAAAAGTTGTTTTGGCCATATGAGATGGCCGGAAAGGAAAATGGGTCATCCTTACCTATTAGTCTGCAAACCAAAGTGGTTTACAAAAAGGTTTTTAACAAAGATGTAGATATGTCATTACTCTCGAGAGGAACCACCCCTCGCTCCTTGTCGCCCTAGTTTAGTGCATGTTCCTTGCTACTGCCAAATTTCATATCCTTTACTTCTCTCTAAGGTGGTTTGCGAGTACAATTCATAATGTACTCATGGCTTTGTCCCTGGCTATTTACTTGGCCAGGCTTGGTGGAGTTCGACAGATGAAGAAGGAGTTGACGATGTCTATGCGAGCTAGGAACGTCTTCCCAGTCAGTTGCCTGTAGGGTTATGGCATGACTTGGGCCTTGCGAACGCTCTCGTCTGAAGTATTTCCGTTGCGTGATTGTTGATCTTCTGCCATTATGGCACTATTGTAAGTATCTGGTCATGCAACCATTGTAATCTTTTTATTCGGTACTGTAATGGATGATGTATTTGATACCAGTTCAGTTATGCTTTCACGACACACTGATCATGGGATCGTGAATGTGTATGCATAACGGGTGTTTCGGACAGCTAGTCCGGGGTCCCACAATGATGCTCTTGATGAATTTGACCGCGGATGCTGCATCTGGCGAATTTATTGGTTTTGCTTCAACCCACTTGGTGAACTTGTCGATAGCTACAACCATATACTCGTATCCTCCTGGCCACGCCTTGTGCAATTTTCCCACCATATCAAGACCCCACTGGGCAAAGGGCCATGACAAAGGTATTGGCATTAGTTCTGCTGCCGGAGAATGAGGTTTTGCGGCAAACCTTTGACACGCATCACAGGTACGCACTATGTTCTTTGCATCCTCAATGGCTGTGAGCGAATAAAACCCTGCTCTGAAAACCTTGGCCGCAATAACTCGACTGCTTGCATGGTGTCCGCATACTCCCTCGTGCACATCCTTTAAAAGCACCCGACCTTCTTCAGGTGTGACGCATCGCTGCAAGACTCCCGATATACTTTTCTTGTACAGCTTGCCCTTAACCACAGTAAATGATTTCGATCGTCGAATAACTCGCCTTGCTTCCACTGGATCGTCGGGTATTTGCTGCCTTGAGATATATGCAATATAAGCTTGCATCCACGGTACTTCTACTACCATTACCTCGTGCGACTCTTCCTCATCTCCAGGTGCACCTGCCTCGAGGGCTGCCGAAGCCCCCGAGCCTTTCTCGATTTTTTCTTTCTTCTTTGGATGTTTTCTTGCCCTGGTCGACCTTTCACTTATTTCTTCCCAAAATACTCCGGGTGATATTGCTAGACACTGCGACCCGATATTTGCCAGAATATCGGCTTCATCATTGCTGAGCCTGCTAACATGGTTTACCTCGCATCCGTCGAAAAGCTTCTCGAGTTCATTGTATAACTCTTTGTATGCTACCATGCTATCATTGACTGCGTCGCATTGATTCATTACTTGTTGAGCCACTAGCTGGGAGTCGCCGTATATTTTTAATCGGGTCGCACCACAGGCCTTCGCCATCTTCATCCCATGTATCAGCGCTTCATACTCTGCCTCATTGTTAGATGCGTTGGGAAACGTCATCCGTAGCACATACTTTAACTTGTCTCCTTGAGGTGAAACCAATATCACGCCTGCTCCTGCTCCTTCTAATATCTTGGACCTGTTGAAGTTCATGGTCCAGGTTCTCGATAAATCAGGAGGTCCCGTGTTTTGTAGCTCCGTCCACTCTGCAACGAAGTCTGGTAAAATCTGCGACTTTATCGCTTTTCTTTTTTCATAAGTGATGTCCCGAGGGGAAACTCTATTCCCCAAAGGGAGACACGGCCCGTAGCTTCCGGGTTGTTCAGTATATTTGACAATGGTGCCTCATTGACCACTATTATCGGGTGTGCCGAAAAATAGTGTCGTAGCTTTCTTCTTCGTCGTAAATACTCCGTATGCTAGTTTCTGATAATGCGGGTACCTTTGTTTTGAAGGCGATAAAACTTCGCTAATGAAGTATACCGGCCTCTGTACTCCATGTAGTTTACCTTCTTCCTCTCGCTCAATTACAAGTGCCGTGCTGACCACCTGAGGTGTAGCCGCAATGTATAACAGGAGAGGCTCATTTTCCTTGGGTGCCACCAGTATCGGGGGTGTCGATATTGTGCGCTTGAGATCCTCGAAGGCTCTGTCCGCTTCTTTGTTCCACTCGAACTTTTCTCCTTGCTTGATCAAGGCGTAAAATGGCAACGCCTTTTCTCCTAGCCTGGCGACAAATCTGCTCAAAGCTGCGACTCGCCCAGTTAGCTGTTGTATCTCCTTTAACTTTGTTGGTTTTCGCATTGTTACGATAGCCTGTATTTTCTCCGGGTTAGCCTCGATCCCTCTTGCTGACACCAGGAACCCGAGAAGTTCTCCTGCCGGGACGCCGAAAGAGCACTTTGTCGAGTTTAGCTTCAGGCAAAACTTGTCGAGGTTGTCGAAAGTTTCTCTGAGATCATCGATCAATGTTGATCCTTCCTTTGTTGTTATGACGACATCGTCAATGTATACTTGGACGTTTTTGCCAATCTGCGTGGCCAAGCACTTCTGCATCATCCGCTGGTATGTTGCACCCGCGTTTTTCAACCCGAAAGGCATTGTTCTGTAACAGAATACGCCATAGGGGTAATGGAAGCTGTTTTGACTTCATCCTCTTCCTTCAGTCGAATCTGGTTGTAACCAGAATATGCGTCCAAGAAGGAAAGACGTTCATAACCTGCCGTGGAGTCGATAATTTGATCGATCCTTGGCAGGGGAAAGTGATCCTTTGGACAATGTTTATTTAGACACGTGAAGTCGACGCACATGCGAAGGACCTCTGTATTTTTCTTCGGGGCCAGCACTGGGTTCGCTACCCAGGTGGCTTCTGTGTGTATCTCCTTAATGAACCCAGCTTCTCTGAGTCGATTGATTTCTGACATCATAGCTTTGCGGTTTGGTTTCGAAAAACGCCGCAAAGGTTGTCTGATTGGCCTAGCCAATGGATCCAAATTTAGGGGGTGCTCGGCAAGTTCCCTGGGTACTCCTGGCATGTCAGCTGGACACCATGCGAAGATTTCCCAGCGCTCACGGAGGAACTCGACGAGCGCGCTTTCCTATGCGAGGTCCATGTTTGTGGCGATAGTGCGTCGTCTTCTTGGGATCCGTCGGGTGTATCTGCACTTCCTTCGAGTTCTTGGTAGTATCAAAGGTTGGTTCCTTAAGCGGCCTCCCGACGTCTGGCAACACGTCGTAATCTGTTGTCAGCTTCGACGCCATATACTCTGCTTGCATCCCGAAAGTTTCCGACAGGCGATGGAAATCCTTGTCGCACTTATCCGCTAGCGCAAAACTACCTTTCACCGTAATTGGTCCCTTGGGTCCAGGGAGCCTCCACAACAAGTACATGTAGTGGGGTACTGCCATGAATCTGGCATATGCGGGTCGTCCCAATAAAGCATGGTACTGTGATGGAAAATCCACGACCTCAAATTCCAGCCTCTCGATTCTGTAATTCTCTCGGGTTCCAAACTGAACGTCGAGATTGATCTTCCCCAATGGATAACTTGGCTTGTCTGGTGTGATACCATGGAAACACGTATCTGTTGGTTTTAAGTTCACCAAGGATATGTTCATCTTTCTCAATGTATCTGTGTACATAAGGTTTAGATTGCTGCCACCATCTATAAATACTCTCGACACGTCGAATCCTGCAATCACCGCCGGTAAGATTAAGGCTGATTGCCCTGGTCGAGGAACTTGCTGCGGGTGATCCGCTATGGTGAAGCTAATGTCCTGTCCCGACCAATTTAGATACTCTATTGTTGGTGGAGGCATCTTCTCTGCCATAAAAACTTATCGCGAAATCACTTTCTGAGCTCTGTTGGATGGACTAGCCTTTTGAATCATCGAGACCGCACCGTTGGCGTGGGTCTCGATATATGGAGGTGGGTGTGGTGCTGCCGCTATTCTGAGCTGGTGCCGATTTTCGTCCGTAATTGCGGGAGGGGGCGGAAAGTGAACCTCGCTCCTTGGCCCCTGAGGGTATCTGTTTGCTGCCTGTGCGTTGGCATGCCCTGCAAATCTGTTCAACGACTGAAAAGTTCGGCAGTCTTTCTGCAAGTGTCCGGACTATCTCTTTCCATTGTTGTCGAGATAAAAATGCATTTGGCATGGTCCGTTCATCATATCTTCAGGAGATATGTACGGCCTCTGGAACCTTGGACCATTATTTTGCCTATTTGGGCGGGGACCATCCCGCTGCTCATTGCTTTTTTGATAATCATCTCGATTGTTTCCTTCATTATTTCCGCGGAAGCCGGCCGATATTTGGCTGGGACCGTTGTGATCTGAGTACTGTCGAGGAAAACATCGTCTATTTTGGAAGTTTCTGTTACGATCCTCCTCGGGCGACCTATGCCGCTTATTATTGACAGCATCCTCTCCATCTGCCCAGCGATTTGCTATCTCCATGAGTGCTACTATTGTCTTTGGATTAGTCCTTCCGAGGTCCTCGATGAAGTCCTTTCTTCGGATCCCACCGACAAAAGCATCTATCGCTCTCTCGTCAGATACATTTTCTGCCGAGTTTTTGATAATGTTCCACCTCTGTATGTACGCCCTCATCGACTCGTCATACTTCTGTCGACAGGCTCTCAACTCCTCTATTGACGCAGGTTTCTTGCATGTGGACAAGAAATTCTTTACGAACAGATCCTCGAAGGTCTCCCAACTGTCGATAGACCCAGGTGGTAACTTCTTGATCCATGATCGGGTTGTGCCACTTAGATACACCTGTATGCTTTGCATAGCTGTCGCCTTAGTTCCACCCGTCAGCTTTACTGTCTCCAGGTAATCAACCAACCAATCCTCGGGATCTTGCAATCCGTCGAATTTCTTATAACTGTCAGGCAACTTGAAATCTGATGGTACTCGCGTTTTGCGAACTCGTCGAGTGAAACAAGGGAGTCCACACAGATCTTCGTCATCCACTTCAGGTGAGTGTCGACGTTCTCTCCTTTCTTGCCGCGCCCTGTCAACCCGTGTCTGCGCTACTGTATCCCTAGCCGACGTTCTTGGGGGTGGTTGAACTGCCCCTGCAGGTCGTGGACTATTTTGTCTTGCGGCACCTTCGGGAGGTGTGCTCGTACTTGCAAACGCAGTCCCCATAACTCCGACTTCTGCCAAAGCCATGTTATACAATGCCTCTCTTGGATCTCCTGCGGGTGGCCTGTTCGCCAGTATGAAGGCCTGTGTCGCCATATATCATGCTTCCGGGGTTTTTGGGATAATGTTCCCTCTTGTGTCGATCGACATGAAGGACATGTCGAGGTTTTGGATTAAATTCTCCCTGTCGGCCTCAGGTATATTTTGCAGCCGAGATCTTGCTCTGTTTCGAGCTGGTCTGTGACTATCTCCCGAAGTACCTGATTGTCGGCTCAACTCTGCCCTTCGCCTGCTTGACTCGGCAGCTGCCTCTCTTCTTCTATTCAGATCGGCTGTCTGTTTTTTCTAATTCTCTTCCAACACGGGCGAGTTTGTATTGGTATGCTTGTAACTCTTCCGCCGTAGAAGTTGTGGTCATTGGTTCTGTACCATCCATGGCTCTTGCGGCTCTGTCCCACGCTGCTTGTGGAAGTTGAATTCTTAGACGCGGTGTAGGCCCGACATATTTAGTGCCTAAACCTCGCCTGAGATCAGCGGGATCGACATATGGGTTTCCCGCATCGTCGAAAGCCTCTGATGTTTCCGGCTCTACTCGACTTGCCTCCTCAATGGCATATACTTGGTGATGTGGAGAAGCTTGATTGTCGTCGATATCGGTGACACCGTCATATAGATCGACGAAAACCTCACGAATAGAAGTAGATCTGTCGACGAAATCGAAAGCGTCGATGCTATCGGAATCGCTGCTTATATTTGAGTCCGCAAACGACCGACGGATATGTTGCTGAAGATCTTGATGAGTTCACCGCTTGATGCAAGCTTGGTGGAGATTGCCGATGAAATCTCTTCATCGCCAGACTTAAACGATGAAACTGATCCTGATGAACCGGAATCAGCTGCACCCGATCTTGCCGAATCCGATCTTGCGAGACGATGAGATCCTTCCCTCCTGACGCGGAAATGGAACTTTCCGAACGCCATGTCCATGGGCTCCTCCAGATACGCATATGCATCATACGGGAGGGCAGGTGAGGAAACAAATCGACTAGAGCAGTTTCGATCTGTTTACCTTGATCCATCGCGTTGCTTGCTACCGAAGATGTTGATGATGTCGAACGTGCCATCGAGATCGGAACCTTGTCGCCTCTAATTCCCACAGACGGCGCCAATTGATAAGGGATTAACTTATCAATGCCTACGGGTTGTAGACTAGGGTTTAGTTGAAAGTAGAGGGCAAGTAGATCTCGAAGGTTTCAGCCGGAAAAGTACTCGACTGCTATGAAAACTAAGGTTGCGTGAAAACAATGAGTCGATCCTTTCTTTGTACCTCGACTCCTCCTTATATAGGAGGCGGAGTCGAGGGTTTCGTGATGTACAAGTTACAGAGTTCGGGAGGGTTTCTGAACCGTCCCGTAGCAATTACAATTTGATATTCCTAATACAATTCTATCTTTCCAAACTATGTAAAACTTCGGGTCGTGGGCCTCCAGTAAACCCCGGGTACCTTCTTCGGCAGGCCCATTGGGGATGCCTATGTCAGGCATCCCCAAGCTTTGACGCTTGTACCTCTTGGATATTTCTTGGGGTGACATGGGAATCCCCAAGCTTGAGCTTTTGTCCATCCTTCATATCATCACATCATTATTCTCTCCCTACACTTGAAAACTTTCTTCATACAAAACTTCACACAATTTTCATTAGCAGCATTAGTGCAATCAAAATAACAAATCCACTTTGGTTCAGTTCTAACATAATTCAATCATCCATTAAAACATTAGATAATGTAGCAATTAGATACTTTAGCAACTTCTTTTAAAAGCTCTTTCTCTCAAAAGAACTCCAAAAGAAAAAGATTAAGAGGCAAATGCAAATAGTGGCAGAAATTTGTCAAAACAGCACAGCAGGTAAATATCGATTTTTTAGAAAATTCTCTGTTGCTCAAATCGATAAGTGAAAACTAATGAAAGTTAGATAATAACCCGGGGCATATGCTCAAAAATTGTCAGATCAATCGGGCGTTCTGGCTGAGAGTACGAATTTTTTTGGTGGAAGCACAGAATCTGTTTCAGGACATCAACTTCTCCAAATCTTACCTTCTTACTATTAGAGGCTATCCTTGGCACAAAAACGAAATAAAAAGGATAAGAAGATGTTGTTATAGAGGTAAAAACTTCCGAAACTCAACAAAAGAAAAAAATATAGAAATAAAACATGGGTTATCTCCCAAGAGTGCTTTTCAACGCCTTTCAGCTAGGCGCAAAAAGCTTGAATCAAGTATTTTCAAGTGAAGAATCATCAACATCATTAATGGCAGAAGCCTTACGTCTACCTCTCTTACCTTTACTCTTTCTCTTACGGAAAGAATGAGAACTGACTGGTGATGAAGTGAAAGTCATGATGCCTTTCCCCACATCTATTTTTGCTCCGAGGAGTTTTAGCAGAGATCGTCCAAGTGTGATTTGTCCCTTTTCTACACATTCATTGACAAGATAATCAGTAGATAACATTCTTCCTAGATTCTTGTATACATTCCTTCAACTACTCCAATGGGTAATATAACGGTGTTATTAGTAAGAGATATTCCTTCTCCACCCTCAGAAAGTCCCCAAAGACTTAAAGACTCATAAATATATTTAAGCATAAGACAAAAATCAGACATAATATCGCAACGAGCATGAAAAGTTTCACCATTTATATCAACTTTTACTGTAGGGAGCCAACTTGAGGGTTCAAAATTTATTGAAACATAGTCATAATTTTCACGAAGCAGATTATAACATTCTTTTAAACAAGTTGTACTTATCTCAAGAGTATTTAATCAACTTTACAAGGGATGAATAGAATTTACTAGGTGAGCTATATATTGCAATCAACTTTTTTATGGCATTAAAAGCTTGATCTCCATCACAATGAAGGAAATCTCCTCCTACTACGGTGTTCAAAGTATATCTATAACAAAGAACACGACAAAAGTAAAAGCTACTAAGAAACAGGCATAGAGTCATTTAGGTTCAATTTTATCATAATAATTATTAATTCTAGACCAAGCTTCTTTAAAACTCTCCTCACTCCCTTGTTTGAAAGTGAAGATCATTTCCTCAGGTGCAAGGTCGGAAAAAGCGCTAGGCGTAAGCGAGGCGGTTAGCATCCGCCTAGTGCCTAGGCGATGCTTAAGCGGCCTAGGCGTAGCCTAAGCGGGCATAGTTTATACCATCAAGTGTGGATATGGGTTATTATATGTGAATAAATATTAATTAAGAGCATGTAAATGTGAAAATTTCTAATAATTACCTTTATAATAATGCCCATCTAGCTTGATCATAAAGTATGGCATGATTTGTTATTGTGGCAGACAATTTCTTGGTTACACTCCCTAGACTTCCGCTTATGCCCTAGGCGAGGCGTTTGTCCGTCGCCTAGTGCCTAAGCGTGCTTAAGCGGGGCCTAGGCGTCACCTTGTCCAACAGTGATCAGGTGACATAGTAACAGGACTAGCCATAGAAGCAACTTAAAGTAGGAACTAATTTTTTTGTGCTTTTTGATAAAAAAGAAGCAAACAAGACAAAGTAAAATAAACTAAGCAAAACAATAACAAAGTAAAGAGATTGGAGATGAGAGACTCCCCTTGCAGAAATCCTCTTTCTCCCCGGCAACGGTGCCAGAAAAGAGCTTGATGTTGTGCAGAGCACTTAGTTGGGAAACCCCAAGAGCAAGGTATGATGAGCACAGCAGCAAGTTTCCCCTCAGTAAGAAACCAAGGTTTAATCGACCAGTAGGAGAAATAAATCATTTCTGAATGTGTTGTTGGCTGATTTTGGCAGGGCGCAGTACCGGTGTCAGCAACAACGTGGAACCTACACACAACAAAACCAAAATACTTTGCCCCAACTTACAGTGAGGTTGTCAATCTCACTGGTTTTGCTGAAAACAAAGGATTAGATGTGTAGTGTGGAAAGAGATGTTTGTTTGCAGTGAAATAAAGAGAACAATGCTTTGCAGTTGCCGTGGGAGTTAGCAATAAAGAGAACGGGTATTTGCAGTGTAAAAAGAAAGGACTGGGGTCCAAAGTTCACTAGAGGTGTCTCTCCATAAAGATAAATAACATGCTGGGTAAACAAATTACAGTTGGACAATTGATAGAATAAAGACCATACGTGGCAAGATGATTATTATGAGATTCATTTGGGTATTACAACAAGATTCATAGACCATAATCCAACTGCATCTATGACTAATAATACACCTTCAGGTTAGCATCCGCACCCCTTTCAGTATTAAGTTGCAAGCAACAAATTATTGCATTAAGTAAAGTGTGTAAAGTAAACAATAGAATTATCATTGGATAAAGCATTGTTGTTTTCTCCCTAGTAGAAACAGCACATCTACAACCTTAGGAGTTACTGTCACTCTCCCATATTACTAGAGGCATGAACCCACTATCGAGCATAAATACTCCCTCTTGGAGTCACAAGCACTTACTTGGCCAGCATCTACTAGCAACAGAGAGCATGCATGCAAGATCACAAATAACATATAAACAGGTCTATAATCAACTCAACCATAGTATTCAATATTCATCGGATCCCAGCAAACACAACATGTAGCATTACATAAAGATGATCTTGATCATGATAGGCAGCTCACAAGATCTAAACATGAAGCATAATGAGGAGAAGACAACCATCTAGCTACTGCTATGGACCCGTAGTCCAGAGATGAACTACTCACGCATCACTTCGGAGGCGGACATGGTGATGAAGAGGCCTCCCGTGATGATCTCCCTCTCCCGTAGGGTGCCGGGAGGAGCTTCAGAACCCTCCCGAGCTAGGGTCGACGATGGCGGCGGCGACGGAACTTTTCATGGATGGAGGCTCGGGTGTTTAGGTTTTTCCCGAACAAATGAATATATAGGCGGAAGGGCGAGGTAGGTGGGCGTCCGAGGGGCCCACACCATACCTAGGCGCGGCCAGGGGTGGACCGCGCCTAGAGGTGGGGTGGCCACCTCCTGGCTCTACTCTGTGTCCCCTCTGGACTCTGTCTTCGTAACAGTATAAAATAGGAACTTCGGCTTTTGTTTCGTCCAATTCCGAGAATATTTCTTGTACAACTTTTCTGAAATACAAAAATAGCAGAAAACAGGAACTGGCACTATGGCATCTTGTTAATAGGTTAGTTCCAGAAAATGCATAAAAATGCCACGTAGTGTAAACAAAACATATAGAAATTTGTGTAAAACAAGGATGGAGCATCAAAAATTATAGATACGTTTGCAACGCATCAAGGTTGTCGCTATATTCCTGAGGCGTCACATCCAACCAGTTATGTCTTGAGCTCACTAGATGTGGCTGTATTCGGGTCCGAAAGACGAGACTCGAGTCAATGTTGCGGAATTGTCAGAAAAAGAACTGTTAGACGAAGTGAGGCGCTTGACTCATTTTAGCCAAGAAGACTCTATTCCCCTGTTGGCACTTCATGATCCATATGATTTTACTCACCAACCAGCTGAGGTAATTTTTTAACTTTCTTACGCTTATGCCAATACTTGTGTTTGATATCTTTTGCTTCAGCTTATCAACCCTTCGTTAGCTTCGACGGGTCCCTGCAACTGTTAAATATTTCCCAGCTGTAGCCGAGGTTGAGGATGACACTGAAGATGGTGATTCCACCGCCAATGCAAAATCTCATATAGAAGTAGTCGAGGACAGTGAGGCTTCTAAGGAGGAGGACAATAATCCTTTCGACCCCGAAGCTCCTTCTGCCGAACATAAAATCCTTCATGATGAATTAACCGATAAAGCGGAGTCTAGTCAACACGATAATGATGCTGATCGCGTTCCTTTTGGTAATGCAGCTCCGGGGACATCTACCGCCCAGCCGCCGAAGAGGCCATCAGGTAGCTTCACCGAAGAGGATGATCTGCTCTTCAACTCGTAAGAATTCCCCTTTTATTCTGACAGCTGATCTGCATACTTTCAGTCATATTGATGATATAAACATACACATATTTGTGTAGCGATGAAGGTTTTGCAGAGCCCCCTTCGAAGAAGGCTAGACCAGCTCCAACAGGCCAACTCCTGCCACATTCGAAGCTCCAGCTTCATCAAAAGAAGTACCAGCTCCTTATTCTTTCTCGAAGGGAAAATAAATTCCTTCGATAGCTGCCTCTTCCCTTCGAATCATCTAGAGCATGTGAGTATCGCAACTCTTTTTTCTTTTATTCTTGATGATGATTCTCTCTCTTCCAGCCCTCGAGTCTATATTCGGCTGCTTGCGATCGAATGTAGGCTCAAAGGGAATTTTAATGTAATCATAACGTATTTGTCTTGTGCTATGTCATAGACTATCCAATCCCGCTGTAACAATAATAAAGGACTTTGCCTCCCGATTCACCCTCCTTCAAGATGAGAACATTCGGCTCCAACAAGATGACCAATTGAAGTCTGTCCATCTTGACCAGGCAGTTAAAATAGCGGCCACTGCTCGATAGGAGGTTGATTCGCTGAAGAAGGAGATTGGTCAACTAACGAAGAAGCTAAAGGAGGAGGAGAAGGAGAGGGCGGAGGCCCAGGTCCAGACGAAGGAGAAAGAGGATCTGCTCCGCAATTCCATCACTGCCCTGCTGGGTAACTTTATTGTAATATTTTCAAACTTCTTTTTGTTTAGCTTTATTGATTTCTTGCTTCTGCTTTCACTTCTTGTAGGAGCTATCGATATTCCTGTAAATATTGTAGGCAAGCTCCCAGCCGATTCTGCTGCTGACGCTATTTCTTTAGCGGTCGAATCCAGCGAAATTGCTCGAGTTCTTCTTTAGAAGAACAAGGCAGTATTGTCTAGATTCCATGCTATGATCTTCCCGAAGGCAGATCAGAACAAAACTCTAGAGCAGCTGGTGGATGCTTTCTCCGTCGACACCGAAGGCATCATCAAGGTATTCAAACGTACCTCGCGTACCTACTGCGCTCTTCTTGCCTTCCAGCTTCTGATGGGGTACGACTTCAAAGCCGATATGGAATTGCTGACAACGGAGCTGCCAAAATATCATGATGGGTTGGCTATTGACCTTAGCCTTTTTAGTGCGCCAGCGCGCAAATGCGCGCTGTAACTTCTTGATAGTCAAAGCTAAAAAGCCAGCTGTCGGTGGAGCCACCCCAAGCCTGTCAACTCAAACCCAGGCTCCTAAAAGATTTTTCTGTCAAATTGTAATTGACACTTTGTTTCAAACAATGGCTTTTTTAAAGCCTTATTTTGTAATGAATTTGAACTAGCAATGTTGCTAGTTTTTGCTTTGTAATTGTGATGTCTTCGGTGGTAGTGATTGGAGTTCTTGATATTGTATATATTTATGATGCACACTCGATGATGTATTTGCATATATGTGGCTCGAGTGGCTCCCTTTGTCGAAGATGCTTTGGCTGCTAGCTCTGAAACCAGCCTTCTTCAACAAATGAGGACCCGAATATCTCGAATGGAGAAAGATCTATTGGGTATTCATGCCATGGCAGCTGTAATAAAGAAGAAAGGTGAATTGGCTATGGAAGCAGAGCGGTATGCCTTGAGTGGACTGCAGAAGGCCACAGAGAGCTTAAACTGTGGGTATTCAATAATCCTTCGTCTCCCTCACTTTTAAGAGTACATCTCCTTTGGTGCCTGAATTTTTCTCTATTATTTGTATCAGTCATTGCTCTAAACTTGTCCGAAGAAAACAAGCGAGTCCATGAGCAAGTTGAGGCTTTGACAATTTTGTCACGGTTCAATGGGGTCTTCTGGACAAACAAGTCAAAAGTCGCTACTATTGCAAAATTCCAATTTCGGTTGCAGCAAGTGCACCGATTTTTTGATAAATGTCATGCAGGCCTCAGGATGATATGGAAAGCCATGTTCCCTCTCAACCCAGTTCCTCCGACATTGCTGGCTTTGATGTCGAACTTTAGGAATTCCGAAAGGGTCTGCGCTTTGGTTCGCAACTAACTTCTTGCTAGAGCAGAAACAACTTTCGCTTTTGTGCTATCTCAACATCCTTCATTGGATTTGGAAGCAATTGCTAAGGCTAATGCCGACGTGGTCCAGTATTTCTCCGCTGCCAGAGACCCTGCTTCCATTGTAGTTGCTAGATTGGAGATTACTTCTGAGGCAAACTATGCATTTGAAGCGCCTCGCGAATAGTTTGATACTCTTGATCTTCTGAGAAAATTGTTGTAAATTACTTTGTTGATGATGCCCGAATGCTTGGGCACCTTGGGTGTAAGTTTATTTGCCTGTACGATGTAACTTTTTACCCAATCTTGAACTTTTTGTTCATATTTACATCAATGCTCATGGGACGAGCGAATCTTTGAAGTCGATGATTTCTGTTTTGTATCAATATTGATGTCCATGGAGACGAACAAATCTTATAAGGCGATGACTTTGTCGCTTTGATAAAGCATTATTGCTTTGCACGATTGTCTTCATGTGTCGGTGGCAAATTTTTGGAGCATTTGTTGACTGAGTTGCGGACTTTGTCGTGCTAGCTCTTTGGCATCGATGTTATGATGCTTTTGATTTGTATATTATCGACCGAAAATTATTGAGTAATCAACTCGTGTTGCAGTCCCAAGGGACTCGTAGTAATCGCAACTTTGCTAGAACGAAAAGTGTATTTTTCAAGTTTTTTTGGCAGCAGCCCTCGAATAAATCGAGGGAACCATGTGCACTATCGACTATGTAGCTCTTAGTACTCTATGTTTGATTTTCCATCGGGGGCCTTTCTTGATTTGTATCGTTTTCATCATCTGCAGCACTTGCATGTTCCCTGAGGCTTTTATGAAAACGATTTATACTTTGTCTTATTTTTTATGGACCTTTGATTATCAAGTCTTTTTGGTAGCTATGGACATTCGACAGAAGGCAATTATAGTCCCTGCCTTCAGCCAGTCACTCGGGGGCTACTGATGTGGGCATTACCCTTCGGGTAACCAACATTAGACTACCTCCTCCGGCCCAACAGGGGGCCCATGAAGATTGCCCAACGACCAAGGTGAGCCTAGCTATACGTCGGTTCCAATAAGGGAGACTCACCCGAAGAAGGATTCTTGACGAACAAGGCCAGAAGACGCTATACAAGGAAAGATTAGAATAGATCTCTTTGTAACCTAGTCGAGTCCGGACAGAACTCTCGGAACCTGGCCTGCTATATAAGGGTCAGGAGAGGGTCTGCCGAGAGACAACTTCAACACATAGATTCACCGCAAGTCAAGAGCTAGAACCCTAGAATCTTAACCTCTCGACGAGACAACAACCATAGCCTATCGGCTACCCCATTGTAACCCGATATATTCGATAATCAAGATCAGACAAGGAGGAAGTAAGGGTTTTACCTCATCGAGGGCCCCAAACTTGGGTAAATCTCTCTCCCTGTTTGTTTGGTATCCGATGTCTCGTGTCAGCCTGCAGGATTCCGTCAACCCTAAGCCCCTCATGGTGGGCATTGCTGAGGAGCACCCTCGTCAATTAGCGTCGTATGTGGGAACCCTATCGGCACAAGGCGCGTCATCGGCTGCTTCGATCATGTCATCTACGACTCCACCAGCATCGCCGACGCCATCGTCGGATCCTTCATCACCAAGCTTGGGGAACTCGATTCGTTTCGGGTCTTTCGAGTTTACTCCGCATGATGACTCGTCTCGTTCGGTCTTCTCAGGCGTACGCGGTGGGTTGGACATGACGTTCCGGAGCGTCCACTACTGCATCGACTGATAAGGGGAATCCCACTAGATCCTCCTTGGGTGTTGCCCGATCTTTCACAGCGAGAACCTGGGGTAGAGAATCCTCCCAACAACGCGATGAACGCAGCCTGGAGAAGAGGGAACGAATCCAGCAAGCAACAGATCGATGAACGATACGCCTCAAACCTTGAGCTAGACAATCCTTGATGAACACAAGAACCTTCGCAGCGGATATAATAGATAAACGGCAACGCCGTACCCCCGGAGGGATGATACACGTGAACACACGCAATGGGGAAAACCCTAATCTTTTGTCTAAACTTGTCTATCCTAAACCCTAGCCGCACCTCCACCTTATATGATGGGTGGGGTGGCCGGCCAGCCCTTATTGGGCCTAACCTAATTCGACTTGGACAGGCCCAAGTCAAATAGACACAACTTAAAACCCTAATTTGGCCCACCATGTGACCTCGCTACATTATTATTTCCTAATAACAAGACTATAATAAAATATTGGTACAACCTTAGACCTAATTATCATATCAATGGCTGTCCTAGTGTACCAGGCCTGGATATCCATATCATCTCTCCCCTTCTTCAAGAAGCGTTGTCCCCAACGCGTGAGGGTCTTCTGGAAAAAGGTTATGAACATGACACGTCCTCTCCGTCCTCAAATCTTGCTTGCCTTCCACACCACATCCTCCCTCACGGCCTGCTTGACTTGATACAGCATTTGGCGCTTCCTTTCTTCTCCATATGAGCTTGGACTTCGGCGCCAATACATTCTTCTCACGAGGTTTTGATGGACCCATGTGTCGTTGAACATGACCCTGCACAAGATGTGTAATTCCTGGGCCACATAGATGTATCACACGTCCATCCTTGCCTCGATGCATCCGTGGTGTCGCGGAAAACTGGACTGCAGTACTCCTAGCACGGTAGTGCCGCTGCCCACTGACGCGCTCACCTCCCACTCCTCCCACGCGCATCTGCGCCACATGTACTGAAACACCATCAACACAAACATCATCAGTCTGCATACTAGCATCAACACAAACTGGAACTGTAGCACATGCTGCAATATCCACATCAACAATAAGTGTAGCTTCATCCGGCTTGTCACCAACAAGAACTGGCTTGTCATCTACAGGCATGGCTGAAACATCACCAACATCGATGCTCGGAACATCATGCACCTCTTGTTGCACTTTAGGCTTGTGCAACTTCTCTTTACGCACCACTAACTCCACATCGGACTTGATATGATCATCACCCATAGGCTTCAAATTCCTCTGTTTGCCACCATGCATAAAAGAATATGTATTTGCTCGCCCTGCATGTGTCACATTGCGATCATACTGCCAAGGACGCTCAAGTAGCTATCCACACACCTCCAATGGCAACACATCGCACTCTATCTCATCAACATAATCATCAACTGTAAATGGCACACGCACCTTGTGAGTAATCTTCAGCATACCACAGCTATTCAACCACTCAAGACGTTTAGGTTCAGGAAGACGCCATGTAGACAACCCCAATGCTGCCACCATCGCCTTGATAATGCCATTAGTACAGCTACCACCATCAATCATCAACTTGCAAGCCTTGCCCTTTACAATGCACTGAGTCTGAAACAAACTCCACCGCTAACTCTTGTCAACTGTCTTGCAAGCATCATCTTGTACCTTCTTGAGTTGCATATTCAGCCTGCTCAATGGTACATCCTCCTCAACAGTCACAGTAGTGCTCTTGGTATCAGAGCCAGGTTTCCTTTCCTCAGTGACTGCCTGTATTGAAACAACCTCCTTCACGGTAGTGTTAGAACACACCACCGTTGTGTCCAACGCCGTGGACTTAACCCGAAATCTAGCACGCCGAAACTGCTTGAAATCTGCCCAACTAGACCTTAAACCAATGATACCCTGGAAAATCAGAAAATCACGGTACCAAGCAGCCAGAACATCATCAACACGCCTGTATGCAATATCAAATTCAATTTAGCCACCGAATGTACTATCCGCGGCCTTGCATCTCTCAAAACCACCCTCAATATGTGACTCCCAAATCTGAAATTCCATAGGTGTCGCAGAACTAGACCACCTCCACTTGATTGTAGATGCATCATATGTTGTACCCGTCATCATACCGAGGTAGTCATAGTAGATGTCTGCCTTCCAAACCAGAGCACGCACACATAATGTAAGTGCAGAAGGAACAGCAGAAATAACAGCAGCAGCACCAGTTTTCATCGCCGGAGAAACAGAAACAGCCGCAGCCTGCCCGGCCCAGATCCAGGTTGAACCGGCCTGAGAACCGGTCGGTCCGGCCTGGGACCTGGTCAAGCTGGCCTGGTGACCGGTTGGTCCGTCCAGGGACCCGGTCAGACCGGCCTGGTGACCGGTTGGTCCGGCCAGGGACCCGGTCAGACCGGCCTGGTGACCGGCCGACTGTCCTGGCGCCCCGGGATCCTGGCCGGTTGGCACCAGCCTAGAACCCGCTTTTGACCGGCCCGGCCGGTCTAGGGCCAGGTCAACCGGCCTGGGGACCGGATCGCGTCGCGAACTGTCATCTTCTTCCCGATTCCAGACGCGATTTTTCGCGATTTTGACCTCCGAAACAGCCATGGATGACCTGCAAACTATACCAGAACAACTCCATACTTCCTCCAACCAACCTCCTTCGACCTCGAGCCAAACTCCTCCGATCTATAGCCAATCTTCTCCGATGCAAACCGATCCAAAGAGATCGATCCACAACACCTCGCCGTGAGCAACCCAGAAATCTGATACCACCTGATAAGGGGAATCCCACTAGATCCTCCTTGGGTGTTACCCGATCTTTCACAGCGAGAGAATCCTCCCTACAACGCGATGAATGCAGCCTGGAGAAGAGGGAACGAATCCAGCAAGCAACGGATCGATGAATGATGCGCCTCAAACCTTGAGCTAGACAATCCTTGATGAACACAAGAACCTTCGCAGCGGATATAATAGATAAACGGCAACGCCGTACCCCCGGAGGGATGATACACGTGAACACACGCAATGGGGAAAACCCTAATCTTTTATCTAAACTTGTCTATCCTAAACCCTAGCCGCACCTCCACCTTATATGAGGGGTGGGGTAGCCGGCCAGCCCTTATTGGGCCTAACCTAATTCGACTTGGAAAGGCCCCAAGTCAAATAGACACAACTTAAAACCCTAATTTGGCCCACCACATGACCTGGCTACATTATTATTTCCTAATAACAAGACTATAATAAAATACTGGTACAACCTTAGACCTAATTATCATATCAATGGCTGTCCTAGTGTACCAGGCCTGGATATCCATATCATCGACGCTGAGGGCATCCTTCGGCTACCTGATCCGTTCGCCCCTAGCATGTCAAGGACTTTGGCTTCATCAGCTGCAGGATCGACCGCATTGACTCTGGTCTCGATCAATCTATCGGCTACGTTATCAGCGTCAACGCCAACATCTTCGCCATCATCATCTCTGCGCCATTCGACAACATCTATGTCCGTTGGATCTGACGATTCTGCATCGTCCGATCTAACTTCGTATTATTGCCTCAACTGCGACACCAAGCATGGGCTAGGTTCGGATGACACGATGTTCGTCTGCAGCGCCAATTATTCCTCTGATGAAGAAAGTATCGACAGTATCGCCAGGGCAGCCACTTGGAGTGTGGCACATCATCAAATCTACGCTATCCTCAACTCAGTCAATGGATAAAGACCTTCTGAAGGTGAGCATACCCCACGCGTTAATCAAGGAGGACGCCGCAACATTGAGAATAGCGCCAGCAACGATAATAGTGATTACACCATCACTGAGGAAGAGTGGGAAATTGCCCGTACTGCTATAGCCAATAACACTCGAGTCCCATCTGGAGTTTCGGCAGGGACCCTCAACGCGTATCATACTATCTTGGAAAGGAATCAGGTTCGGTTGGCAAATGAGCAAGCTGACCTCGGTCGACGCCGGCATGCAGCCGACCAGTCAAGCGAGCGATGCAGAGCATCGCATGGAAGCGTGTCCCGCAGCAACCAAGGTTCGGGAAGATATCGGCCACGAATTCCACGTCTTTTGGAAGATGATGCGATGGAGATCACTTCGAATCTCTCCAATTCCTTTATGACTATGGACACCGCGGGCATGCTCAGGCCAAAAACTGTCAAAGGGACAACGACTAACCTCGCGGCTTACATAATCAATCACCAGCCAACACCCAATGGTCCCATGGCGCAAGCTCATCGGGGTGCTTTGGAGAGCCTCACGATCCTTGGAGACAAACTCACCCCTAGGAAGGAAAAAACTACGCATCGGGGCAGTGGGTCTAAGCATCGTTTGAAAGATGCTCGTGATGATACCACACAGAGCAAAATCGATAAAGCTCGCCGTCAGTGTGCTGCAAGGGAAGGATAGGATATCAACGATTCCGATGAAACCCAGGAGTATGACGACGAACTTCGAGGAGCCGATTGCTTAAGCTACAAGATTCGGGAGACGATGCCACTGAAGAGATTCAAGCCTACTCCCACTGATGCTGCTAAATATGATGGGCAGCAGGAGCCAAGGTCTTGGATAGATGATTATCAGCAAAGTGTGATCTTGCACAAAGGTAACCAAATAGCAGAAATGCAGTGCCTGATGGGATTCGTAGCATAGAAAACAAAAAATTCCTACCGCAAGAACGAAAACACAAGCCAAGATCTAATCTAGTAGACGGTAGCAACGAAAAGATCATGAGACTAACCCTCGAA
>NC_061510.1:210907839-210940304 GCF_022539505.1 Lolium rigidum
CATCGGGAGCGCTGAACGCGCACCCGATAGAACTTTTTTCGCACTCCAGGATCATGCCCGGGGACTTGATTCTGTGTAGGTTAATGTTGTTTTGCCGTCGGCAGTTAACCAACAGAAGTTGGGCACGTTATTCGTTATCCCTTGCATACGGAAAATGTATCGGATGGACTACAAAGACTTGCAGGAAAAAGCTTCGGCAGAAGAAAATGTTCGAGTGGTACAACTTGAGTCTACGCACGGATTGCAAGCATCCGTACCTAGACTCGGGGGCTACTCCCATCGGGAGCGCTGACGCGCACCCGATAGAAAATAGAAGATAGAAGAAACGCAAGAATGATCAAGGAGAAGGACTTCGGAAGAAGACATGCTCTAGTCTCTACCCGAACTATATTCGGCTAGACACTCGGGGGCTACTGACGTGGGCATTACCCTTCGGGTAACTACTGTTGCTCTACCCTACACGGTCTAGCTGGAGGCCCATGAAGGTACCCGATGGCAAGATGGGCCACTAGGACGGTGCGACGGAAGATTACTTGGAGTACAAGACATGGAGGAAGCCGAACAAGGAAAGATTGGAGATAGATCTACTGTAAACCGACTCGTACTCGAATAGACCTCTCGAGACCTGGCCACCTATATAAAGGCCAGGAGAGGGGCTATCGAGGGACACACAATCAATCTTAGCAATACTAGCCAGCAGAAGCTTAGAACTAGCTTACCTAGCAACTAGCATCTCGACGAGATCACAGCCGAACTATTCGGCACCCCATTGTAACCTGTTTTCATCATAATCAAGAACAGATAGGCAGGACGTAAGGGTTTTACCTCATCGAGGGCCCCGAACCTGGGTAAATCGCTCTCCCCGCTTGTCTGTGTACCGATGTCTCGTGTCAGCTTGCAGGATTCCATCAACCCTAAGCCCCTATCGGAGGGCATTGCCGAGGAGCACCCTCGACAACAGTTGTAGACATTGCATCGCCGCCACTTGGTTTCCCTGGTGCAAGATCACGGTATGTAAATAGTCGTCTATCCATGACCTCGGCTCATGCTGACCGTCGTACTTGGCGGCATTAGTAGTAGTTGGCTTGAATCTCTTCGGCGGCATCGCCTCCTGAATCTTGTGTCTCAGGCAATCGGCACATCGGAGTTCTCTGTCATGCTCTTGAGTCTCTTCGGAATCATCGATGGCATAGCCTTCTCTTGCAGCACGTCGGCAGCGGGCTTTGTCAATTTTGCTCTGCGTCGCGGGCATCTTTTGATGATGAACGATGCTTAGATCCGCTACGATGGTGTGTTGTTTTCTCTTTTCTAGGAGTGAGCTTGTCTCCGAGGATCGCAAGACTTTCCAGGGCGCCCCGATGAGCTTGTGCCATCGGATCATTGGATGTTGGCTGGTTGTTGATTAGGAAGGCTGCAAGGTTGGTTGTTGCTCCTTTGACAATTCTGGGCATGATCATACCCACCGTATCCATAGTCATGAATGAATTGGAGAGATTCGAGGTAATTTCCCTTGCATCGGTTTCAGAGAGGCGAGGTATTCGTGGTCGAAACCTCCCCTGACCTTGATTGCTTCGAGATGCGCTCCCATGTGAAGGTAGCCCCCTTCGCTGTTCACTTGATTGATCGGCTGGCTGCCGGCGTCGATTAAGGTCAGCTTGCTCATTTGCTAGCCGAACTCGATTCTTCTCTAGAATAACGTGATATGCGTTGCGGGTTCCTGCCGAGGCCTCGACGAGAATCCGAGTGTTATTGGTTACGTCGTTGCGGGCAGCCACCCACTCTCCCCCGGTGATAGAATAAGCGCTATCGTCATTTCTACCACTGGCTTCGGCATTGCGTCGCCCATCACGATTGACGCGTGGGATGCGCTCGCCCTCGGAGAGCTCGACTCCCGTGTGAGGGTTGATGATAGCATAAATTTGATGATAAGCCACCTTTGAAGCAGCCGCCATGGTGATGTTGTCGATACTTTCTTCATCGAAGGAGCACTTGGCGTTGCAGACGAAAGGTGAATCATTCGAGCCAAGTCCATGCCTGGTGTCGCAGTTGAGGCAGTAGTACGATGTTAGATCCGATGATATGGAATCGTCAGATCCGATGGACATGGAAGACGTGGTACGGCGCGATATGATGACGATAGTGAGGACGTTGGGGTCGACACCGATGACGCAGCCGATAAATCGACTATGATCGGGGATGAAGCAGTTGATGTAGCAGTCGATGAAGTCGTGGTCCTTGCTACGCCAGGAGCAATCGGGTCAGGGAGCCGAAGGATACCCCGAGAGTCGACGCGGAAGTGGACACTCCCGAACGTCATGTCCATCCCGCCGCGAAGGCCTGAGAAGGATGAACGCGACGCGTCGGCGTGCGGAGTGAACTTGAAGGACCTGAAACAAATCGTGTTCCCCGAGCTTGGCGATGATGGATCCGATGATGACGACAATGTTGGCAGAATCGTAGCCGATGCGATCAGAACAGCCGATGAAGTGCTTTGTACCAACAGGGTTCCCACAGACGGTGCCAATTGGTGAGGGAGCTCCTCGGCAATGCCCACCATGAGGGGCTTAGGTTTGACGGAATCCTGCAGGCTAACACGAGACATAGGATACCAAACAAATGGGGAGAGAGATTTACCCAGGTTCGGGACCCTCGATGAGGTAAAACCCTTACTTCCTGCTTGTCTGATCTTGATTTATCGAATATGTCGGGTTACAATGGGGTAGCCGATAGGCTACTACGGTCGACTCGCCGAGAGGCAAGGATTCTAGGGTTTGTAAACTATGTTGCGGTGGTTTTACGTACTGTTGTTCTGATGTTCGGCAAGCCCTCTCATGGCCTTTATATAGCAGGCCAGGTCCTGAGAGTCCTGTCCGAACTCAACTAGGTTACAATGAAATCTAACCTAGTATTTCCTTCATTGATGCCTTCTTGCCTTGTCCATCAAGAATCCGTCTCCTGGTAGGTATCCTTCGTTGGAACCGACGTATGGACCCACCTTGGTCATTGGACAATCTTCCTTGGCCCCTAGTTGGGCCAAGGGAGGTAGACTAATGTCGGGTACCCGAAGGGTAATGTCCACATGACCCCCTCCCCAAAATAGACCGTTACAGGGGACCAGAGACTCCATACCCGCATGCTAGTAGCAGGTCACACTTCAAAACAGAAAAACCTGGGTCCCGGCTGGAGTCTCTGCCCCCCCCCCGAGGCCAGAGTCTCCGGCACTAGGAATGACCGCTGTTGAAATTGAAACGACCATAACTAGAGCATCCAGACTCCGATTTTGATGATCTTGGGCTCATTTCGAAGCTAACAACAAGCTCTAAAAAATCATGCATAGAACCATAATAGTTCATCAAGTGAGAATAAAAATAAATGGTGGAATGTTTAACCTATATAAAAGAGACAACTGGTAAAATCTCCAATAGGGAAAACACAACAAGTTGAGTTAGAAACCCCGATTTAGGTGAAAACAATTTTGTTGGAAAGAGTATGAAAAGAGCTACCCCACAAAGATTGAAAATATTAAGAACAACTGGGGTAGATTTTTCCTTGAATTTAGAGGTGAAATCTCTCAATACGTAGAATCAAGAAAAACTCTAATATCGAAAACGCAACAAGAATTTCATACGGAATCCGTCTTCGATGAACTAGATGCCGTTGCCTACTCGACAATACCCCGGAGGAGGGATCCTCATGGAGGGGGGAAGAAGATGGGGCCAAAGGGCGGAGAGCCATCGGGATGTTGGTATGCGATTTACCTAGCTTCGGATCACGTTGCACGGAGGCAGGGCCTACTGCTGCTTGTCTGGAATTATGTGGGCGCTTTCGCGTCGTTACAATGATTTGTGGTTCTGCCTCTAGGGCTCCCGGGATCCGGCTTATAAAGACGTCAGGATCTAGGGTTTCTATGGAGAGTACTACCTGAAATACAATCTTGCCTAACTACGTAATATACATTGTCGTGCACGTCAAGGATCCGCCTATCCCTAATCGGTCGTACTGGATCCAGCTACCTTCATGGGCCTTGCCGGATCCGACTCATGGCGTAGGTCGGGCTAGATCCGGCTCCTTGTTCTTGGCTGGGCGTCTTCCATCTTGATCAACAACAATTGGGCCGCCCGGTGGGCCATATGCCATCACAATTTATAGGCCACCCGGGCTTGTTGGATCTAGGCATTGTCGATGGTACACCTATGAAGTATATGCACAACACTAGAGCTTGTCATGAGAATAAGCACAAGCTATAAAACACGATATGGATAAGATCCAAATAAAAATCAAGAAATATGATGCAAGGATGCAAAGGTTTGAGCTCTCTCCAAATGATATGATCGAGTCACTCACTCGAGAGCCTCTTCATAGTACGACAACTAACCTATAAACCGGTCACCCAACTAAGCCACGAGACCCGTAATAAAAACACCATAACAAGAGCAAACCTTAACCTTGCACATTCCACTTAAGGTAGATGATCATGATCTTGACCGCAACAAGATGGAACGTCGTTCTTTATTGTGCTTGCTAGATGAAGTCTTGCGATTGCTCCCCCATACTCCACTATGGGAGAGATTTTTCTTCGGTGCATCTTCAGATATCCATGAACACCATATAGATGGCAAGATAAAGCACATGATCTCCTCGGGATGGCTCATATTGAACTTGCATACCATTTCTTCTTTCTTCATCTTGTTAATGTTTTCAAGATACACACGAGACCTCACCCAACCTTTTTATATAGGACATACTTATCACTTCATCTTCGTCAATTTCTTATATTTGCAACCTTGAAGCCAACATATGGTTTAAACATTGCCTATGAACAACTCCTACACATATAACTCAAAGCAAATATTAGTCCAGACGGATTGTCATCAATACCAAAACCACACATGGGGCTCCATGCACTTTCACTCGCGCATATCCGATGACCTTTAATCAACGTCGCCGTCGTGCACCGGTGTGATGATGCGGTTCCAGCGAGTGAATCATCCTTGACCACGTCAAAATGTTTGACGGTCATTGCTTGCGTGGCAGCCTACGTGTCCTAGTCCCATCTGTTGGACGTGTAGCAAGGGTTGCCATAGTATAAAATAGTAATTATTGTTTATTTAAAATTCCATAAAATGGTTCAAACTGTAGAAAGTCGTAACTAATATTTTTTAATTAGAAAATACAATAAAATATCAAAATGTTCAGAAAATAATGTCTATCTATTAAATATATAATATTAAATTGTAAGAAAAATAAAATTTTAATTATTTAATAAACCTTGTTTATACCTTTTATTTTATTCTAAATTCCAAAAATACTAATTATTATTATTTCTAAAATATTAAAAAAGCTTAAAAACTCAAGAAAAACCAAGTAGTTTATTTTATCGTATTATCATGAAGTCACAATTGTTAATATTTAAACCATATAAAGATAGTGTCTTAATTATTACTTTCTAAAAATAATAAAATTTAGAAAATTTCAAAAATCATTATCCACTTATATTTAATGTTTATTTCTTGGCTTTAATTTCTAATCAATTAGGATTTTTCAAAGTTGCATGAAATATGTGAAACCCTAACTTAATCACATGTGAAACCGTGATTCAAATTTTGCAACCACTAAGGAATTTCAAACCTAAACCCTAGAAAAGTATTAAAGGAAATAGTCCTACCTTGGCAACTATTTTAGAAAATTTACCAAGCAAATAAATGCATGTTTATGACATACTACAATTTTAGAAGTTTGAAATACAAATGAACTTGCTAATTTCATTTCTTCACTTTGAATAACCCTTATGTGATCAAGTAGTAGAAGACAAATATGAAACATAAATTGTTATTTTCATGAAATCACACGTAATCACCACTTCTTTGTGCAATAAAACTATTCTCAACTATAAAGGAAACCATGCATGGTTGTATTAATGCACTTTACCTTGAATGTTCATACTCAAACAAGCATATGCAAGTACTAGAGGAACCCTAAATCCATCCCTTAGATGCTAAATCTCATACCTATTAAATATCAACTAAAAATATGCAAATGCTAGAAGAATCTTCACTTGTTTACTTTATATGTTATCTCTAATACCTAATTAAAAATTAATAAAGAACTAAAGTAAACCCTAGAGCAACACACTCTTATTGGAAGTACTTATTCTTCATTTGTATATATGTTCTTTCAAAGATATTCTTTTGAAGTAAATAACAAGTAAACATTAAACCATATCTTATGAGCGTTAAAATACCCCCTCCGATTTTTATTAGTTGACTCTAGTATGGATGTATCTAGACACAATTTTGTTATAGATACACCCATATTATTGGCAAGTAATATGAATCAGATGAAGTAAATAATTGTCCCTTGTATGCTAAGAGTGTGCCAACTGTTATCAACTGTGAGTTAATATGTTGATATGCTTTGTTATACCACTTGTATGATATACCCAAGATAACCAAAACCCTAATAAGAACCTTGTTTGCAAATCTACTCTAAAAGTGCCAAATATCCTAAAAGAAATAACCAGAACTCGCTAATCCTAAATCATCGGGGTTATGTTACGCTTAGAACGAGTGCATGTTATATCTTATACATAATAGGATTTTTGCCAATTCTTTAGACATTGTCCTTATCAGACAATGATGCCATTTTAAGAATTTGGAGTTACCAAGTATCGAAGCTTTTCCCTGCATATTCATGCGGTCAAGGAAGGAAAGTTCAACACTTGCTCGTGCTATTTGATATTTTTATCAAATTACTTGCAAAGTACTATTCGCATCATTTCTTTACTTAAAAGCAAAGTATTACTCTTCCAATTATGAGTATGACTATGTGGTGGGCAATGAAACCATAGTTTGAGTTGATGGTGGAGGATCCATTGCAATTGGGTTTATACTCACATATAGGACTAAGAACAAAAAAATTCTAGTGATTCTTGCGCCACATATTACACGTTAACGATGAGATCTGGAGTGGGACGGAGAAGCCATCTAGATCTTCTTTCTTTCACATATCAACAGACTTGATAGGACAAGGATGGGCTTAATCTCACCATCCTTGTTGGATGAAGGGTGCCATACCGTCTATGATGGATTGTCTATAGCATATCGTGGGATACATTTGTACGTTACAGGAGAAGCCTACATAGATATGTGAGTGGAACAAAAGGGTGGGAATGCGGGGTCGTGGAGAAGGTCAGTGAGTGGCTTGGATTTTATACCTGGCCTCACACCAAGAAAGTGTGCATGGGAGTTGATGACCCACAAGTATAGGGGATAGCAACAGTCTTCGAGGGAAGTAAAACCCAAATTTATTGATTCGACACAAGGGGAGTCAAAGAATATTTATAAGATTTAACAAGTGAGTTGTTAATTCACCTGCACCTGAAAATAGACTTGCTCGCAACAGTTTATCAGTAGTAATAGTTTTATGGCAGTGGGAGTAGTGAAGTAACAACAGTAGTGGAATAAAACCAGCAGTAGCGATGATTGCAGTAGATAGCGAGATTAAAATATTGTAGGCACAAGGATGGATGACTGGGCGTTGCATGAATGAGAGAGTCCATGTAATGGCAAGACATAGACATTGCAAGTAATAATGATAAAAGCATCATAGCATAATATATACATAGGCGTGTTTTCCTATTTAGTCGTGCGTGCTCGCAATGAGAAACTTGCACGACATATTTTGTCCTACCAGCCCGTTGCAGCGGGGCCTCTAGGGAAACTACTGGTAATTAAGGTACTCCTTTTCATAGAGCATCGTAGCAAAGCATTAACACTCCATGAACACACGTGATGCTCACATCATAGCCATCCCCTCCAGTTATCCCAATTCTTGGTCACTTTGGGGCCTCGGGTTCCGGACAACAATATGTGTATACAACTTGCAGATATGATCAAAAACAATAATTATCCTCATGAATCAATAACATGTTCAGATCTGAGATCATGGCACTCGGGCCCAAAGTGACAAGCATTAAGTATACCAAGTTGCAACAATGTCAAAAATACTAACAACGGATACCAGACACTATGCCCATAACAATCTTATAGCTATTACATGACCAATCTCATCCAATCCCTACCATCCCCTACAACCTACAACGGGGAATTACTCACACATGGATGGGGGAATCATGGATGGTTGATGGAGAGGCGTCGGTGATGGCGATGGCGATGATCTCCTCCGAATCCCCGTCCCGGCAGGGTGCCAAAACGGATTTTCTGGTCCCCGGATTGGGGTTTCTGGTGGCGGCGGAGCAACGGAACTCTTTCTGGAAAAATGTCGAACCCCCTCAGTTTTCAGGTCCAGGGGCTTCTTATAGTGCGAAGGAGAGGTCGAAGGGGTGGCCGAGGAGGCCATACCACCCCTAGGCGCGACCATGCCTGGCCCGCGCCTAGGGCAGGTGTGGGCCCTCGTGGCCCCCCTCTGTCTCGTCTTCTGGCTCCAGGAGTCTTCAGGTGAAATATTGGTTTTTCTATATTTTCTGGGAATTTTCCCGAAAGTTGGATTTCTGCTAAAAAACAAGACACCAGAGCAATTATGCTGAAAACAACGTTAGTCAGCGTTAGTTGTATTCAAAACACACAAGATAGAGGGCAAACAACAGCAAAAGTGTTCGGGAAAGTAGATACGTTTTGGACGTATCAGGAGTAAGATTCCATGTTAGCAACAAAGATAAATTCTCTCATGGGTAAAGTAACCACCTTTGCAGAGTGTATTGAATTTTGGCTTTTCACTCCATGTTCCGTGAAGGAACTACAAACATGGTATAAAATGAACTCCATGAAGTTCTAGACACCATGTGAAGGCTGACGGGATAGCTTTTTAGAATAAAATAAATCTTTTGAAGAAATGATTACGAAAACCTGCATTGGCCTACGACTTTGTGGTCCATGTCTTTAGCTAGTGCATGTAACATATGTTCCTATTATATATATTGAACTTGTTGAGTATGCTCGTACACACCCGTTCTCTCTTGACCCCCTGCTTAGATTGGGATTCCCCGAAGGAGAATCTACCGTGTGGAACTGAAAGATGGAGGAGTCAACTACTACCATGGGAAGAAATCAATTAGCAAAGTCAACGAAGAGTCAACGTCTACATCAACCATGGTAGGAACTTAGACTAGAAATAGGAGGGAACCAATTCCCTAATCCTAGAACCTAAATAGCTAGAGTCCAGTTATAGTTTCTTTAGCAAGGCAAGTATCTCTATAGGTAGATCTAGGAATAATTTTAATCTACGAGTTGTGCTTATGAAGTTTTATTTGCAATTTTACCTCACTGTAACTAGGAGGATATGCTTATATTTTATAAAGAGTTAGAGTTGTAACTCTATGGACATACCTTGGACTCTCAATGCTTATGTTGTAATACTCTAAGGGATGTAATACTGGTGAAAAGGTATTTATTGGTCTTGTGTCAATGATTTGCGTACTACAACATGCAGTGTTATGCTAGGTCACCACAACACTCGACCGCTCCTACCCTTCCCATCTCCCAACCATGTCGCTGCTTCGCCACCGTCGCCGCTAGCGGCCGATTTGGCCCTTGGTTTCGGCCGCATATCGAGTAGTACACGTTCGGACCTCTCAACACCGTTGTCTGGTGGCCTAGCGCCCTGCTAGAGCCCTACTCCCCCATTGCCACCCTTGTGTTCCATGACACCCTTTGATCAAGTTCCTTGCTAGCCGACAAGTTAATTTTCCAGCCTCCCAGTCCTCCTTTTTGGAAGCACACACGTTTCTCATGGTGCCTTCTACCTATTCCTAGATCATGGCGGATAGTTCTGACGAGTTTTTGTACGACAACATCATTGAAACATCGTTGTATGAGTCCGATGATGATACCTAGGTTCTAGCGACCGTGGCCCTCCTCATATCCATGATCAGGAGAACCATGTACAATAATATAGGGGCTCAATCAAGGGACACGGTGCGGCGAGGCCCCACAATCGAGAGGCTGACCATGGGCAACTATGGTGGGGCAATTATCATCGGACCCATCCATTTGTTTCGGGCAATGTTTTGGATGTCAAGGAAGCTTTAGTGAAGATTATGCATAAAGTAAGGTGCTGTGATTACTACTTAAACTTGAAGAAGGATGCCACAGGTAAACTTGGCTTCACTTCTTACCAGAAATGCATTGCAACTAGTAGGAAGCTCGCAGAGGGTAATGCTCCAATTTTCAACTATGAGATCAATGGGCACCACTATGATAAAGATTACTATCTAGCCAATGATATCTATCCTCGATGGTCCACATTTTTGAAGACAATCCGCCAGTCTAAAGACTAGAAAGAGAGTAGGTTTGCTAAAGAGTAAGAGGTTTGTAGGAAGGATGCGGGGCGAACATTTGGTGTGCTACAATATCGTTCGGCTATTGTTCGACACTCTCTCTGCTAGGACATGGAGCAGGAGATGCTATGCGAGGTCATCACTACTTGTGTGACCATGCATAACTTGATCGTTGATGAGGAGCGCGATGGTAGCGTGTATGACCAAGGCTGGGAGTTTCAGCGCGGGTTGGTTGATACCGAGTTTGGACCGTCGACCGACTTGGTCGATTTCCTCCATGTGCATCATACAATGCGAGACAAGGCAACTCATAGCCGACTGCAGAATGGTTTGGTCCAACACATGTGGAATCTTGTTGAAAACCAGTAGACCTCTATTTGAATTCTAATGTTTGTAATAAATTAAGACCTAGGACTTTATGTTTGTTGTGCTAATATTTATTTTATTCACTACATCTATGGCTTATGTGTGCAAACCAGTTTGAAAGATAACTGATTATTTGGAATTCTTTATGTTTGTTGTGCTATTTTATTCACTACATCCATGGACTTTAAAATTGCAAGGATGCAGACATAATGCAGACCGCTATTGAAGCAGCTGCCAAGCGTAAACGGACACGAGCCTCTTCATTATTCATCGGCTAGTGTATACGGAACCAAAACGAATAGATAAGAGCATCTCCACCGGTAGCCCCCAAATAGGCGCCGACACCTCCGTTTGGAGGGTCGGCACTGCATCCTCCATTTGAGGAAGCCGTTTCCACACCGGCGCCTCCCAAACGGCGGCCCCCAATTTTTTTATTTTTACAATATTTTGAAACAACATATCGATCACATTTTATTCGTACAATCACACAAATAGAATTGAATTATTCATATAATCAATCAAACAAATAGTACTTAAATTATTCATACAACCCAACAAATAAATAATACTTAAATTTTTCATCCAGGCAAATAAATAGAAATAAAATCATGCATTGTTGGCTGATCCTCTCCTCGCCCACAAATGCGCAGCTAGATATGCCTTCAGCTGTGCATGGACACCTGCATCTCGAATTTCATTGTGCATATGAAGAAAAGGTGCGAATTCTTGGGGCACATGCTCTACCTCAGCTAGTGGCCCTTGATAATCAAATGAATGATCACACAGTCGTTCATCACCTCCCACATCTGTGTCTCAGACCAAGTGAGAGCAGGGTACCTGACAATGGCGAAACGCTGCTGAAGCACCCCAAAAGCACGCTCAATATCCTTGCGTGCTGCTTCCTAGCATGTTGCAAAATAGGCTTCCATCTCGTTTGATGAAGAGGGAATTGTCTTCACAAATGTAGCATACGTCGGGTAGATACCATCAGCTAGATAGTACCCATTGTTGTATGCGTGGCCGTTTATCTTAAAGTTCACGGCATGAGCTTGTCCCTCATCTAGCCTGGCAAACACCGGAGAGCGCTGCAGCACGTTGATATCATTGTTTGTTCCTGCCATGCCAAAAAATGCATACCAAATCCAAAGCTCATGGTCTGCCACCGCCTCAAGAATGACACTGCACTCACCAGTATGGCCCTTGTAGATCCACTGCCAAGCAAAAGGGAAATTCTTCCAGCCCCAGTGCATACAGTCAATGCTTCCGAGCATCCCAAGAAACCCTCTTGCTGCATTCTTCTGCAGGATCCGAGCTGTATCATCTGCCCTTGGTGCTCTCAAATAGTCTTTGGCAAACACCGCTATGACGGCTCGGCAGAATCTGTAGAGACTCTCTGTACATGTCGACTCAGCCATCCGTGGATAGTCATTGGTTGTATCTGGAGGAGCTCCGTATGCAAGACAGCGCATTGCAGCAACACACTTCTGAATTGAGGTGAAGCCCCACAAACCTGTGCAATCTTTCTTGGCCATGAAGTACGTGTCGTACTCCTGGACGCCGTGGACAATCATCAAGAACAGGTCCTTGTTCATCCTAAACCGGCGCCGAAATTCCTTCGGCGAATGAGTTGCATCGTCGTTGAAGTAGTCGGCGTCAAGTAGCATTGCGCCGGCTTCACGATGCCGGTTGATGTTCCTCCTCTTGCCTGGCTTTGAGCCGCCGCGCCGAGGCACGACGAAAAAAGGCTGGCAAACGCGCAGCATGTTCGTCAGAATCAGCTGCTGCTGCTGCCGCCGAACAGCCTGAGCGTTCTGCTCCTCCGTGAACAGCTGCACCATCATCTCGTCGTCGCTGTCCATCGCGGCAATCAGACGAACACCTTGCGGGCGAGGCGATACTATCGCGGTGGCGGCGAGCTCTGTTCCGGGCGAAACAGCGGCCGCCGGTCGAGTGGGTGTCGGCCGTGTCGATGGACGGCGGTTCCTAGACAGTCGGCGGTGTCTATTGCAAGAAGGGTGGGCGCGGCGGCGACGGTGACGGTGGCGATCTAGAGGGGTGGGAGTCGGCTCGGGCGTGTGTAGGAGGTGGGAAAACGGTGTGTCTGGCTGCCAGGCGGAGCCCACACTCGTTTTCAGACGTGCCGCGAGGTGCCGGCGCGCCCGATTCGCGCCCTTGGCGAAGGGGCCGGCACGGGGTTGCCGGCGATTATATTGGGCTCCAAAATTGGCCGGCGGCGTTTGGGACGCATCGGTGCGAGCCCATTTTCGCTGCCGGCCCCCAAAATGCTATCGGGCCGCTATCAGGGGTGCCGGTGGAGATGCTCAGCCGCGTCCCCCAAACCGTCCCCCAAAGGGATTTGGGGCGCGCCGGACAAAAAATGCGTTCCAGCCGCGTCCCCCAAAGCCCATTTTTGTCCGGCGCGCCCCGATACGGTGTCCGGCGCCCCGAGCCCGTCCCCGTCCCACAGGGGACGCACCGGGCACGCCGGACACAACGAAAAGCGAGGCGGGGAGTGGCGGGGCCGACCCGTCAGCGGCACGGAAGGCTAAAACCCCGTCGCCTACCTTTGGTCAAGCGATGTTAATGTCGTCCCTATTTTCCCAGGCGACGCAGGGACGCGTCTCGTCGTGCATGGCCGCGTGGCCGTCCGCGCCGGAGTTATTGCGTGCAACCACCCGCTGCCGCCGCTGTTTTAAGACGCCCTGCAGTTCTCGTCGCTCACAATCCTTCTCGTCGCCGCCGCCTCCCCCCTCCCAGATCTTCTCCTCGCCGCTCCAAAAATGTCGAGCTCGTCCTCCCGCAAGATCGCCGCGGCCAACGGCTTCGGCCGCGGCAGCCTCACCGTGCCGGAGGCGTGGGCGCTGTACCACGCCCGGTATCCAGTCCCGCCGGACATGCGGCTGCCAAGCAGCGGCGGCTGGAAGATGGTTGTGAACGGCATTGGCGTTCCGCCGCCGCCGAAGCCGCGCACAGACCAATGGAGGTACACCATCAAGGCCCGGCGGGCTCAACTCACCGCCGAGGAGTGGTTGGATCCGACGTGGGCGGCCGACAACAACGACGCTTGGTGGACGACGTACTTCAAGGCGAAGTACGACGTCGAGATGTACAACACCGACGGGCTCGTCGGCGGCCCCAACAGCTGGAACAAGGACGGCCGCGCCCGTTGCAGGGCGTTCGGGGCGCACCCTCGACAACGTCATCCGCGGCATCCGCAACGGCGCTCCAAGGTTGGAGATGTCGTCGTCGCCGCCGCTGTCTCCTCAATGGCAGCCGAGGAGGACGACGTACTCGTCCTCCTCGCGCTCTTCTTCCTCGGGACCGGCGCGATCGACGCCGTCCTCGTCGTACCGGTCGGCGCCCTACACCGTCCCCAAACGGGAGGTCAAGGAGGAGCCGGCGACGCCCGTCAACACGAGGCGTGGCGGCGGCGGCGCGGCGCAGCCGGCGGCGGCAAGGGAGGCGAGGCGGCGCCCTCCTCATCCCGAGCCGGAGGTGAAGGAGGAGCCGGAGGAAGCATCGCGAGTGGCGGCTGCCGGCGGAGTACGAGCGGCGGCAGCGGCTCATCGCCGGCAGCCGACGACCCCGAGGATCGCCCGTGGCTGCGGGCGGCGTTCTTGGCGTCCATGAACGACAAGGACGCCCGGAGGGGCGACCCGGACGCGGCGATCGCCATGTCCATCCGCGACTCCGGCAAGCCGCCGGTGGACCTCACCGACGACGGCGACGGGCAGACCAAGCGGCTTGGTGAAGGACGAGCCCGTCGACGAGCGCGTCAAGCAGGAGGTCGTCACCGACGACATGTACAACTTCCAGCAGTACTACGACGCCTCCGGCCGCCGCAAGTGGTTCTAGATTAGGTTTAGTTTAAATTTAGTCAAATTTCGTTCGAATCTACATAAGTTTGGACAAATCTTAATCGAATCTCCTTAAGTTTAAAATTTCCGAAATTTCGTTTGGGGGACGTGACTGGGGAGCGACGTCCCCCAAACGCGACGTCCCCCAAACGCGGCACGAACGAAACACGTCCCCCAAACGTTCAATCCGGCGCGGTTTGGGGAACGCAGCTGGAGATAACTCTTCAAAATGCGATCGACATTTGAGGCTTTGAAGCTACTAGGCAGTCTAGGCTTAAACAATACGGCTGTGCCCACTGTGCAAAGAGGCCAAGTCCCCGGCGGCTTGCCCCAACGCATGCGCATACGCACGGGGAATAGCAGAAGCAGCCGCGTCTGGCGCCGTCAACAGCGACGAGAGCAGGCGCGGTCGCCGTCGACAAGGTCCCGCAGCGAGAGAGCACCCCAGCCGTGGGATCTCCATCGGACGCGCACCTACCTGCATCGTCCAGACGGCGACGTGCCGGCGTGGCGTCTGACCGTTGCGAGCGCGTCCCCCCTCCTCGACCACCGCGTCGGCCCATCGTTTTCCAACATTTTATACTACGTAATATTTTTATTTATTTATTTTATTAGTATAGTTTACCAGCTGCTTCCCTTTGTTGACTCTTTCCCCTTCTACACAAACACAAGCACAGCCGAGGCGAGCAAACCCGAGGGAGAGAAAACAAATCAAATCGCGTGTTGATTTAGACGACCAGACCCAGGTTGGAGATCAAGAGGAGCAGGGGAAATTTCCGTAGACTTCGCCGACCGGAAGGAGAGAGGAGAGGAGAGGAGCCTTCGTCGACCGCCGCCGCCGCCGCCAGCAAGGTTTGTGGCCTGCTCCTCCGATCCCTTTCCCCCTTTTCTCTACCTTCGTTGGGGAATCCGCCGCACCGCCGGCCGCTGGTGACGATTCGCTGTCTGCGGATCTCTCTCGCCCCCACCCCGTCGCCCGCTCCGGCGGTTGATTTGGTGGTGGGGAACCGGGTAGGGTAGGTAGGGGCCGGTGTCTGCCGACGGATTCTGCGGGGCGCCGCCCCCATCCTTGCTGGTGGACGAGACGTCCGCTGCGAATGTTCCCCTCTCTCGGCGACGGCTCCGCTTCGTTCGCCCTTGTGATTCCTGCTGTGTGAACCGCTGGAATTTCGATTGCTGCGCGTTTGCTTAGGTATCTCCACCGCGGCATCCAACTATGCGGCATGCGTGGACGTTCTAGACAAGGCTAGGCAGGGCTGTGCGAGATAGCTACAGCTTAGACGCCGGGCAGAGATAGGGTTTACAAGGTGGACTCTAGTAGTCTGATTAATTACCAGTAAATCGATCCACTCTCCAGGGGGATTTCTGTACCATTCGCTTTTAGGTTTCTCCATTTTTAGGCACTGCCACCATTCCTGTGGCCTAACCTATACTATTGGCCACCCTGACGTGTTCCGTCATTTCCATGCTTGTCCTATGGCCTGCAACTGCCACTCAGCAAATATCTGATTGCTTCGTCATTGTTATGTTCGTTCCTTCCAGGAGTTCGATTTGGCAAGGGGAGTTTTGGATGGGCGACCATGTGGTTGTGAACGTGGACGGCCTGACAAACGCCAAGGATGATGGCGTCGCTGACAAGCCATCTGAGGCCGTGACTGCTCCGTCAGTGGCCGTGTCTACTGTTGCTGATTTGGCCGAGGAGGATGGCCGTGAGGATGAGCCACTCATCCAGGCTGCAGAGTGCCGCATATGCCAGGAGGAGGACAGCATCAAGAATCTCGAGAAGCCATGTACTTGCAATGGCAGCCTCAAGGTGCGCATCCTCTTTCCATCTTATTTACAAATCTTGCATCTGCTTCTCATGCTCATCAACATTTCTGCATGGCATTTTGTTGTTTGGGCAGCGCACGTGTAATTGTGGTCCTTAGTTCCCATTTCTTACTCCACCAAGGTCTTCATTCCCAATAATGTGTGGTATAAGAACCCGCCATCTGATGTGTATCATTTCAATCAAGTTATATGGTCTGTTCAACATAGCCGACTCCACGTCTTAGAAGCACATTATGGGCTCTATTATATGTTTTTAGTTACTAGGCACTAAATCTTGTGTTGCATGTATTTGGGATGTTATCCTGTGGGGATGTTTTGAGTGACTAGGTAACAAAAGTTCACTGGAAGGATAGCATCCGCCTTTGGATTGTATTACAATGACTGG
Source organism: Lolium rigidum (assembly GCF_022539505.1). Taxonomy (NCBI): domain Eukaryota; kingdom Viridiplantae; phylum Streptophyta; class Magnoliopsida; order Poales; family Poaceae; genus Lolium; species Lolium rigidum. Next base: position 210,924,572 of record NC_061510.1, read on the forward strand.
AAACATGCAGTGTGTAAAAGTTTTGACTAATCCTATAATCATGGTCAATTTAGCCATGGCTATGTTCCTTTAACTCTAATCATGTGCATGTTGTTACCCGCAAAAAAAAAAAAAATCATGTGCATGTTGTTACCCGCAAAAAAAAAATATCATGTGCATGTTGTCTTTTCGGGTGTGTTCTTGCCATTGTCAATATAGCTGGCTGTCATCTGCTTTCCAACAAAAAATAAAATAGACAACAACTTTTTGATCTGATATGACAGCTCACATGTAGAGTGTGATTGCCACTGTCTCTTATTTTGAACACTTTCACAAGCGAAGTTGCTTTCTGAACTTTAAATAACAGTACGGAAATTCTATTTTTCATCATCACAGGCAAGTTATGTCGGTGTAAACTGAAAAGTAAAAATGCAAATAAAGGCCTCGAAAAAGTTTGATCGCCACTATTACGTTACATATTTGCTGGGCCCTACTAAATTTTGATAGCAGCATGCCACAATGGATATGACAGTTTCATGTCTTGGTACTTTGTCATGCAAACCAACATTTATGCAATACACGCGAAGAAATAAAACCATTGTGGTTTCACTTCAATTATTTGAATTATTAATGCTGCATAGGTTTTACTAGCACAGCTGATCCCATTTCTGATCCACTCGAATCAACAAAAGTGAAGATGTTAGAAAAAAAGTGAAATCGTATTAGTTGAGTTAGTACACTAGTGGGGGCATTCAGGGGTAATCAAATCATCTGATGTATAGCCTATATCTGTATACTGATGTTACTCTTTGCTATTTTTGCTCTCAATTGGTGCTTCAGATTACTCACACATTTCAACATTGAGTTGCTTAGTACTAGTATGTTTTACAATTGTTATGATGGAATTAAGTTACTTTTCTGCATTGCTAAGATAAATTTGTGAGATAAATGTTGTGCGTCCACTGGTCTTGTATTTAACATCATCTCGTCACTACTATGTTAACTTAGTATATCCACTCCAGTTTATTAGAAAATTATATCACCTGATTTGTGGGACTCATCTAATCTGAAGTCATACTTATAATTTTTTTTATCTCTTTAGATATAATGTAATTACTATCCACATCAGAATTGTGGATCATACACCACTATGTTTATACTACTTCAATGTAGTCAGTTTACTCCTGGTAAATTAATTGTGTCATCATATTGTCCTGTTGCACATTAAGGAAACGTCCCGTGAGCTATATATTCAACATCTATAATCCCTTGAGTTATCCTTATATATCTCTTGAGCAAGGCAGCTGATGGTTTTATTTTTCATGTACAGTATGCTCATAGAGCATGTGTGCAACGCTGGTGCAATGAGAAAGGAGACATTACATGTGAAATTTGCCATGAGGTTAGTATCTGTTTCTCCACCTTTTTGCAGTTTTTCTCTTGTAAAGTATACTTCTTTGCTGTTCTTTATTAGAATTGTGTGGTGTGAATTCCTTATCTCTCTTTCCTAAATCTTCCTGTAACCACAATGTAGATAATATGAAATCACAAAGTCTTTTACTTGTCCATCGATTGAGATGTTCCAAATGTAGTTATATTCGTGTTCATAATTAAGGCTTCCAGTCAGTAGATTTGATGTGCCTTTGAACTTTTATTCATGTTCATTAATTTGAGGGTTTGACGTTTACCTTGCAGCAATATAAGCCTGGTTATACAGCGCCACCTCGTGTTCAACCAGATGAGACCACCATAGATATAAGGCAAGTTTGTTTCTCGATACTTAATTTTGTTCAACTGACATGTTGGCCATTTCACTGCAATATACTTATTAAATTGGAACATATCTAACTCAAGACTATGGATTTGCAGTGGTGATTGGACCATTACAGGAGCTCCTCTGGATTTGCGCGACCCAAGAATTCTTGCTGTAGCAGCTGCACAGCGCCGTCTTCTTGAAGCAGAGTATGAAGAATATGGTGGTAATGATGCTAATGGTGCTGCATTCTGCCGTTCTGCTGCACTCATTGTAAGTATCTAGAGTTCTACTGTCCAGCCAACATCACTTCTTGCAGTTCTGTTTCTGAAAGTGAACAGAGTGCTTTTAGATATCTTGCAGTTACGTTTATGGATGAAGAACTATGCTTTTAGTTCACAGATATGGAAGCCAGCCTTTCTTTCTATTCCATCCCAATTCCTTGACTCTTCTTCCGTTTTGACGAATTGTCCAGTGTAATATTTCTTGTATTTTCAAGGTAAAAGTTCTGAAAATCGTTACCTCTTTTGCAGCTAATGGCCCTATTGCTTCTGAGGCACGCATTGTCAATCTCTGACAATGAAGGAGATGATGATGCTTCTACCATGTTCTCCGTGAGTCACGTGGTCTTTTTTGTTTCTGTATTTCTTTTGATTCTAGCGATTCAGCTGGTACTTAGTGTTGGTCTGAACCATTCAATCTCACAATGACAATTCCCATTTGATGTTTCTCAGCTTTTCCTTCTTCGGGCTGCTGGATTTCTTCTGCCGTGCTACATCATGGCATGGATCTTCAGCATTTTGCATCGGCGGCGACAAAGAGAGGTATGTCATGCAAACCTTTTGTTCGAAACATGATATGAATTATAGCCTGCCTTTGTAACCATTTAGAAGCATCTGACCATTTTGTGCCTTTCACTATCCACAGGAAGCGTCCGCAATTGCCGCAGCTGAGGTCGCGTTCATCCTGCAATCAGCCCAGGGCCGTGCCCTTCAGTTCACCATCGCTCCGGACTCCCCCACCACTCCGCAGCATGAACCACACCACCAGCACCAACAGCAGCAGCCGCAACAATAGTTAAACTATTGGGTAGTTCCAGAGAGTCCCTACACGCATGCAAACACAAGAGTTGCACTCTGGATGCCCGTTGTTGCTCATGAGGAACGTCCGGAAGCTGGCCCCGCTTCTTGCGGCCATGTGAAAACCTTGTACAATGTCTTATTTGCCCCCGAGCAATGCGACTAAACTTGTATTTGTCCAAGTCTTATACAAGCATTTATTTAAATGTAAATTTAGTATCTAACTATCTATTACGTTCTTTATGATTCTGTCGATACCAGTTTTAACTGTTACACTGCCCTGCCTCACACGCAATGGTTTGTAAGGCATGATATTTCCTTAATTCCGCTGCACAGATGTCTATGCATCCTGAAAGATGCTCAGCTTGGAAAGGCTTGTTCAAAATTGCTGGGTAGTGGTGCATCCAGTTGCACAAGTAAACTCGGCTCCATTTATAGGCCGCACCCACACCCTCACTAGCTGCTCACAGCTCATACAAGACATTTTTCTCTCTTCAATTCTCCGGAAAAGACACCATGGATCAAAAACCTGTCAGGAAGTCAGGGGAGAGTCCGGGCAAAAGTATTTCAGTTCACGATTCCAGTGCCATGGGTCTCCTACTAGATGAGAGCCATATCCTTTCGCAGAAAACAGATGAGAGCCATAAGTATAAACCAACCTAATGCGTATTTGTTGTTGATGCCAAGCTGTCGGATGCACATATTTTTCTAGGAGATGCTGGAAACTACGTAAGGCCTTGTTCGGCAGGGGTGGTTTTTTGAGTTTCGGAGTGTCTTACCCGGCCCAATTTGAATCCACTGGAAAACACCTCTGGGCCGTTCGGTAGGCTGGGATTGGGGGGTTTCAGCCCGATTGACCCTCCCTATACACGACGGGTTACGGCGGGTTGGGGGGTTTCAGAAACGCTTGCCCCCACTCGCGTTTCTACCTCTTGGCAAAGCGAGCGACTGCCCGGACCTCCCCTTGCGGTGGCCGCGCCGAACAGCCGTAGCTGGCGAAGGGAATTAATTGGCAAGGGAATTGAGGTGAGGAAGTGGATTGGGTGAAGGGGGTGATTTCACCCAAAACCGGTGGGGTAATACACGGGAAAACTCATTAAACCCCCTGTGCCGAACAGGGCCTAAGGTGTTACTTTTGGAGAGTTCATTATGTATGATCTAATGTACTCTGAAGGTATCAACCCTGAACTGATTTTGAGTGTAGATCAAGTGACTTTTACTGGTAAAAGTAGCCGACCCCGAGAACACGTCTTGACTGTCCCAGAGAAAAGGCAGTGAAGTGCGGAGTGATTATGTATTTATGTTGCGTACAAAGTACGTCTAACCAACAAACTAAAACTGTTTGGGAGGTTTGTGATGGAACTAATTTGAGATGTGATTTTAGAAGAACTTTTCTTGATGAAATGATGGTACAGTGGCAATAGTTGGTTGCTATTACTAATACCATTAGTCTAGTGGATGAGGAGGATCAGCCTACCTGATCAAAATTTATGTATATTTTGGTTAATTTTAGAGGTATTACACCAGTTTATTATTTACCTGCTGTTTGGGACCTCGAAATCCCTCTCAGGGTTCAGGTGTTCATTTGGTTATTTCCCTAAAACAGAATTATGACTAGAGATAATTTGAGACACAGAGGGATTCCTAAACCTCTCGAGTGCTCATTTTGTAAGGATTTGAAAGGTGCATCACTTGTTCTTTGAATGCATAGTTGCTAGAAGTGTTTGGCATTTAGTAGAGAAATGTTTTAAGTGTAAGATTAATAAATTTGTAGATGTGGCAAGTAGATGGTTATGTAATAAAAATTCTTACAATTTATTTCATTTCCTCTGCTGTCTTGTGGGGGATTTGGAACTCTAGAAATAGTATAGTTTTCAATAGATTGACTTGGATGGATATGAAACAGGTGTGGAGGTTGATCAGACACCTCCGGCTGATGTCAAGCTGAAGTACACCAGCTTTGACTGGATGTCATCCTGGGCTCCTGCTTCGAAGCTTGCGCGTGGTGGAAGAGCTTCCCTGGCATGCCTTAAGGAACATCTAGAGGAAGATTCTTCGGTCCATGTCATGCTGGATTAGCTGCCTCTCTGGAGTCTGATAGAATAGTTTGTGTCTTGGTGTAATGTAATGCCTATGGCGGTTTTTGGATAGTTTGGCTAGGTGCTGGCGTGCTCTTGTAGCGCCGAGTTGTGGTTTGGTTCAGTGTTATGGTGCCCCTGATGTGGGTGGTAGATTCTAGCTTAACGATTTGGTTCTAGCTGCTCTTTGCCTGTTTTTCATTTCATTTATGCCATAAATGGAACCGGGGAGGTGTCTCCCTGTGAATCTAAGAAAAAAAAAAGTACGTTGAGATTGTTGTCCTCTTTTTCTTAATACTACTACCTGCCGTTTCTATGAATATGCACGCGTATTTCGAGATAAATTTCCACCATAAGAAGTGAGCAACAACATCTCGATAATATAGTACATAACTGATATTGTTAGATTGTATTGAAAACACTTTGTAGTGATACCAGTTATATACTATCTAATAGTATTCCTTGTATACATGGATTAATTCTTGGCCAAAGATAAATTTTGAAAAGCATGCGGACCTTATTGGTTAAAATGGAGGGAGTATGATTTTTTGGGTAACAACAAAACCAAGCAATATTCTTGCGTTGCTATCGCTCATAAGAAGTTACAAAATCAGCTCCTTACAAGTTACAACATCTGCAAGCTGTTTTGCTATCTTCTAGTTGGATATTAGATGTCATTGATTTAGTACAACTTAATAATCATCAACATTCCTACACAGAGGTCCAAACGTAATAAAAATTACAAATAGGTCACTGAACCACCTAGCGACGACGACAAACACTAGAGCGAGTCGAAGACGCGTCACCGTCCTCAGTCCTCCATCACCGTAGCCAGGCAAAACTTGTCGTAGTAGAGCTTGTTGTAGTAGGCAGATGGAAAATCATCGTGCTAAGGCCCCAAAGAACTAGCGCACCAGAGTAACAACCATCGCCAATGATGAGAACCGTAGATCGAAAGAGACTGGCCTGGAACCATACCAACGAACACGAAAACCGACTGGATCCTAGGAGATCCGCGAGATACACGACGCCACGCGCTCTCCGCCGACGCTAGACGCACCACCAAAGCGAGGATATGGCGAGAAGGGCCTTCTTCTGACTTGATGATGTAGCCGCTGCCTCTCTATCCCGAAGAAGACACTGGAAACAACTAAACGAAAAAATTGAAACCTCCCCGCCGGTAAGAGACCGCGGTCCGCCACGCCTCCAAGGACACCGGAGACGGAGCGGGCCAGCAACGTCGGTGACGAGAAATGAGAAACAACTAGTGTGACATGGAGGAGGTATATAAAAAATATCACTCGCTATAATCCACCCTCTCAAAACTTGCTACACGCACGAACAAGTGGCCTCGAGATCTAGACTGTGTTTCTCATGTGATGGTGTCTCCGGGGTTACGCTTGCGCCGACGTTCTGCGTTAACCGAGAGGGCCCTACGGTACACTACACACCCATAGCAAGCACGATTCTCTGTCAGGAAACAGTTTACAGCAACACGAGCACATCGCCTGGCTCACACGTTTCCGTCTCAGTGAGTTGGAGAGCAGAGTCGTCTGTGCGACTGTGCAGACATGCGGTACCCTCACCGGGTGGAGTGAGTGGAACGCAGGGATGGGATCTGGGGCGGTCGTCGGAATCGGAAAAGCCGCACGTTTTGGGCAGGCTACGTGCTCCCCTGCCGCACGGACCGTGTCCTGCTCGACCCGCGCCCGCCCACGTCACGCCACCCAATCGCCGTCCACCGCTGCCCACGTGGCAGCGCTCCCGCCCGGTATCGCGGCAACCGGATGTTCAGACTTCAGACCCAACAAATATTCCTGCTCAACTCTGCCACTAGTATACTACTCCTACTAGTTCCTGCTTCAAACCGGGGCCCTACATGTCGGTGGTAGAAGAGTGTCGGTTGCTCGTCGTGGTTGAGGTAAAAAAATAACAAGATGAAACCCTTCGTGGCCTCGTGGAAGACTTGAAGCGTATGAGTCTGCAAGTCTCATTCTCGCGCTAATTTGTAAGCATCTCTTGGCTTGTCACTTGTCACTTGATCATTTCCGTTGACTTGTCGACATTGTTTATCCGGGCTTCTCGGGAGCTGATCGAGACTATGCCTATATGATATGCAAGTTAGCTACGATCGAGTACCTTTCGTGCAAAGTTCAGTTGCCTTCATCTTCGGTGAAAGTACCGTATGCATGACATTAGTGGTTTCTCAGTCTCCGTCTTTTGCCTAAAAAGATTTTGAACATTCATCAAAGTATGTAAATATTTAAGCATATGTTATAACTCAATCAACCCGACATTTGGATCGCCGGGTCAATTAATCGATAGCATCAGCAGTGGACAACAAAGAAGTAGTGGTGACAATGGCATATCACAATGTTTTAGGATAGACCAAGTTTCTTAGACACCAAACTATGCAACTATTGCTATGTGCGGCCATACGCCTAAGCTCAGCATGCGTACCGACGAGGTGGGTGTTAGTGGTGCATGAGTTCCTGGTGCCTCTCAAGCATAATTTTCTAACTTCTTCAGTCTTGTACACATATCTAAAACATCAAAATAAACTTCTTCTTCCTCCTCCCTTCCTTCTACCTCCATTTATTTTTCTTTCGCAGAACCACTTCTTTCATTCTATATTATAGTTTGTAATAGGCATACCAGTGGTTGGTAAAGGTTTATGTTTGCTCCAAGCCTCCAAGCCACCTTTTATAGCATGCTATGGTTGGATGTATATGTACACATGCTTGGCTATTGATTCTCTATCGTTCCCTTGAGCAGGTACGATGCACGTGGTTCTCTCAAATGACTAGTTGACTTATCTGGTGAATTTTGGATGCTTGTATTTATGGAGCCACATTGGACAAAGTACAACTATGATCACAAGCATGTAGAGGTTAGGGGTATGTCCACTTTTCAAAAAAAAAATTATGACGACAATAGTCCTACAAGTGCTCAAAAGGATGAAGATGTTATACAATCTAAGCATTATGTGCACGGAAACCATAATACTAATCTATATCATGCTTCTTAAGAGGTAACAAAAAATATTGGTTAAACATGTTTACAGATGCAAACACTAGTAAATTCTTGATGACTAGTTAGCATACCTTGCTCATCTTAGAGTTGGGACAGATGTGGTTATGACATTATGTTCACTCGTAATCACATAACAAAGGGGAAGATTGGTTGCAAAATTTTCAAGCGATGATATGTTCAAGTTATGCTTATATGCTCTGCATGTTGATAGGAGAACCTTCCCTGCAGATTTCAGTTGCGTTTATCTTCGATCAAAGTACCATGACACTGTTGCGGTTTCCGAGTAGATTAACCCGTAACACTAGTTGTGTGTCACAGATATGCAGTGGTGAAAATGATGTAGAAAAGTACGGAAAACTAACTGGATTAATTAGGGCACGTAGGGTGATGCATTAGAGTTTTGGGATTGTGAGAGATTCCTAACACAAAAGAAGAGCCACTCCCATTGTGTCCAGCTTAGAGGGATGCCTAGTTGTTATTTATCATATGCATGATCGGGACGATGGTAAATCATGTAGGACAAGTCACATTGAAGGGCATGCGGGTGTGATGATGTAAATAAGAGGAAGAAGAAAAATATGAGAAAACAAAAGAAGATGAGTTGCTGGCTGAAAAGTTTATATGCGACTATAAACATAATTGATACAAGAAGACCATATTCTGAATCATCATATAAGTTCATATACAACACGGCTTTAAGCTTCTTCATGTTTTTGGAATAGTTCGAGCTAGTTAGAGGATTGAACTTATAAACTATTCTCTAAAACCAAATCAATAGTGCTCGATTTCCTAGTTGGTTAGTTGACAAACAACCAAAAAACTACACTTAATTAGGCCACTTAGATTTAGAAGGAGGGGACGAGAATGCCCATGTAATCAAACTCCCATGGTCCATGTTTTGGGACAAATGAAGTATATGGGACACCAACCTATTGCTCTATTTCTATGTGTGGGCATACACTATAGCATTGCATTTCTAGCAAAGAGACGAGTGGGATGCTTGATGTCTCTCAACTATAAATATCTAAAATTTTAGATCTTGTCCACGTGTCCAAAACATATAAAGAAACTTCTTCCTCACTCCCTCCTCCATTCTTGTGTTTCTTCACAAAACCACTTCCTTCATTCTTTATAAGAGTCCGCAATAGGTATACGAGTGGTTGGTATGGTTGATGTTTGTTCCAAGCTACTTTTTATACATGCTATGGTTGGATGCATATTTACAGATGTTTGCAATAGGTGTACCAGTGGTTGGTATGGTTGATGTTTGCTCCAACCCACCTTTTATAACATGCTATGACTATATCGATTCTGTATCGTTCATGTTAGCAGGGAAGATGCACGTGGTTCTCTCTAAGGACTAGTTTTCTTATATCTTGTGAAGTTTTGGATGCTTGTATTTATAGAGCCACAGTGGAGACAGTACAACTATGATCACTAGTAGTCATACAAGTGCTTAAAAGGTCATGAACTAGGATAGGGTGCGCCTGCCCCAGAGGTTCGCTTCGATCGTGATGGGCAAGAGCCCCACTATGTCCTCCTGCATGTGTTCGACGACGTGACCAGCCTGTGGCCCGCGGAGGTCATGTTCGACGTCGAAGGGCAGATGTTCCTCCACAACGGCTGGAGGAGCTCCGCCCGCTCGCATGCCATTGAGGCCGGGCACTGTGTCGTCTTCAAGTACGACGGCCACGACGACTTCACCATCAAGGTCTTCAACGAGACCATGTGCCGCCGCTACTACCACATCGATGTGGACGACTAGGAGACGAAAAGATAAAGACGATGTAGTCTTCTACTAGGTTCTATCAATTTGCTTCAAGCAAATTTTATCTTCAAATATGTATGCATTTTCATAATTTTCTATGCAATTTAGATTTGACCAAACACCGGACCGAATGGGTCCGCCGTTGGGCGCACTGTCCAGATCGGCCGGACCGACGCCGAAATTTTGTCCGTGGGCGATCCAAACGGAACAAAACGGATTGATTAGGTCGCCGTTTTAGATCGGCCCGCTCGAGATGGCTAACTCTGCCAGCAGTATACTACTAGTTCGTGCTTCAAACCGTGGCCCTACATGTCAGTGAGGTAGAAAAGTGTCGGTTACTCGTGGTTGAGGTAAAAAAACAAAATAACAAGATGAACCCTTCGTGGTCTAGTGGAAGACGAGAAACGCGAGTTTACAAGTCTCATTCTCGCTATTCCTACTTGCAAGGATCACGTAGCTTGTCACTTGATCATCTCCGCTGACTTCTAGGGATTGTTTATCCGGGCTTCTGGAGAGCTGATTGAGACTAAGCTTATATGCTATGCATATTATCTACGAGTATCTTTCTTTCGTGCAAAGTTCAGTTACCTTCAAAGTACCATATGTATGGCACTTGCGGTTTCGGAGTCACCGTCGTTTGACCAAAAAACAAAAACGTGTCAGCAATCATCAAAGTTGATAATAGTTATGTATTTATTTGACACACTTGTTATAACTTAAGCAACTGAATAATCAAGCCATCGAGTCGATTAACACATGCCACCAGTTGCGTGTCACATCGCATGCAATAGTGTCAATGATGTAGCGGAGCCTCTAAAACTCACTACTAGATTAATTAGGGTACGCAGGGTGAGGCTTTGGAGTTTTGGGATTGCGAGATTGCTAACATGGAGAAGGAACACTCCCATTGTGTCTGGCTTGGAGGGATGTGTGGTGGACCCTAATCATGTGCATGGTTGGAACGGTGGTAAATCATGTAGGACAAGTCGCCTTGGATATATCAGGGTGTGCTGATGTAAACAAGGCAACGAGGAAAATATGAAAAAATGTAAGAAGATGAGGCGATGGTTTGAAAAATGTTTGTACGACTATACACATAATTGATACAAGAAGAGACCATATTCTCGATTGTAATATAAGTTCATACAGCTTGTCTTATAGCATCTACCTGTTTGTGGCAAAGTTAGAGCTAGCCAGAGAATTAAACTTACATATTATTCTCTAAAACCAAATTGACAGTGTTCGATTTCCTAGTTGGTTAGTTGCTAAACAGCCAAAAAAACAACACTTAATATGTCACTCGGATTTAGAAGGAGTAGCCGAGTGTGCCCATGTAATAAAACTCCCCTTCATCCATGTTTTGGGACGCATGATGTATATCGGCCAACAAACTATTGAGCTATTGATGTGTTGGGTCATACAATTTATCCTAACTTGTCTACCAGCGTGTAGAGAGTGACTGATGCTTGAGTTCCTGATGCCTCTCAAGCATAAATTTCTGATTTTTTAGATCTTGTCCACATTTTCAAAACATAGGAATAGGCTTCTACCTCTCGCCCTTCCTCCTCCATTCTTGTTTTCATCGCAGAGACACTTCTTTCATTCTATATCATAGTTTTCAATAGGTGTGCCACTGGTTGGTATGGTTGATCTTTGCTCCAAGTCACTTTTTATAACATGGTATGTATGGATGCATATGTATTAATGTTTGGCTATTGATTTTCCATTTTTCTTGTCAGCATGGAAGATTCACATGGTTCTCCATAAGGACTAGTTTGCTTCTATCTTGTGAAGTTTGATGCTTTATTTATGGGCCCACATTGGAGAGGGTGCAATTCTGATAACGAGGATAGGCCAGAGCTATGTCTCCTTTCCAAAAAAAAAAACAATTATGATTACAATAGTCGTACAAGTGCTTAAAAATATGAAGCTGCTAGCACAATGAAGATAATACTAATCTATACCATGCTTGCTAAGAGGTAACACCGATTTTTGGTTAGAGATGTGTACATATGCAAAACCTAGTAAATTACTGAGGACAATAGTTAGCATACCTTGCTAATCTCATAGCTAGGACAAATGTCGTTACAATATTAAGTTCACTCAAAATCACATGAAGGAGTACAAAAGTTGAAAAATCTTTGAGATCGTATGGATAAGCAATAAATTATTCACAATTAACATAAGATGCTCTTATGCAACGTCCGTAGAAGCAATCAATCTCCTGAAAAAAGAAAAAAAAAACAGTTAAGCTAACAGTGCAATACCATTCCCATCCCGCCATATTTAACACTAGATTGTGTTGACGTGCGCTGTTCCGTCCGCTAATTAATTTTGAAGGTAGAATGGTACAACATTTACAAATATATAGGTTTATGAACATGCTTGTACGAGGTAACAATGATTATTGGTTAAACATGTTAACAGAGATGCAACACTAGTAAATTATTGGGCACTAGTTAGCATACCATGCTCATCTTAGAGTTGGTACAAATGTGTTTAGAACATTATGTTCACTCATAATCATATGAAGGGGCACATTAGTTGCAAAAATTTGCAGCGATGATACTTTTAACCTATGCTTATATGCTATGCATGTTAGCTAGGAATAACTTCCCAACAGATGCCTTGATCTTCTATCAAAGTACCATGATGCTCTAGCGGTCTCCGAGTCAATTAACCCATAACACCAGTTGTGCATCACACACATGCAACCGTCAAAATGATGTAAAAAAGTCTGGAAAACTATTTGGATTAATTAGGGTAGGGTGAGGCTCTAGAGTTTTGGGACCGTGAGAGATTGCTAACATGGAAGAAGAGCCACTCTGGTTGTGTTCGTATTAGAGGGATGGATAGTGGACTCTAATCACATGTATGGTTGGAATGATGGTAAATCATGTAGGACAAGTCACATTGGAGGGGCATAAGGGTATGGTCATGCGAACAAGAGGAAGAAGAAAAATCTAAGAAAATACAAGAAGATGAAATGACTGCTCAAAAATTTATATGCCACTATAAACATAATTGATGCAAGAAGACCATATTCCGAATCGTCATATGAGTTCATACAACTTGGCTTTAAGCATGTCCGTGTTTATGGCATAGTTTGAGCTAGTTAGAGGATTGACGAACTTACAAGCTATCCTCTAAAACCAAATCGACAATGTTCGATTTCCTAGTTGGTTAGTTGGTAAACAACCAAAAAACAATACTTAATTATGTCGCTTAGATTTAGAAGGACGGCCGAGAGTTCCCATGTAATCAAACTCCCATGGTCCATGTTTTGGGACAAACGAAGTTTATTGGACACCAACGGTTTGACCTATTGCTATGTGTGGTCATACACTTTAGCCTTGCGTTCCTAGCAACGGAATGATTGCTGGCGATGCTTGAGTTTCTGATGTCTCTCAATCATAAGTTTCTAACTTGTTAGATCTTGTCCACGTGTCCAAAACATAGAAATAAACTTCTTCCTCCCTCCCTTCCTCGTCCATTCATGTGTTTCTTCACAAAAAACACTTCCTTCATTCTCTGTTATAGTATGCAATACGTATACGAGTGGTTGGCATGGATGATGCTTGTTCCAATCTACTTTTTATAACATGCTATGTTTGGATGCATATTTACAGATGTTTGCAGTAGGTGTACTAGTGGTTGGTATGGTTGATGTTTGCTCCTACCATAGCATGCTACAATTATGATCACAACACTCATACAAGTGCTTAAAAGGATGAAGGTGCTATAGAGTCTAAACATTATTTTACCCTTCAAAAAGAAATCTAAGCAGTATTTGCACATTTAGCATAATACTAATCTATTTCATGCTTGTTAAGAGGTACTCCCTGCATTCGATATTTGTTGTTGCTGATTTGGATGTATCGAGACACATCTGAAACTGTGACAACTAATATTGAGTGGAGGGAGTAAAAAAGATTGTTAGTTAACATGCTTATAGGTGCAAACCCTGGTAACGTGGAGTAGTAAATTAGTCATTCGCAATTAACATAGTACCATGCTCTTGTGGAGCGTGTCAAGTTCTGAAGTGCCCACTTTTAGTGGCCAGTAAATTAGTCATAGTGTGCACACAACAGAATGACACAATCACAAAGAGACCGCCTACAAGGTCGTTGTCCCTATGGCTTACCAACACACATTCACCGGACATGGCTGCAACAAGAAGAATAACGAAGAAACTAAAAGTGTGTGTGGTTGTGTGGCTGACACCGGTCGCAGGCACGAACCCATGCTACACATCTACATCTCCATAGCTATACCCTGGATATTGCCTCAATTCGATCGATCTGCTACTTGTGGTGGCAAAATTACACGCCCACGCACGCTCACTTTGGGCGGCCGTGACCAGCGGCGAGTTGCTTGCCACGAATTCCGAGCTCACGAGGTGTTTCCTCCAAGAGTTCAACCGGGACCACCTGCAAGAGGCAATGGTAGCCTAACATCATCTTCACAAACGGATTCAGCCGGAGGTGGAAATATGCGTTTGCAACCCACTCCAGAGGCTCGATGCATATTAATCGGGCTATCCATCGAGACACAAATGCGATTTAAATTTGCGTTTTGAATGCGTCTCGGTGGACGCTGCGCGGTCGCGCCACGTGACCACTCGCTTCACCCACGCTGGCCACGAGGCTTTGTTTCGATCGCATCGCTCGGCGGTCTTCGCTTCCGCGTCTGCGGCAACCTTTGCCATCAAAGGCTTGGCAAGTGGTGGCTGGCCTTCTGAGCCGCCATCAATGGCACCGTGACGCACACGCGCGCTCTTTAAAAGGCGTCCGTCATCTTCCTTGCCACCACACCACCGACACCTCCACTCCCACCCTCACCACCGCGTTCCGGCGCATCACCATGGGAAAGAAGAAGAACGGTTTCGAGGCGTTCGATAACGGCGTGAGAGCATCTCTAGCAGAGCCCGTAAAAGTGCAAACTGAAAAAATTGAGTTCAGTCTTCCGAAAACGTGTTTACAGGTCGCAAATCTGCTGACGCAGAACAGATCCCGTAAACTAAAACTGAAAAACGGAATCCTCAGAAAATCATCATCCTCCTCACAAGAACTGTCAGCGCCGCTGTCCATATTAGCCAAATTGGACTCTCGCTTCCATCCATTTTAATCTAGATGCTCAGCGGCGTCCATCTGCAGCCCTCCAATTTCACCATGGAAATATCCAATAGCTAATTTCATCACCAAATACAAAGTAGGCCATACGTGAGGAACGCGTGAGCTAGCTCAATGCTCCGTGCGGTAGCTAGCTCAACGCTCCCTAGCTAGCTCAATGCTCCGTGCGGTGAGTGCGTGAACGCGTGAGCGCCTCACCGCCTCCCGCGTCGGTAGCCACTACAGCGCCAGTGTTCACAGCTTCCTGCCGGTCACGCCGCTCGCTCGGAATTGATATAGACATGTAGACCTGTTTGGAATTGGAGCAGGGTGACAGGATATTTGACCGGCGGTGCATAATTTTAACAAAGCAGCCTGAAATCGGCGGCTGGAGGCGGTTGTACGGACGGCGGCGCTGGAGAAATCCGTTCAGTTTGAGCCTGTAAACCGTCATTCAGTCTGTATTAGTAGGGGTCGAGTCTAAAAAAATTCGGGCCCCTGAAAAAAAAAATTGGGCCGGACAGCGAATTCAGTCTCTGTTCTGCGCCACTTTCAACCCGAACCCGTAAATCGGCTGGAATAATACAGTTCCGGCGTGGTTTACGGGCTCTGTTAGAGATGCTCTGAGGAAGGAGGCGCGATCGAACAGGATGCCACTCGCCGTCAAGATGGTGGGAATTGGATTCCCAACTGTAAGGGTATTTTACCCTTATCCATTATTTTGGTAACTATGACACCGTGCTAGAGTATTTGGTCTAATATGATGGGTTCGTTGCATGTAAAACAAAAAAATTCTACCGTGAACATGAACAAAAACCAAGATCCAATCTAGGAAGAAGCAAGATCTAATCTACCAAGTTCGAAGCAACGAGATGTATGTGAGACTAATCCTCAAAGATTCCAAAGCCTACGAGATTAGATCTCGTTGTTGA
>NC_061510.1:210940404-211006494 GCF_022539505.1 Lolium rigidum
CTTCAATGCCTTTACTTCGAATTTATTGTTTTATGAGTAACTCTTATGCAAGTCTTATTGATGCTTGTCTTGAAAGTATTATTCATGAAAAGTCTTTGCTATATGATTCATTAGTTTACTCATTATCTTCATCATTGCTTCGAATCGCTGCATTCATCTCATATGCTTTACAATAGTATGATCAAGATTATGATAGCATGTCACTTCAGAAATTATCTTTGTTATCGTTTACCTACTCGAGGGCGAGTAGGACTAAGCCTGGGGATGCTTCATACATCTCAAATGTATCTATAATGTCTTATGTTCCATGCTACTTTTATGATGATACTCACATGTTTTATACACATTATATGTCATTATTATGCATTTTCCGGCACTAACCTATTGACGAGATGCCGAAGAGCCGATTCTTGTTTTCTGCTGTTTTTGGTTTCAGAAATCCTAGTAAGGAAATATCCTCGGAATTGGACGAAATCAACGCCCAGGGTCCTATTTTTGCATGAAGCTTCCAGAAGACCGGAGGGGAGAAGAAGTGGGGCCACGGGGCGCCGCCACACTAGGGCGGCGCGGCCTAAGGGGGGCTGATACGTCCAAAACGTATCTACTTTCCCGAACACTTTTGCTATTGTTTTGCCTCTAATTTGTGTATTTTGGATGCAACTAACACGGACTAACGCTGTTTTCAGCGAAGCGTTACAGTGTCTCGTTTTTGTGCGGAAATCCAACTTTCGGGAAAAACCTCGGGATTTTGACGAAAGGGCCTATTTTCCCGGAATGCGACGGAGCCAGAAGGACAATTGAAGTGGAGGCCCGAGGGCCCCACACCACATGGCGGCGCGGCCCAGGGGGGGCCCGCGCGGCCATGTGGTGTGGCCCCCTCGGCTGGCCTCCGACGCCCCCCTTCGGACTACTTATTCGCCTCGACCTAAAAACGCACGGGGAGAAGTCGAAGTCGCCAGAAACCCTCCAGAACGCCGCCACATCGCGAAACTCCGTCGCGGGAGCCGAAGTCTCCGTTCGGCACTCCGCCGGGACGGGGAATTGGAGGAGATCATCACCGCAATCACCGCCAACGCCTCTCCATCAACCAGCAATGTTTCCCCCATCCATGTGTGAGTAATTCCCCCGCTGTAGGCCGAAGGGGATGGTAGGGATTGGATGAGATTGGTCATGTAATAGCATAAGATTGTTAGGGCATAGTGCCTAGTGTCCGTAGATGGTACTTTTATGATATTGTTGCAACTTGTTATGCTTAATTCTTGTCACTAGGGCCCGAGTGCCATGATCTCAGATCTGAACATGTTATTGATTCATGAAGATATTCGTTGTTTATGATCTTACCTGCAAGTTGTATACACATGTCGCTGTCCGGAACCAATGGCCCCGAAGTGACAGAAATCGGGACAACCGGAGGGAATGGTAGCGATGTGAGGATCACATGTGTTCACGGAGTGTTAATGCTTTGCTCCTGTACTCTATTAAAAGGAGTACCTTAATATCCAGTACTTTCCCTTGAGGCCCGGCTGCCACCGGCTGGTAGGACAAAAGATGTTGTGCAAGTTTCTCATTGCGAGCACGTACAACTATAATTGGAACACATGCCTATTGATTGATTAGTACTTGGATACCGTTTTATTATTATCACGCAAATGCCACTGCTATGATTGTTACATGAGTTTCTCTCATCCATGCAACGCCCGTCATCCGTCCCCGTGCCTACGGTATTTTAATCCTCGCTGTTTACTAAAATCACTACTGCTGTCTTTGTTACTCTGTCTGCTTGTTATTTCACTACTGCTACTACTATAAAGCTGTTACTCTCGATAAACTCTTGCGAGCAAGTCTGTTTCCAGGTGCAGCTGAATTGACAACTCCGTTGTTAAGGCTTTCAAGTATTCTTTGTCTCCCCTTGTGTCGAATCAATAAATTGGGTAATACTTCCCTCGAAGGCTATTGCGATCCCCTATACTTGTGGGTCATCAAGACTATTTTTACGGCGCCGTTGCCGGGGAGCATAGCTTTATTTGGAAGTTCACTTGGATTGATATTGTTCGCTGCAAATTCTCCATCATGGGTAAACCTCGCGATACTAAGGTCGCCATATTACCATCCACTACAAGAAAAGGTACAACTGCGAGTACCTCTGCTTGCTCTTGATTCACCATCTGTGATTGATAAACTTGTTTCACCACCACATGCTTCAAATGCTGGTACTTCTGCTGAATCTGAAAACTCTCATAATATTGATAATATTTCTGCTGTGCTTGATGATAGTGGTTCATTGGGAACTTTTCTAGATACTACAATTGCTAGGTCTAGACAAATTGAAAATGCTTAAACTCCGATGTTACTACACATGTTAATTCACCCGAACTTGAATACTCTAGTGATGATCTTGATGAAGATTATGTGGAACTTGATGATGATTTTATTGAAAAATGCAATGCTACTACTGATGCAAGAAAAATTAAAAAGTTGCTTGCGAGAACATCTTATTAGATATAAAGCTTGTCTCCGATCCTAAATTTTCCACATCTCCTATAAACATTAGGGATAAAGATTATGATTTTTCTCTTGATCTATCTCATATAGCTATTGTTGAGAAAACACCTTTTTGTGGTACTTGAAAAAGAAAGTGCTTGTCGAACACATGACTGAGTTATCTACTTTGAGTAGCTTGTTTTTCGATGATGTTAAGAAGCGTACTTACTTTGTTGCTAAAATCTTTCCATTCTCATTAAAGGATGACGCTAAAACTTGGTATAATAGTTTGCCACCTAGTTCTATTAAAAGTCCAAAAGAATTGCTTGCTTGTTTTCTTTCGGAAATACTTTCCTGCTAGTGCTCAACATGCTTGCTTTGCGGAGAGTTTATAATTTTGATCGGGGAGATGAAGAGAAATTGCACGAGGCTTGGGCGAGATTTTGCTCTCTTATTAGAGCTCTGCCGACCATGATTTGGAAAAGCATGATTTACTTGATATATTTTATAGTGGACTAACCATTGAGTCTAGGGCATACCTGGATAGTTGTGCTTGGTTGTGTTTTCAGGAAAAGAACTCCGGACGACGCTTGAAGAATTATTGGCTAAAATAGGCCGGAATTATGATGATTGGACTACGCCTGAACCAACTCCAACGCCAATAGTGAAGAAGAGGGGTTTAATTAAATTGAATGATGAAGATATGAGGGAAGCCAAGAAGTCTCTCAAGGAGAAAGGTATTAAATACGAAGATGTGAAGAATCTACCTCCTATAGAAGATATATGTGAGATAATTCCCCCTTCATCCATGAGGTAAATTCCCTTCAACGCTTTACTAGAGAAGATATTCCGTATTCAAAACCTCCTGCGCAATGCTTAGATGAGTTTGATAATTATATTGTTAAGCAAGAAAATTTTAATATGAGAGTAGAGAATCATTTAATGGAAAATTCTCAAGCTATTAGTCAATTGCATGATATTGTGGAGAGAACCTCCAATGATGTTAAGATGCTTGTTAAACATTTTCATATGGTTCAAACTCAAATTGATCAACTCACTAAAGTGCAAAATGACTTGTTAGGAAATAATGCTAAAGAAAAACATGCTTATGAAGTAACAACTAGAGGTGGTGTCTCTACCCAGGATCCTCTATATCCTGAAGGGCATCCCAAAAGAATTGAACAAGATTCTCAACGCATTGAACCTAGAGCTCCATCTAAGAAAAAGAAGAAGAAACATAAAAATGTTGTAGAATCCTCTGAACCTACTAATGATCCTAATAGTATTTCTATTTCGATGCTTGAAACTGAAAGTGGTAATGAACATGAGAAAGATAATGATAAGAATGATGCTCACGATAAAGAAGAGGTTGAAAAAGAACCTGAAAAGCATGCTAAAAATAAAAAGTATACTAAAGAAGATTTTATTGCTGAGAAACATGGTAATGAAAGAGAACCTTGGGTGCAAAAGCCAATGCCTTTTCCTGCTAAGAAACTAAAATCAAAGGAAGAAGAACACTATAATAAATTCTGTGATTGGATGAAACCTTTATTCTTGCAAATCCCTTTGACCGATGCTATTAAATTGCCTCCTTATTCAAAGTATATGAAAGATATTGTTACTAACAAAAGGAAAATCCCCAATGAGGAAATTTCCACTATGCTTGCTAATTACTCTTTCAATGGCAAAGTTCCAAAGAAGTTGGGCGACCCAGGTATACCTACTATTCCTTGTTCTATTAAGAATAATTATGTTAAAACTGCTCTATGTGACTTGGGAGCCGGTGTTAGTGTTATGCCTTTTTCTCTTTATAAGAGACTTTACTTAGACAAGTTGATACCTACTGATATATCTTTGCAAATGGCTGATAAATCTACTTGCTATTCCTGTTGGTATATGTGAGGATGTTCCTGTTCAAGTTACTAATAAGCTGCTTGATATTAACTGATTTTGTTGTGTTGGAAATGCTCGAAGACGATAATATGTCTATTATTCTTGGGAGACCTTTTCTTAACACCGCAGGGGCTGTTATTGATTGCAATAAAGGAAAGGTTACTTTCAATGTTGATGATAAGGAACACACCATCTATTTCCCCAAGAGGATTGAGAAAGCGTGCGGAGTTAATACTATTTCTAATGTGAGAACTATCAAAGTGGGAACTATTGATTGTCCTATATATGAGCCTAAAGAAGAATATCAAACTCTTGTGATTGGATCCATATCAATACAATTCAAGGTAACATGATTGATTTGAGGTTTATTTCTTCATATGCTATATAAAATTTATTTGGTGGCAAGACTTGATCAACCTTGTTAACAAATACATTTTATATGCATAGAGGAGGTAAACAACATCTCTTTCTTCCTCCACTTGCTTTAGTTGCTGTAGCATTTTTAATTTGCAAAGTTTCTTAGTTGATTTGAGATTTCAAAAAATTTCCGGCCGGTATAATAAACTTAATACCCGAGAAAATGTGCATTTTTCAAAGTTTTAAAAAATTCGCGAAAATTACACCGTTGGTCCTATTTTTCGACGAGGTACACGGGAGCACCGGAGGATGACCTGTGGGGCACCACGGGGTGCCACACCACGAGCCGGCGCGGCCAAGGAGGTGGGCGCGCCACCATGTGGTGTGGGCCTCTCCTTGCCCCACTATCTCATCTCTTTCTCCCGAGCATCTTCTCTCTCCCGAAAAAACTCGAACCAACTTTCTCTCACTCGCGTTTTTGCTCAAGAGCTCGGGATTTTTCGATCTCTTTGCTCAGCCCAGATTTCTGTTTGAAATTTGGCACATTTGCTCTCCGGTATGTGACTCCTTCGATTATCCAAATAGAATTTTGTTTGGTTGAGTATATCTTGAATATTTTGCTGCTGTAGGTAACATGTTTAGTGAGCTTGCATGTTTGTTCTAAGTGGTAAAAACTAGTTTTGATGCATGATTAGTACTCTAGCAAGTTCCTATGGTAGTTTCCCTCAATTATATGTCACCAAATCAAGTTTTATATTGTTTGTTGAAAATTTCAGAAAATGAAGAAGTTCAAATTTGGAGAATTGTTCAAGAAAGGAACAACCAGCACCGGGAGGCCTTCTAGGACCGCCACCCAAATTAGGCGGTCGTACAATGAGGACATCATCGCGCCTAGCTTCGCGCCCGAAGAGGACAATGGGGCTCCTAATGCCTCATCCTTCCCATGTTATGATTTTCTGACAAATGCAGGGATATTGTGGTGACCCGGCATACCACTGCATGGTGTAGTATGCAAGTCTGATATAACACCAATGAAACACCGTTCCACTAGTATTATATCGCTCAGAGTGGTACAACAGAAACATATGCGGGTCCAAGGCATGTCTATAGAATTACAACATTGACTCTATTACATAAGATCATCACAGCCTCCTACTTTACAATGAGGTAAAACTGCAAATAAACTCCAGAAGAACGACTCGTAGTCTAGTCTTATCACGAACTCTATTTGTAGAGTATTTAACTAGCTATAGAGGCTATGAGTAGATTCTAGCTAAATAGGAGCTAGGTTTAGGAAGCTAATTCCCTTCTATGGCTAATCTAGGTTTTATCCTTGTTGGATGTAGTATTTGACTCTTCTGACAGGGTCATGTCCCTTGAAGTAGTTGTTGACTCCTCGGTCTTCGAGTTGCACTGGAGATCCTCCTTCATGGCCTCCATATCTAAGCGGGGATTTAAGAGTGGGATGAGTACGAGCGTACTCAACAAGTTCATTATAGGAAAGAGGTGTTTAATGCACTAGCTACAGCATTAGACCGGAAAGTCTAATACCAATGCAAGTTTTCATAACCATTTCTTCAAAAGGTTGCTTTTATTCAGAAAAACTATGTCCGTCGGCCTTCACCGGTTTACTAGAACTTCATGGAGCTCCTTTCCGGCCGCGTTCGCAGTTCCATATCCCGGAACGAGGAGTGACAGGTCACGGTTCTTTACACTCTGCGAGAGGTGTGTTGCTTTACCCATAAGAGATCTTAACCTTGGTGCCAACCGAGTCTAGTTCTCGTCCACACTTCCTTTGGTGTGAGGCCCGGTATAAGGTCTAGCCAATCATGTTCCTCCGCTACCTCGAACATCCACCCTTTGTTGCATACCCCGACCCTGGGTCCTCGTCGGTCCTCTTATACCACTTAAGGATGGACCCCGACCACGACAACAGTTTGGGACTCGTTAACCAAACTCCTTCGCCGGTAGCTGCAACCCATCATAGACCGCAATACCGTGGGGACTTTAGGCTTCCCCGGCCCACCGCTTGCACTTCGAGCGACAAGTGTCTACGGACTATGCCGTGGGGACTTAAGGCTTCCCCAGCCTACGGCTTGCCCCGACGGATACAAGTGTCTACGGTAAAGCGCATCCGTTGATGAACGAGAGGTGGAAACACTTTTGACTACTCCGTCCCACTCCGGATCTTATGGTTAACACGGATATTACGGCACAAGAATCACTGGCGACATTTGTTGTTTAATCCTAGATGGATATAAACCCGTGCAATGGAACCTCCACCATATCAACACAATCCATGGTTCCATTGCCCACCACATAGTCATATTCATAGTTATGAAAGTAGTGGTTTTGATTTTTGTGCAATAGTGATAACCATACTACTTTGCAAGTAATTTGATAAAAATACTCAAATGACATGAGCAAGTGATGAACTTGCCTTTCTTGACTGCAAGATTATGCAGACAAGGTCTTCGATACGTAGTAACTCCAAATTCTGAAATAGCATCATCGTCCGGTAAGGACGATGTTTAAAAGATTGGCAAGAATGCAATAATGCATAAGTATGAGATGCAATCGCTCTAAGCGTGACCTAACCCCGATGATTTAGGATTAGTGAGTTATAATGATTAGTTCAAAGTGTGTTGCACTTTTAGGGTGATTCACAAACAAGGTTTTTATTCAGGTTTGTGTTGCTTTAGAATCATAAGTAAGTGGTATAATGTAAAGTAACAGTCATACACACCAAAGATTAGTAGTAGTATAGAAAGTAAAGAGCAGTTGTCAGTTTTAATACTATATGGCATGGTTATTGATTCCTTGTTATATTCTTCAAAAGAATAACTTTTGAAGAACATGTAATTTGATAAAGAACAAGTATGGTAATTAGGTTTGTGGTTTGCTATAATTTATTCTGGTTCCAAGTAGTTTCTGGAGTAAGTTTAAGATGGATCACAACATAGTTGGATTCATCAGCAACTAAGGCTTGTAAGGATGAGATAAGCCTAGGCATCTTAAGAAATTCATTATACATGGTTGTTGTCAAGGTTGGTTTATCTTGCTAGTGATAGCTGGCTAGGGTTTATAGGTCCTTATAAGCAGGGTTGGTGATGATTCTTTGTTTTCTTCAAAAGAATAACTTTTGAAGAACATACTTCTTAAATAATAAGAAGTATAACAATTAGGGTTGAGGTTCTCTCTATTTTCTTCAAAAGAATAACTTTTGAAGAACATACTTCTTAAATAATAAGAAGAATAATAATCAGGTTGGGGTTGTTTAGGTTTGCTATTTAGTTACCCAAGTAAAGATTGGTTGGTCCTTAAATGGGATGTTCATTAATTATTTAACACTAGTAGGGTTTAGTGGAATAGTGTAATGTAAAGTAGTAAGTATAGTAGCTATTAAGGTTCATCACAATGGTGTGATGCTAAATAGGGATAAATAGGAATGATGGTTTTGGGTAATAGGATCTAGGGTTTACACTTGGTTATCCCTACTTAATTATCTAGGTCTGTTGAAGATGAACACATGGGATGCTAATTAGTAGTGATAGGGTTCCCATATCTTATGTGGATTTGAACTAGTATTTAGTGGCTAGATATGAATTTATGATTACAAATGAAGTAACATGATCACATGTTCTAACCTAGGGTTTAGGTTAGAAACAAACTAGGATTCATATGAATTAATGGAGCTAGGGTTTGGTGCATAGTTGAATTAGGGTTTTAGTACCCCACATAAAATTATGGTTTTGTGTTCTTAATTCAGTATGGAACTTAGGGTTTCCTAATTGTCAATTAGTTCTTGAATTAATAACTTCATTTGAAAAGTTGAAGTTATTAATAACTTTGAAATAAGAATAATATTGAATTTCAATATTTTTAAATAATTAATAATTAAGGTAATTACTAATCAGGGTTTTAAATCCTCCTAATAAGGATTTAATAAGTTAATTAGTAAAGGAAAATTAATTTTAATGTTTTCCTTATTTACTTACCGGTTTTTATTTATTTTATGAAATTTTCCTAATTATTGAATTTTAATTGAATTTAGAATTAAAAGAAAAGGCTTAATTAACAGGTATTAAGTAATTGAATTTTTATTAAAAATAAAAATTTCATTTTATATTTTTATTGGATAGAGTTTTCTTTTCTAAGAATTTTGATATCTTATTTTCATTTTTCTGAGTTATTATTTATTTTATATCAATATGTAAAGTTGCAGTAATTATTGAAATGAAATTAAATGAAAATGACTGAAACTACTAAATGTACCCGGCTACTCCTACCCACCTAGTCACTGACTGGTGGGCCAATGCCACGTTGGCTGCCACGCGGTGCCATCGTGGCAACCAAGTGCACCACCGGCGGCCAGTCAAGGACGGCGCCGGCGAAGGCGGTCTCCCGCGGGGCTATGCGTGGGCTTGTTGGAAAGAGGGCGCCGAGGCGAACCCAACGGTGGCGGCGCCGCTCCTAAAAGGTCGCCGGAACTTGCTCGCCGGCGAGGCCGAGCGGCAAAGCTCCCGGACCATCGGTGCTGTGGCGTTACAGGGGGCTAGAGAGAGAGCTATGATGCTCTGGAGGTTCAGCGGCTCACCAGGAGTACGATGAGCTTGGCGGCGAGGTCTCTGGTGGTCTAGGTCGCCGGAATTTATGGTGCTGGCCGTCGGAGAGGTGAGCTCGCCGGAGACGCTTCGAGGCCTCCCAGCTCGATTCCTCCCGTATGCTGGGCATGTCGAGGATGCTGAAGACGTTGGTGGTCACGGCGGTGGTCGGGAAGGTCTATATCGACGGCGATGGCCGGTGCTGGAGCAGGTTAGGGTTTCGGCATGGGGAAAAATGGAGCAGGGAAGGAAGAAATTGGCGATTAGGGTTCGTCCAGGTTATTTATACGGCGCCAGGGGGTGTGCCTCGTCACGACATCCAGCCAGGAGAGGCTGCCAGCGCGAGGGAGAAGAGAGGCACGGCGTCGTGCTGTCCATCGCGCGAGGAAGAAGATGAGGATGAGCTCCTCAGGATATTTTGACGAAGGGTTATGTGGATCGGTAATTGGGCTGCTGCTTGGGCCACGTTGGGCTGCTGCCAGATCGTTTGTTGGGCTATGTATTGGACTGAGTAGTTGGATTGCTGGTGGGCTGCTCGGCTAGGTGAGTCCAGGTAAGTCCTTTTCTCTCTTTTTATTTTCTGTTTTTTAATTTTCTATTTTCAATTCTGGTTTTATAATTCAAATTTGAATCTTCTTATTTTGCAGGGGTTTAACAATTGGAGTTTACTGAGTATCTGGTGCAATGACTATTACCCCACTCTCCCAATTGAAGAAAGTATTTTATAGTTGATTAAATTGCACATATGTGGGCTTATTCAATATAACAACTAAACATGAGTTTGTATTCTTATTTTAATTTCTTTTTCTATATGAATCAAATCTGTTTGGAATTAATAGAGTTGATAATTTCAACTCAGAGTATTGCAGAGTTAGTTATTAGGATTTGGTTTCTATTTGAGAAGTTGGTTGTTCACATATGATTTTATGTGAGCCTTAATTTGTTAGGTTTTTATGATTTCTATTACAATCATATTTCAGGGATGGCACTAGGATTATATTTAGTAACATCTTGAATCACTTAGAGTAGGTATTACTCTCATTATGGGTTGGTCTTAATTAAGAAGATAAGTGGTTAATTACCACACATGGGCTTCAATTGTGATTTTAAGCACTAGATGTTTCTGAGGTTTAATTAATGAAGCATAGAATTTAGCTAATGAGCAATTCTAGGGTCCTAGTTATATTCACCTAATGGCATGTGGTTTGAATCTCAACTGTGGCTTAGGTTTTAGTTGTGATTACCCAATTGATGCTCAAACTAGGGTTGAGATTAAATTCTAGGTTGTATAGATGAGAGGACTCCATATTGCATGTGCTAGGGTTTAATCTCCCCTAACCATGATAAGATGGGTACTTGCTTAATATTTCATGTACTTCTCTAATTACTAAGGTTTTGAGAATGGACTCTATCTTATTCCATTGGACTTCTATTAAAATCCTTAGTCAATTAAGGAAGTAATTAAAATGGTTATGGTTCATTTTTATAGTTAACTTTGGTCATATGGATATATGGTTTCTCACCATATGAAGTATAGTGTTTAACTCTAAGGTTCCCTTAGGTTCATTAATTGATGAATGAATGAGAAAATAGATGTGGTAAGATTCTACTTATTATCACCAATTGATTTACAATTATAGATTGGAACATAAACCTAGGATTGCTTATTAGTTACCTCCCTATAATCTCATGTGGTGAATGATATCTACTTATCTTATTAAGGTTTAAATTATCCTCACATACCTCAAGAGCATGATCATGTATTAAGCATGATCAACTTGTTATTAATATCTTTACCTCAAGTTCTTAGGGTTTATGATCATCACTCAATTCATAATGATCAAGGTTTGGCTTCCTAAATTATTTCTAATGGAATGGGTTCTCACTTCCATGATTAAGCATTGTCTTGATCAACTAGGATATATCACTTCTATTTTACTTTCTAGGATGGTCATGGTCATGGTTATCTTAATAGTTTTATATCCCAGGGAATGCCTGAGATATTTACTTAATGTTCCCCCAAGAACTCGATGGTTTAACCATTTGGATATTTGAATAGATAGACTAGGATTAGTATGGATAAGCTCTCTCATTTGGGAAGGACTTCAATGCTAACCTAATATTAGGTTCCATAGAGGTTGATGTGATCTTCCGGATCTATGTTTTAACATTAATGGTTATCTCTCTCTAGGATTGTCTTAAAGATGATGATTTGAATCCTTGGATTTATATCCAGGGTTTAACCCAAGTTTTGTTATTGCTTCTTTAATAAATACTATAGAACTCTCACCTCTCTAGGTTTGATGTATATTAATTTGTAGTAGAGAGGAATATATATTTCTAGAGTTAATCTCCTTGTTATTTTTCCATGAATGGAGTAAAATGGATACCATGAGGTTCATGGTTGGATCAGGGATTAGCTTAAGACATGGAAAAGATAAGTTAAGAATGGTTTCTCCATTTTATTCTTACTTGATTTCCCATTATTTGTATGTTCATATATTATGTCAGGGAATTCCATATTATGATCTTTTATGAGATCAATCATTTGATCATTGATTCTAGTGTTGTTGTGTTGATTTTAATTCCATTTGATCTAACCCCTTAGATCAAATTATCTCTACCCAAAACAATGTTTTAACAAAGTCACATTGAGGTTTATAACGCTTGACTTGATGAGCTACTTCAATTCCACCAAGGTCAAGTGAAACTTCAGTTACTGTGACTGTTTTACTTTAAAGCGCGAAAATTCCCCAGATTTTCTATGCATGAATGCAATGCACACATCTGTTTCCTCCATTTCTGTAACCCCATTACCTGGGATATTACAGATATTGGATGATTTCTTCACCCTTGTCAACAGGGCGGGCTTAACTACCTACGTTGGAGATGAAAGGGAGCAATACTACATGCTCACCAAAATTTTTGTCGAGAGTTTCAAGTTCCAAAACACGGAATATAATCCGACAGTTGCATTCAAGATCTATGGTACTCCCGTTACTATGGAATTGGAAGAATTTTGTCGTGCATTGGATATTGCCTCTGTAGGTACAGCAAGGAGGATCGATAACAACCCTCGGGACTTGTTGGAGCTCTATCGAGGGATCACCAATGATGACTGTCGCACCATTCAGCGGGGCAAGATAAGGAACATTCAACTCCCCGCCATTAAATATTTTGCATATTACGTTGCCACTAGCATACTTGGTAGGGAGAACACTAGCAATATTTCTAGTTACCATCTTGCTTTCTTGAATATTGCACTTACTGGACGGACATCTTATCATCTTGGTTCTCTTATTGCTCGCCGCTTGTCTACCAAGGGGCCTATTTTTGGAGGAACTATTGCACTGCGCATTTTAACACATTTAGAGCTTCCTATTGATCCTAATGATGTGCCATTAACCCCTAGGAGGCTTGATATCATTGCTATGAAAAGCCATCAATTTGTTACCACCGAGTCTACTTTAGATAATATGGCCTATAGAATGTTGTTTGCTGACGGGGATAAGAAAGAAATCCCTCTTCCCCAGCCAGGTTTGTTCGATATTGACAGGCAACCATGGTCGCACACTAAGGAGGAGGTGGATGAACATATGAAGATACAAGATTTCCATCAGCAGCATGACTCCGAGGACGCCGAGCCCTCCTACGATTACACCGTCACGTATCCGGGTGCTTCTTCTAGCACATACCCGGAATATGATCCATCTTCGTCGTACCACGGAGACACTACCTCATGGTCTCGATGGGGTTGAACTCCACTTAGGCCAAAAGCCTAAGCTTGGGGGAGGTATACCGGCATCACTCATTCTTTGCATATTATGATTGCTGGATACTTGTATACACTTGTTTAGTCTCTTTGAGTGGTTTTCTAATGAGAGGAAGATGATATTTGGGGAAGTGCTGCCTGAAAACAGATTCTGGGCTGTTACCGTAAAAATTCGTACGCACAGCCAGAACGTTATTTTGCAAAGCCAATTTTTGTGCATGTTCCCCAGGTTGTTATCTAACTTTCATTAGTTGAACACTTTTTGAACTGAGCAACGTAAGATTTTTGTAAAAATCGATTTCTGTACTTCTGTCAGGTTTTGGCAGATTTCTGCCATCTCGCTTTTCTGTGTTTCTTTTAGTTTGCTATTTCTTGTTTTCACTTTGTTTCTTTCCCAAAACACAAAAAGACCAAAAATATTTCTATTGTTTCTCTTCACCATTTGTTTATCTTGGTTTCTTGCATTTGTTTCGCTTTATTTGCTATTGCTAGTTTGCTATAAGAAAACCCAAAAAGATTTTGCTTTGTTTGCTTGTTTCCTTTTGTTCTTATTCTCAAATTCGAAAACACCAAAAATATTTGCTGTTCTTCTTTGGTTTGTAAAGTTCATTATGAGTTCAATGGTCTTCGGTGGCTGGAGCGTGGTTTTCATTTCATATTATCCAAGCTACACAAGTGAAAGGGCAATAATGACGATCTACGACAATCTGATTGTGGTGAGAGGCTGGTATGAACTCTATTTGTTTTCATTTTTGTACATATACTCATCCATGTGAGCATGCTTAGTTGGTTCATGTGAGGTATATGTCATTT
Organism: Lolium rigidum; assembly: GCF_022539505.1. NCBI lineage: Eukaryota > Viridiplantae > Streptophyta > Magnoliopsida > Poales > Poaceae > Lolium > Lolium rigidum. The sequence goes on from NC_061510.1 coordinate 210,954,325, forward strand.
AAGAAAGTTTAGTAGTTTATGATCTCTCATGTTAGCTCCAATCTATTAATATGAGTATCATGTCATGGATGTTTGCTTGCATTGTTTTATCCATAAGTAAGTATGGCATTGTGGTATCCTCCTCTGAATAATTCATTATATCGACTTGGCACATGCTCACGCATGCATATGACTGAACAAAAGTCAATTAAGCCTCAATGATTTACATTGCTTCAGAGTTCTTGTATCACTTTTATGCCTCAGTTAATTTATTTTGCCGCAAGCATGATTATGACGATTCCTGCTCTCTTGATTTGTCGCTCCCTAGTCTTTTTGCTAGCCTTCACTTGTACTGAGCGGGAACGCTGCTCGTGCCTCCAAACACATGAAACCCAAGTTATTCCAAAGTGTCCACCATAAATACCTATGCATGGCATTTCAAACCATTCCAAGTAAATTCTCATGCGCTACCTTTAAAATCTTCAAAATGCTTCTTAATTTGTGTTTATGTTTCATAGCTCATGAGGAAGTATGTGGTGTTTAGCTTTCAACCTTGTCATTTACTTTTGACGGACTCTCATATGGACTAGTGGCACCTCCGCTTATCCAATAATTTTGCAAAAAGAGCTGGCAATGGGATTCCCAGTCCCGAATTAATTAACTTAAATAGACACTCCTCCATGGTTTGTGATTGTTGGACGGCACCCGAAGGATTCGGTTAGCCATGGCTTGTGTAGGCAAAGGTTGGGGGGAGTGTCATCATCATAATAAAACTAAATTAAAAGGGCACTCCTTCATGGTACGTGATTGTTGGCAGGCACCCGAGGATTCGGTTAGCCATGGTTTGTGTAAGAAAGGTTGGAAGGAGTGCCACATAAACATGCAAATAATTCATGGGAGCCGCTCTTGAAAGTCCGGTTGGCGAGGTAGTTGGTGTACCCATTACCATTCGTTGACAACAACAAACACCTCTCAAAATAATTTTACTCCCGCTTTACAAATGAAAAGCTCTAGCGCATGTTAAATCCCCTGCTTCCCTCTGCGAAGGGTCAATCTTTTACTTTTATGTTGTGTCTCCATCCTTTCTTTGAGCACTTTCTTGAGAGCACAACTGTCATTCTTAGTATAATATGCTTGTCTCAAAATATGATTGATTGTGGTATAACTTTGATGCTTTTATCTTTGACAATCACTACTTCTAGTCTTTCTATGAACTCCAGAGGTGCCTGGGCATTTATGTTTTGCCAATCAAATACAGGCAAGCGAGATACCACTTTATCATACTCTCTTATGAACATTGCAATCCTGCTTATATACATGATTCATGATGCTTATTATTAATTGTTGGTACCTCTTCATGATTGACATAGCTGTTAGATGATCTTATTTGCATGTACCTTATTATGAACTGCTCAAGTATTAGCTATATCATGAGAATATATACATCATATGAGCAAATGTGTTCGTGAAAGTTCTTTTATCGCTCGGTTGTTAACTCGAATTGCTTGAGGACAAGCAATAAGCTAAGCTTGGGGGGAGTTGATACGTCCAAAACGTATCTACTTTCCCGAACACTTTTGCTATTGTTTTGCCTCTAATTTGTGTATTTTGGATGCAACTAACACGGACTAACGTTGTTTTCAGCAGAAGTGTTCTGGTGTCTCGTTTTTGTGCAGAAATCCAACTTTCAGGAAAAACCTCGGGATTTTGACGAAAGGGCCTATTTTCCCGAATACCGACGGAGCCGAAGGACAATTGAAGTGGAGGCCCGAGGGCCCCACACCACATGGCGGCGCGGCCCGGGGGGGCCCGCGCGGCCATGTGGTGTGGCCCCTCGGCTGGCCTCCGACGCCCCCTTCGGACTACTTATTCGCCTCGACCTAAAAACGCACGGGGAGAAGTCGAAGTCGCCGGAAACCCTCCGAACGCCGCCACATCGCGAAACTCCGTCGCGGGAGCCGAAGTCTCCGTTCCGGCACTCCGCCGGGACGGGGAATTGGAGGAGATCATCACCGCCATCACCGCCAACGCCTCTCCATCAACCAGCAATGTTTCCCCCATCCATGTGTGAGTAATTCCCCCGCTGTAGGCCGAAGGGGATGGTAGGGATTGGATGAGATTGGTCATGTAATAGCATAAGATTGTTAGGGCATAGTGCCTAGTGTCCGTAGATGGTACTTTTATGATATTGTTGCAACTTGTTATGCTTAATGCTTGTCACTAGGGCCCGGGTGCCATGATCTAAGATCTGAACATGTTATTGATTCATGAAGATATTCGTTGTTTATGATCTTACCTGCAAGTTGTATACACATGTCGCTGTCCGGAACCAATGGCCCCGAAGTGACAGAAATCGGGACAACCGGAGGGAATGGTAGCGATGTGAGGATCACATGTGTTCACGGAGTGTTAATGCTTTGCTCCGGTACTCTATTAAAAGGAGTACCTTAATATCCAGTAGTTTCCCTTGAGGCCCGGCTGCCACGCTGGTAGGACAAAAGATGTTGTGCAAGTTTCTCATTGCGAGCACGTACGACTATAATTGGAACACATGCCTATTGATTGATTAGTACTTGGATACCGTTTTATTATTATCTGCAAATGCCCTGCTATGATTGTTACATGAGTTTCTCTCATCCATGCAACGCCCGTCATCCGTCCCCGTGCCTACAGTATTTTAATCCTGCTGTTTACTAAAATCACTACTGCTATCTTTGTTACTCTGCTCGCTGTTATTTCACTATCGCTACTACTATAAAACTGTTACTACTCGATAAACTCTTGCGAGCAAGTCTGTTTCCAGTGCATCTGAATTGACAACTCCGCTGTTAAGGCTTTCAAGTATTCTTTGTCTCCCCTTGTGTCGAATCAATAAATTGGGTAATACTTCCCTCGAAGACTGTTGCGATCCCCTATACTTGTGGGTCATCAGGGGCCCGCGCGGCCCTAGCGTGTGGGGCCCCCGTGACTCTCCCGACTCGTCCCTTCCGCCTACTTAAAGCCTCCGTCGCGAAACCCCCAGTACCGAGAGCCACGATACGGAAAACCTTCCAGAGACACCGTCGCCGCCAATCCCATCTCGGGGGATTCAGGAGATCGCCTCCGGCACCCTGCCGGAGAGGGGAATCATCTCCCGGAGGTCTCTTCATCGCCATGATCGCCTCCGGATCGATGTGTGAGTAGTTTACCCCTGGACTATGGGTCCATAGCAGTAGCTAGATGGTCGTCTTCTCCTCATTGTGCTATCACGTTAGATCTTGTGAGCTGCCTATCATGATCAAGATCATCTATTTGTAATCCTACATGTTGTGTTTGTTGGGATCCGATGAATATTGAATACTATGTCAAGTTGATTATCAATCTATCATATATGTTATTTATGTTCTTGCATGCTCTTCGTTGCTAGTAGAGGCTCTGGCCAAGTTGATACTTGTGACTCCAAGAGGGAGTATTTATGCTCGATAGTGGGTTCATGCCTCCATTAAATCTGGGACGATGACGAGAAAGTTCTAAGGTTGTGGATGTGCTCGTTGCCACTAGGGATAAAACATCGATGCTTTGTCTAAGGATATTTGTGTTGATTACATTATGCACCATACTTAATGCAATTGTCCGTTGTTTGCAACTTAATACCGGAGGGGTTCGGATGATAACCTCGAAGGTGGACTTTTTAGGCATAGATGCATGCCGGATAGCGGTCTATGTACTTTGTCGTAATGCCCCGATTAAATCTCATAGTACTCATCATGATATATGTATGTGCATTGTTATGCCTTCTTTATTTGTCAATTGCCCAACCGTAATTTGTTCACCCAACATCTGTTTATCTTATGGGAGAGACACCACTAGTGAACTGTGGACCCCGGTCCTATTCTTTACATCTGAAATACAATTTACTGCAATTGTTCTTTACTGTTCTTCGCAAACAAACATCATCTTCCACACTATACATCTAATCCTTTGTTTACAGCAAGCCGGTGAGATTGACAACCTCACTGGTACGTTGGGGCAAAGTTCTGTGATTGTGTTGTGCAGGTTCCACGCTGGCGCCGAAATCCCTGGTGTTGCGCCGCACTACACTCCTCCGCCATCAACCTTCAACGTGCTTCTTGACTCCTACTGGTTCGATTAAACCTTGGTTTCTTACTGAGGGAAACTTGCTACTGTGCGCAACACACCTTCCTCTTGGGGTTCCCAACGGACGTGTCAACTACACGCATCAATGGGTGAAGTCTAAATGTTAGTAGTGAATTATGTTGGTTAGTATTCAATGTTATGATATTTAAGTTGTGGTGTTATTCTTCTAGTGGTGTCATGTGAACGTCGACTACATGATACTTCACCATTTATGGGCCTAGGGGAATGCATCTTGTATTCGTTTGCCAATTGCGGGGTTGCCGGAGTGACATAAACCTAAACCCCCGTTGGTATATCGATGCAGGAGGGATAGCGAGGATCTCGCAGTTTAAGGCTATGGTTAGATTTATCTTAATTACTTTCTTGTAGTTGCGGATGCTTGCAAGGGGTATAATCACAAGTATGTATTAGTCCTAGAAAGGGCAGTGCATTAGCATAGGTTCACCCACACAACACTTATCAAAACAATGAAGATTAATCAGCTATATGAAGCAAAAGCACTAGACTAAATTCCCGTGTGTCCTTTGTGCACTTTACTTACTTGTAATTTATTCATCTGCTATACTAAAACCCCCTGAATACTTGTTTGTGAGCATTTACAGGGAATCCTTCATCGAAACTGCTTGTCAACATCTTCTGCTCCTCGTTGGGTTCGACACTCTTATTTATCGAAAGTACTACGATACACCCCCTATACTTGTGGGTCATCAGTATCGGAGCCTGGACTCTTTTTAAGGGCCTCACAGCCTTAAGAGTGAGATGGATAAACTATTCGAGGGTCTGGATGAAGATTCTAACCTTTCGGTTAAGGAGATGAAATCCAGATTCTTGGCATATGATGCCGAGAAAAAGAAAAGGGAGGATGAAGTCCAAAGCCAAATGGCACAAATGACTGCCATGCTTAAGTGCCTGACTAGTGGAACCTCTAGTGGGACTTCGGTTCCTCCGGAAGGTTTCCATCAAGTCAATCATGACTATCCCAAAAAACACTTCATCCATGCCTCATATAAACCATAGTGGGAATGTTCCCCATTTTGATGGAACTCACTTTCCTTTTTGGAAATCTTCTATGGAATCTCATATTCGCATTTGCAGTGTGGAGTTATGGGAGACAATTGTTGATGGATACCGGAAGCCACAAGATCCCGCTCGGTTGACCTCCACCGAATTCTACAACCGTCAACTCAATGCCTCCACACGTGACAAGATTAGGAGTGGCATCAACCACAAGCTCCTTGATCAAGTCAATGACATTGACTCCGCTAAAGAGTTGTGGGATCGGATAGTAATACTCCAAGAGGGAACCGATTTGATCCAATCAGCTCTTTACGAGTCCGTAAAGCAAGAGGCCACTATGTTCATGATTAGAGAAAGAGAATCCGTGGCCGATGCCTATGCAAGGATTGGTGCTCTTAGAGTGAAGGTCAAGGGACTTGGTTGTGAGAAATACAATGATGGCTTTGAGATGAATGAAGCATTCATAAAGTCCAAGGTCACTGCCATGATTGCAGTCAAGCAAAAGGACACCAACCTTGCACTCAACTTGCAAATCATTACCAAGAGTGCCGATCTGAACGCCGATGATCTAGTCTCCTATGTGGCAGCCAATGAGAACATGACCAAGACATGAGAAAGGCTCATGGCAATGAACCGTGTTGATGAAGCCTCACACAACCTTGCCCTCAAGGCTAGGGCTGACCATGAAAGAGAAGAAATCTATGAAATTGAAGAAGATGAAGAGATGACTTCAACTAGTGACATCGCCACAGACTTTGCTTTCTTTGCCAAGAAGTACAAGGCAAAGTTTCCAATGTTCCTCAATGAGAAGAAGAAGAAGAGAACTTGCTACAACTGTGATGAAGATGGCCACTTTGCAAATGAGTGCCCTTATGAGAAAAGGGTAGACAAGCCAAAGTTTGTTAAAGGGGTCAAGCCAAGATTGAAGCCAAACCCAATCAACGATCGATACAAGAAGAACAAGGGAAGAGCCTTTGTTGGGGCCGAGTACATGTCCGATGAAGAAGAGCAAGATGAGGAAAAGGAGGCCGGAGTGGCCGGTTTGGCTTTCTCCAAGCCCGGGTCACTCTTCACATATGACTACTCCAAGGATTACTCCACGGAGAATGATGTTGGTTCTTCCTTCATGGCAAGAACAACTCAACATGATGACTCCGATGACTCTCCCTCCTCTACGATCGTTGGCTCTTGTCTAATGGCAAGAGAAACCAAGGTAATGGAACCTCCACCTTCTCTATCTAGTGTTCTTGATGATGAAACTGAAAATCAAGAAGAATTAATTGTGCTTAAGGAACTTTACAAAGTTAGATGCACCCTTCATGGTGAAGCTCTTGTCAAGTTTGATTTCTTGATGGACTCCCTCAAAGAAAAGGATGAGTCCATTGAGGAATTAGAATATCATTTGAATGATAAAGAACGGAGATTCAATCTCCTAAGACAATAACTAAAAACCGAAAGGTTCATATCTCAAGGCCTTAAGCAACAAATTGAAACCTATGAACTAGATAAAGTTAAGGATCTTGAAACTATTGAAAGGGCTCAATTATTGGCCCAAGAGCTCGATGCTTCAAAGAAGGAGCTTGAAGTTGCTCATGCTTCTCTCACTAGGGATCTTGACCATCTTGAAAGAGCTAATAAGCTTGCTAAGGATGAGCTCAAGAAACTTGGAGAGAACCATGACCTACTTCAAGAAACCTACAAAAAGGCTCTTGGATCAATGAATGATCCCATTATTGCTAAAGATGTTGCTAGTTCCTCCACCTCATTTACTCATGAGCATGCTAAACTTGTAGAGGAACATGTTCGTTTACAAGAGGAATTATCTTTGCATGTTGAGACCAATGCATATCTTGAATCCTTGGTGACCAAATATGGTCTCAACTATCATCCTAATGAATCATCTTGTGAGCAAGCAACTATTCTTGAGGAAAATGTTAGGTTAACAAAGGAACTTGCAAAGTTCACCACCGCCAAGAATAAGATGGGATTGGATGACCTCTTGAGTAAGCAAAGGTAAAACAATCAAAAGTTTGGACTTGCATATGTTCCCAAGTCCTACAAGAAGAAGAACTACAAGAAGGAGAAGCCCGCTCAAGAAGAGAACAAGAAGGTCACCAATAAGGGCAAAGCCACTAGTGGTGACCGCACGGGGCCAAACAATGACTATGCTTTATTTATTGATTATTATGGTGATGTTTATGCTAACTATGTTGGACCTCGTGATGGCTATGCTTATAGAGGTTACTCAATTTGGGTACCAAAAAAGATCTTGTTGCCATGACTAGGGAACCCATTAATCGATGGGTTCCTAAAACCTCTACTTGATTTTGTAGGGGTATTCCTCCGGTGGTCCAAAATGGGTGTTTGATAGTGGATGCACCAATCATATGACCGGAGGAAGAGGTGTGCTTGACCAATTCATTGAAGATATAAACAAGAAGTCAAGCATCACCTTTGGTGACAATTCAAAGGGAAAGGTACTTGGGTATGGCAAGGTGGAAATCTCTAAGGACTTGTGCCTTGAGACGGTCATGCTTGTTGAATCCCTTGGCTATAATTTGCTTTCTATATATCACCTTGCGGATGTCGGTTATAATTCATATTTTACTAATTATTGTGTGAAAGTCTTCAGGAGTGACAATCTCAAATTGGTCCTTGTTGGATATGTGGAGAACAACCTTTATGTGGTTGACCTCTCGATAGAGAGCCCCTCTCCCTCCACATGTCTAATGGCAGCCAAACATGACGAAGGTTGGTTGTGGCATCGCCGCCTTGGTCATGTTAACATGAGAAATCTTAAACAACTCCTAAAGGGTGAGCACATTGTTGGACTAACCGACATCTCTTTTGAGAAAGATCGTGTATGCAGTGCATGTGTAGCTGGAAAGCAACTCAAGAAGAAACATCCTATCAAGAGCATCGTCACCACATCTAGGCCTTTGGAGCTCCTTCATTTGTATCTCTTTGGGCCATCACATTATGATACTCTTGGTGGGAGCAAGTATGGACTTGTCATTGTTGATGATTACTCAAGATACTCTTGGGTCTTCCTCCTTAAGTCTAAGGATGAGACCCATAGAGAGTTCATCATCTTCGCCAAGAAGGCTCAACGTATGTATGAATCCGAGAGCAAGGCGATTAGAACCGACAATGGCACCGAGTTAAAGAACTACACCATGCAAGAGTTTGTTGATGATGAGGGCATCAAGCATGAGTTTTCAGCGCCATACACCCCTCAACAAAATGGTGTTGTTGAAAGGAAGAACCAGACTATCATTGAGATGGCAAGAACCATGTTAGTGAATTCAACTCACCCCACAACTTTTGGGGAGAAGCCATCTCTACTGCTGTCCACTACTCCGACCGGCTCTTCCTCCGCCCCCTCCATAACAAAACTCCATAAGATCTTCTCACAGGTAACAAGCCTAATGTCATGTACATTCGTGTCTTTGGATGCAAATGTCTTGTTAAGAACAATAAAGGGAAACTCGATAAATTTGAAACTAGAACCATTGAGGGCACATTTGTTGGATATGCGGAGAACTCCCACGCCTTTAGATACTACAACAAGTCCACTGGGGCTATTGAAGTATCTTGTGACGTGGTGTTCTTGGAGGATAATGGCTCCCAAGTGGAGCAAGTTGTTCCATGTGTTGCAGGTAATGATGATCCTTCTAATGCCATCAAGCTTATGGGCATTGGACACATCCGGCCCACATAAGTTCATACTGATGATCAAAGTGATGAAGTAGAAGTATCAAGCACAGCCCAAGTGGCTAGCTCAACTCAAGCTGAACCATCAAGTGCAACTCAAGAACCATCCTCCACTCAAGCTGAGTCACATTCCAAAGAACAAGAAGAAAGTCCTCATTCCACTGAGCAAGACCATGATGATGATCAAGAAACATCCTCAACTCATGATCAAGCTCAAGTGGTCCCTCATGATCAAGTACTAGCAAGAGATGAGTTCATTGATCATGAAGGAACCATTCGAAAGATCAAGGCGACAAGGGCAAGTGACATGAAAGTAGATCAAGTCCTTGGTAGCATCTCAAAAGGAGTGGTAACTCGTAGACACCATGCATTACTTATCACTTATTGTCAACACCATGCTTTTGTGTCTAGTTTTGAACCACTCAAGGTACATGAAGCCTTGGTTGATCCGGATTGGGTAATTGCCATGCAAGAAGAATTGGAGTGTTTCACTCGTAATGAAGTATGGTCTCTAGTTGAGAGACCCAAGGATCATCGCATCAATGTTATTGGGACCAAATGGGTATTCAAGAACAAGCAAGATGAGAATGGCATAGTCATAAGAAATAAAGCAAGGTTAGAGGCGCAAGGGTTTGCGATAGAAGGTATGGATTTTGAGGATACCTTTGCGTCGGTAGCCCGTCTTGAAGCTATTCGCCTTTTGCTTGCATTTGCATCTTTCCACAATTTCAAACTATATCAAAATGATGTGAAAAGTGCATTTTTGAATGGTCCCTTAAAAGAAACTGCTTATGTGGCTCAACCCCCAGGTTTGGAAGACCCACGCCGACCCAACCACGTGTATTTACTCCATAAGGCACTCTACGGTCTCAAGCAAGCTCCACGTGCTTGGTATGAGTTCCTTAGGGATTTCTTACTACATGATGGGTTTTGCATGGGTACGTGCGATTCCACCCTTTTCACCAAACGGGTTAAAGGGGGTGGCTTATTTATATGTCAAATATATGTTGATGATATTATATTTGGTGGAACTAACCCCAATCATAACAAGGCTTTTGAGCTATTGATGACTAGGAAATTTGAGATGTCCATGATGGGAGAGTTAAAGTTCTTCCTAGGCTTCCAAGTGAGGCAACTTGCAAAAGGCACCTTCATCTCTCAAGAAAAGTATGTGAAAGACATGCTCAAGAAGTTCAACATGACCAATGCAAGCCCAATGAAGACACCCATGCATGTAAAGGGGCAACTTGGCTCATGTGATGGTGAGAAGGATGTGGATATAAAGGTATACCGCTCCATGATAGGATCCTTTCTCTACCTGTGTGCCTCTAGGCCGGATATCATGCTAAGTGTAGGGATGTGTGCTCGTTTTCAATCTGCTCCTAAGGAGAGCCATTTGATGGCGGTCAAACGGATTCTAAGATACCTTGTTCTTACTCCTAATCTCGGGTTGTGGTATCCAAAGGGGTCAACCTTTGAACTCATTGGCTATCCGGATTCCGATTGGGCCGGTGATAAGGTTGACCGGAAGTCTACCTCCGGGGCTTGCCAATTTATTGGCCGGTCATTGGTGAGTTGGTCATTGATACGTCTCAAACGTATCTATAATTTCTTATGTTCCATGCTACTTTTATGATGATATTCACATGTTTTATACACACTTTATGTCATTATTATGCATTTTCCGGAACTAACCTATTAACGAGATGCCGAAGTGCCAGTTCCTGTTTTCTGCTGTTTTTGGTTTCAGAAATCCTACAAAGGAAATATTCTCGGAATTGGACGAAATCAACGCCCAACATCTTATTTTTCCCGGAAGGTTCCAGAGCACCGAAGAAGGGCCAGAGAGGAGCCAGGGGGGCCCCACATGCCAGGGCGGCGCGGCCAAGGGGTGGGGCGCGCCCTCCTATGGTGTGGCCCCACCAGGGCCCCTCCGAGGCTGCCCTTCTGCCTACTTAAGGTCTCCATCGCGAAAACCCTAGACGGATAAGCCACGATACGAGAAAAGTTCCAGAGCCGCCGCCATCGCGAAACTCCAATTCGGGGGACAGAAGTCTCTGTTCCGGCGCGCCGTCGGGACGGGGAAGTGCCCCCAGAAGGCATCTCCATCAGCACCACCGCCATATTCATCGCCGCTGCTGTCTCCTATGATGAGGAGGGAGTAGTTCTCCCCCGAGGCTGAGGGTTGTACCGTAGCTATGTGGTTCATCTCTCTCTCTTATGTGATCTTTATGTGATCATGAGCTTTGTGATCTAGTTGAATATCATCTATGTGCTACTCTAGTGATGTTATTAAAGTAGTCTATTCCTCCTCCATGATGTAATGTTGACAGTGTGTGCATCATGTAGTACTTGGTATAAGCTATGATTGTGATCTCTTGTAGATTATGAAGTTAACTATTACTATGATAGTATTGATGCGATCTATTCCCCCTTTCATAGCCCGACGGTGACAGTGTGTGCATGCTATGTTAGTACCCGGTATAATTGCAATGGTCTATTATGCACTCTAAGGTTACTTAAATATGAACACCGAATGTTGTGGAGCTTGTTAACTCCGGCTTGAGGGAGCTCTTGTAGCCCTACACAATGAATGGTGTTTGTCATCCAACAAGAGAGTGTAGAGAAAGTAGTATTTGTTTATTCAGTTATGTGATCAATGTTGAGAGTGTCCACTAGTGAAAGTATGATCCCTAGGCCTTGTTTCTATGCATTGAAACACCGTTTATTTACTGTTCTACTGCATGTTTACTTGCTGCCATATTTTATTCAGATTGCTATTACCACTCATATTCAACCATATTACTTGCATCTCACTTCGCCGAACTAGTGCACCTATACATCTGACAAGTGTATTAGGTGTGTTGGGGACACAAGAGACTTCTTGTATCGTAATTGCAGGGTTGCTTGAGAGGGATATCTTTGTCCTCTACCTCCCTGAGTTCGATAAACCTTGGGTGATTCACTTAAGGGAAACTTGCTCGCTGTTCTACAAACCTCTCGCTCTTGGAGGCCCAACACTCGTCTACGGGAATAGAAGCGTGCGTAGACATCAAGCTATTTTCTGGCGCCGTTGCCGGGGAGGTAAGGTAAAAGGTATTCACATCCTCCGACTACTAAGCTATTTCCTAGCATTGTTGCCGGTGTGTGAGTGCTCGAAGCTATTTCCTTTAGATCCTGCAATTGCATCTTTTTGTTTCTTGTTCACTAGTTAGGCATAATGGAAAATAATAGTGATCTTTTTACTCTATTTCCTGAGTTAAAATATGGATTGTTTGATGCGAAAATTAAAAAACCTATGAAATCTTATTTGCATGCTAGTAGCAATGATATTAGTATGAACGCTTCGAACACCATTATTGTTAATTCTATGGAATAATTTAAGCTTGGGGAAGCTGGTTTTGATGAGCATGATATTTTTAGTCCCCCAAGCATGGAGGAGAAAATTTTCTTTGACGATACTTTGCCTCCCATTTATGATGATTATAATGATAGTGGTATTTTGGTGCCGCCTACTATGGAGGATAAAGTTTATTATGATTATACTATGCCTCCTATATTTGATGATGAGAATAATAATGATAGCTACTTTGTTGAATTTGCTCCCACTACAATTAATAAGAATGACTATGCTTATGTTGGGAGTAGTAATTATTTTATGCATGAGACTCATGATAAGAATGCTTTATGTGATAGTTATATTGTTGAGTTTGTTCATGATGCTACTGGAAACTATTATGAGAGAGGAAAATATGGTTGTAGAAATTTTCATGGTACTAAAACACCTCTCTATATGCTGAAAATTTTGAAGTTACTTGTGTTTTATCTTCCTATGCTTGTCACTTTGTTCTACATGAATTTATTTGTGTACAAGATTCCTTTTCATAGGAAGTGGGTTAGGCTTAAATTTGTTTCATACTTGCTTTTCGATGCTCTCTTTGCTTCAACTCTCATCCTTATGAGTGCATCATTAAAATTGCTGAGCCCATCTTAATGGCTATAAAGAAAGCACTTCTTGGGAGATAACCCATGTTTTTATTTTGCTACTGTTTTGTTGTGTCTTGGAAGTTGTTACTACTGTAGCAACCTCTCCTTATCTTTATTTTATTGCATTGTTGTGCCAAGTAAAGTCTTTGATAGTAAAGTCAATACTAGATTTGGATTACTGCGCAGAAACAGATTTCTTGCTGTCACGAAATTGAGCCGCCCCTGCTGTAGAAAATTTAGAAAAATCTGCCAATTTACGTGCGTGATCCTCAGATATGTACGCAACTTTCATTCAATTTGATCTTTTTCATCTGAGCAAGTTAAGTGCCCCTGAAAAATTCGTCTTTACGGACTGTTCTGTTTTGACAGATTCTGCCTTTTATTTCGCATTGCCTGTTTTGCTATGTTGGATGGATTTCTTTGTTCCATTAACTTTCAGAAGCTTTGTGCTATATCCAGAAGTGTTAAGAATGATTATGTCACCTCTGAACATGTGAATTTTTGGTTATGCACTAACCCTCTAATGAGCTTGTTCTGAGTTTGGTGTGGAGGAAGTTTTCAAGGGTCAAGAGAGGAGGATGATACAATATGATCAAGAAGAGTGAAAAGTCTAAGCTTGGGGATGCCCCCATGGTTCATCCCTGCATATTTTAAGAAGACTCAAGCATCTAAGCTTGGGGATGCCCAAGGCATCCCTTCTTCATCGACAACTTATCAGGTCACCTCTAGTGAAACTATATTTTTATTCCGTCACATCTTATGTGCTTTACTTGGAGCGTCTGTGTGCTTTTATTTTCGTTTTGTTATTTTCATTCTCTGAATAAATTCATGCTTGTGTGGGAGAGAGACACGCTCCGCTGTTGCATATGAACACATATGTTCTTAACTATACTCTTAATGTTCATTGCGAAGGTTGAAACTGCTTCGTTAATTGTTATATGGTTGGAAACAGAAAATGCTTCATGTGGTAATTGGTATAATGTCTTGAATAATTTGATACTTGGAAATTGTTGTGCTCAAATAGATCATGTTTAAGCTCTTGCATCATGTACTTTGCACCTATTAATGAAGAACTACATAGAGCTTGTTAAAATTTGGTTTGCATGATTAGTTTCTCTAGAGTCTAGATATTTTCTGGTTAAGGTGTTTGAACAACAAGGACACGATGTAAAGTCTTATAATGCTTGCAATATGTTCATATGTAAGCTTTGCTGCACCATTTTATACTTGAGTTTGCTTCAAACAACCTTGCTAGCCTAAACCTTGTATTGAGAGGAATTCTTCTCGTCCATCCAAATCCTTGAGCCAAAAACTATGCCATTTGTGTCCACCATACCTACCTACTACATGGTATTTCTCTGCCATTCCAAAGTAAATTACTTGAGTGCTACCTTTAAAATTCCATTCTTTGTCTTTACAATATATAGCTCATGGGAAAAATAGCCTTAAAAACTATTGTGGTGAAGAATATGTAGCTATGTATCTTATTTCTTATAAGTTGCTTGTTGAGCGGTAACCATGTTTCTGGGGACACCACCAACTATTACACCTTTGTTGAATATCATGTGAGTTGCTATGTATGTTCGTCTTGTCTGAAGTAAGGGCGATTTTCATGATCAAATGGTTTGAGTATGCATATTGTTAGAGAAGAACATTGGGCCGCTAACTAAAGCCATGAATCATGGTGGAAGTTTCAGTTTGGACAATTAATCCTCAATCTCTTATGAGAATATTATCTGTTGTTAAATGCTTATGCATTAAAGAGGAGTCCATTATCTGTTGTCTATGTTGTCCCGGTATGGATATCTAAGCTGAGAATAATCAAAAACGAGAAATCAAATGCGATCTTTCTCCTTAGACCTTTGTACAGGCGGCATAGAGGTACCCCTTTGTGACACTTGGTTGAAACATATGCTATGCAATGATAATCCATGTTAATCCAAGCTAATTAGGACAAGGTGCGGGCACTATTGGTAATCTATGCATGAGGCTTGCAACTTATAGGATGTCTTATACATAACACATATGATTTATTACTACCGTTGACAAAATTGTTTCTATGTTTTAAAAATGAAAAGCTCTAGCACAAAAATAGTAATCCATGCTTCCCTCTGTGAAGGGCCATTCTTCTACTTTTATGTTGAGTCAGTTTACCTACTTCCTTCTATCTTAGAAGCAAACACTTGTGTGAACTGTGTGCATTGATTCTTACATGTTTACCTATTGCACTTGTTATATTGCTTTATGTTGACAACTATCCATGAGATATACATGTTACAAGTTGAAAGCAATTGCTGAAACTTAATCATCCTTTGTGTTGCTTCAAAACCTTCTACTAAGAATCTATTGCTTTATGAGTTAACTCCTATGCAAGTCTTATAGATGCTTGTCTTGAAAGTACTATTCATGAAAAGTCTTTGTTATATGTTCAGTTGTTTACTCATTGTCTTTACCATTGCTTTGAATCACTTCATTCATCTCATATGCTTTACAATAGTATTGATCAAGATTATGATAGCATGTCACTTAAGAAATTATCTTTGTTATCGTTTACCTACTCGAGGGCGAGTAGGAACTAAGCTTGGGGATGCTTGATACGTCTCAAACGTATCTATAATTTCTTATGTTCCATGCTACTTTTATGATGATAATCACATGTTTTATACACACTTTATGTCATTATTATGCATTTTCCGGAACTAACCTATTAACGAGATGCCGAAGTGCCAGTTCTCGTTTTCTCGCCGTTTTTGGTTTCGTAAATCCTACAAAGGAAATATTCTCGGAATTGGACGAAATCAACGCCCAGCATCTTATTTTTTCCGGAAGGTTCCAGAGCACCGAAGAAGGGCCAGAGAGGAGCCAGGGGGGCCCCACACGCCAGGGCGGTGCGGCCAAGGGGTGGGGCGCGCCCCCTATGGTGTGGCCCCACCAGGGGCCCTCCGAGGCTGCCCTTCCGCCTACTTAAGGTCTCCGTCACGAAAACCCTAGACGGATAAGCCACGATACGAGAAAAGTTCCAGAGCCGCCGCCATCGCGAAACTCCAATTTGGGGGACAGAAGTCTCTGTTCCGGCACGCCGCCGGGATGGGGAAGTGCCCCCGGAAGGCATCTCCATCAACACCACCGCCATCTTCATCGCCGCTGCTGTCTCCTATGATGAGGAGAGAGTACTTCTCCCCCGAGGCTGAGGGCTGTACCGTAGCTATGTGGTTGATCTCTCTCTCTTATGTGATCTTTATGTGATCATGAGCTTTGTGATCTAGTTGAATATCATCTATGTGCTACTCTAGTGATGTTATTAAAGTAGTCTATTCCTCCTCCATGATGTAATGTTGACAGTGTGTGCATCATGTAGTACTTGGTATAAGCTATGATTGTGATCTCTTGTAGATTATGAAGTTAACTATTACTATGATAGTATTGATGCGATCTATTCCCCTTTCATAGTCCGACGGTGACAGTGTGCATGCTATGTTAGTACTCGGTATAATTGCAATGGTCTATTATGCACTCTAAGGTTACTTAAATATGAACACCGAATGTTGTGGAGCTTGTTAACTCCGGCTTGAGGGATCTCTTGTAGCCCTACACAATGAATGGTGTTTGTCATCCAACAAGAGAGTGTACAGAAAGTAGCATTTGTTTATTCAGTTATGTGATCAATGTTGAGAGTGTCCACTAGTGAAAGTATGATCCCTAAGCCTTGATTCTAAGCATTGAAACACCGTTTATTTACTGTTCTACTGCATGTTTACTTGCTGCCATATTTTATTCAGATTGCTATTACCACTCATATTCATCCATATTACTTGCATCTCACTTCGCCGAACTAGTGCACCTATACATCTGACAAGTGTATTAGGTGTGTTGGGGACACAAGAGACTTCTTGTATCGTAATTGCAGGGTTGCTTGAGAGGGATATCTTTGTCCTCTACCTCCCTAAGTTCGATAAACCTTGGGTGATTCACTTAAGGGAAACTTGCTGCTGTTCTACAAACCTCTGCTCTTGGAGGCCCAACACTGTCTACAGGAATAGAAGCGTGCGTAGACATCAGTCATCCAAGAAACAAAACTCCACCGCTTTATCCACCGCCGAAGCCGAATATATATCCGCGGCATCTTGTTGCACTCAGTTGTTATGGATGAAGCAAACCTTGAAAGACTATGGTATGTCTCTTGGTACGGTGCCTCTTCTATGCAACAACGAAAGTGCAATAAAGATCGCCAATAACCCGGTTCAACATTGTCGCACCAAACACATTGACATTCGCCATCACTTCCTACGTGACCATGTTGCCAATGGGGACATTGATCTCACTCATGTGGGGACAACATACCAATTGGTGGATATTTTCACTAAGCCTTTGGATGAAGCCCGGTTTGTAAACTTGAGAGGAGAACTTGGTATTCTTGATCCTAAAAACTTAGATTGAATAACTTCTTGCACTATATTCTTGCATTTATCTTGCTATCTAACTTAGAGGCACAACACATATGGGGATAGTCATCTTACCATATCTTGGTATGATGCATACCTATGTGTGCAACATAAATAGACCCAATGTCATTATATGGACCCAAGCACGTCTCTTCAAGGTCTCATGACATTTACGCTTTCACATAGGGGGAGTAATCCCCCGCCCCTCATTAAGCCTCAATTGCAAATTGATTCGACTATACAAGGATAAATGATCGTATTGCAAAGACTATTTCAAAATGATTTATGACTCTTGATATACTTCGAATCATGCCCATTGTTGCTATTTATATCTTGTTTGGATTTCACTCCAATGGGTATGCCTAGAGAACCTTGTGTTTCCTACCCCATGTCTATGCTCATCTCGTCATACATCTATCTATCTATCTATCTATCTATATGTACATGTCATCTTCTGAACATACACACACAAGTACACAAAGAATAGGGGAAAAACGAGATAAAATGTGGCAAAACAGCTTGGCCGGTCTATGGACTGGTTGGACCGGCCTCTGCGCCGGGCCATCCGGTTCCAGACACGGTCGACCGGACCGTGCGCCGGTCGTGCAGCTGGTTAAGTGGGGAGGAGGTTACCCCTTGTGGGTCTTCTTCCTCACTTCCCCCTTCCACCATAAACACCATGGGCGCCGCCTCCATCATCCCCACCTCTTCCTAGGACCTTCCCACCACTAGAATCCTCTCAAACTTCACCAAATCATAGATCGGGACACTTGCATCATCTCCACCAAGGGATTTGGTCCCTCTCAAGCTACATTTGGAGATCTTGAGGATTTGGCTCTCAAGCTCTCCCTAGGTGTTCTCTTTGTTCCCTTGAGCAAGGAGGACCATGTCTTCGGGTAAATCCCTCTCCCTTTCCCTCTATCTCTATGTCCTCCTCACCCATTGCATATTCTTGAGGAAGAGTTGAGAAAAATGTAGGGTTAGGGTTAGGGTTTGTAAGTCCTCATGTCATTAGAGTGTCTCACACCACTATGCACATATTCCACTCTACAGCTATAGCATATGTTCAAGTTTATGAGTTTTTGCATGTTTTTGTGGTTGAATTTCTGGGCAAATCTCCCAAATCGACAGCACCCGGCCCCTGGCCCGGTCAACCGGCCTCTCAACTGGCCGGTCCGGCGCGTGGCCCGGTCGACCGGATGACAGACCGGCCCATCCGGTCTCTCGTACGGTTGGACCGGATCGTATGCCGGGTCACCCAGTTCTTCGCACAAATCCATCAAAACACTTGAATATATGTTATGCTCTTTGGCCTCCCTATTTCCTGATGACATGTACACTTACCCCACTGCTATCTTCGCTCTATTTGCTGATTCACAGGTGATTCGAGTGATGATAACCGTGGCACTGTTGCCAAGAGAGGAAGGCTTGCGAGGCCTCAGGGGTGCCACACTAGCTCTCGCGTACCCAGCAAAGCAGCTCAGGGTGGTGTTC
Source organism: Lolium rigidum (assembly GCF_022539505.1). NCBI lineage: Eukaryota > Viridiplantae > Streptophyta > Magnoliopsida > Poales > Poaceae > Lolium > Lolium rigidum. The sequence continues at coordinate 210,973,095 of NC_061510.1, forward strand.
CAGGTAGCTCAACTGGGGGAAGAAGCAAGCCAGTTGCCAATAGGAAGAAAGATAAACAAGCAGCACAGAATGATGACCTTATTGAGAGACTGCCAACGTTTAATGTTGGCACAATACATGTTGGTGCCTGGAGAAGACTTCGAGAGGAGAACCCCTATCGATTCGAGGAACCCACTTACACTCATGGAGCTAAATTTTTCTGGACCAAGACACAACAGCTGTTGTGGGATGATTACTACAACACTCCAGAGTGCATGAAGAATGGTACTATTGTGATGCCCAAGGCCATCAACAAGGAAGTTCTTACGACGCATCAAGCCACCAAGTATCGCTTTGTGGTTGATACCTTGCAAAGGATGGGGCTGTTTGATCTCATGTGCTTGACGCCTGATGATGGGTGCTATTGTCCAGTCCTTGTGAGGCAATTTCACTGCACCGTGTTCTTTCATGATGACCCCGCTCGCACTATGACTTGGATGACATGACAAGAAAAATATACTTGCAACAATCTTGATTTTTGTGAAGCCACGGGGTTTGATGGTGGCCGTGCTCATGGTTTCAAGATATACTCTCAGAACAAGTTCACAAAAGGGGACATTTCCTTCTGCTATCCTCCGGAACCCACAGCTGGTCCTCCCACTATCTCTGGCATGTACTACTCCTACCTTGTGCTTGCCAAGCTATTCCGTGAGAATCTCATCATCAAGTCCGGAGATTTAAGTGAATGCCGTGCATACCATCTGAACTTGATGTACTAGTGCCATCCTGAAAATCAGAAGATCATTGATGGCTGTGATTTCCTCTACTGTGAACTGAGGCGCTCTGTTCACGAAAGGATGACTCCAAATTATGCTCAGTACATTCAGCTGCTCATCAATAAGGTTATGCCAACACCTCACAATAAGAAAGATCAACGGATCAAGATGGAAGCCTTCAGGATGCCTACACAAGGAGATAGATCGGAAATCCCTGCCATGATGTATTCCATGGGTGGAGCTTCAGCCCGGCATGCCCGGGCAGCTGCCCGGGCTCGACTTCGTCCGGCCAGCGTACACACATACGTATTCGTCGCGTAAATGTGATCAACGCAGACTCTTTGCCCGGGCAACATTTCCGCTTGCTTCCTCATTGTTCCTTTTCACCATTTCTTGTGCAGCTCAATTTCCCACGAAATAATAAACAAACCCATGGGAAGTTGGTGCATTGATCCATGACCATAACAGGCCTACACTAGGCGCCTATTCTAGCAACGCCCCAAGAGAACCACGATGCCAGTTCGATTCTGCGATTTTAGTATGGAATTATAATTTTTCCAGTGCATAATTCTTCGACGGCAATTCAAAAAGAAAACTCCAACATTCTTCCCTCTTTTACCTAGGAAATTTATGTTATATTTTTTTTGCGGTAACATCAAAAAACTATACTTACTCCATTTTACCAAATAAAAATTACTCCACCATCCGTAGCCTCTTTTGAAACTGCAACTTTCTTTTTTCCATGTATCTATAAAAAACACTTGCCCCATCATACATCACATCTTTCAACCGATGTGTGTTGTCTTTGCTACCGGCACTACATCTACTGTGTAGTACTACTACTACCCTATTTTTCCATCGCCCCATATTTTTTCTTACTACTTTCTTTTTTCATCGCCTCACCATTAAAGGTTTTCTCTTTTCTGGTTTCTTCTGTTTTACCACCAAAAATACAACTTCTAATAGCAAAGGATATTTTTAATATGTTTTAAACAAATGGTTTTACTTTGATCCTTCCGGTCTTTCCCCGATTGAGGAGTTTTACTTTCACCCTTCCATTTCTGACCTCCTCTCAACACCCTTCCATTTCTGCCTCTTGCCGCAATTGCGAGGAAATCACTCTACTTTTCGAGCGATACTTATGAGCAATATAGGAAAAATCTAAATCATGTCGCTACATTACCAGTTTTATGTTTCTTGATCCGTGCTTCCATATCAGGTACTATGAAAAACTGTCTAACAGCCAAGGGCGCGGGGTACCACCGCGACAAACTTCCTTGTATTCAAATATCCGTTTGTGATTCTCGCTTTTTTTTCTTAGCTTATGGTCGCCCAGGCTCTTATTTTTTCATGGCTCCGCCACTGATGCCTTCTGAGCGCCGGTCCAAGGAAAGGCATGACCCTGCTAGCTCCAGCTACTCTAGGCGCCCCAAGCGTGGTGCCTCACGTTTCTTGACCAGCTTGTGGCAGATGTGCAAAAACACCAATGATGTTGCTCATCAAAGCCTTGCCTTGAACCAGGAAACTAGGTGGCGCCAAAATGACTTCATGGCTGCCAGAAACACTCCTGTTCCTCCTCCTGGACCTGAGATGGAGCCTGTGTATGCACCTACTTGGGAGATGCCTCCCATTGATGATGAGATGCTCCAGAACTTTGATCTCTCCATGTACACTCATGGTGGTCTTCCTCCTCGGTATGCTCAGGATCCTGATACTACTGGACATAGAGAAGATGATGATGATGGCAAAAAACAGTATGATGAGGATGAGGATGATGAAGAGGGTGATGGTGATGCTAGTGATGATGGCTCTCCACCCGCAGGGACCGAGTTCTATTGACGGGAGCGCTAGCATTCCTACTCTTTTCTTCGCATTTTTGGTGTTCCGATGCCAAAGAGGGAGAAGAGAGTAGAGTCTAGGATCACGGGGTTCCTTGGTTGCACAAGCCATGCTTGACAGTTTATTTGCTTCTTATTTGGCTTGTGCTTATTTGTTTGCTTTTTCATTCCAAGAACCATTTGCTACTTTAAATAATTCGTGTATGAACAAGTACTTGTATGCTTAATCTCTATGTTAGGATGATTATGTGTTATGCTTATATATCTTGATATTCACATGTCCATACCATGCTTGTTTCCTAAAGATATTGGGGGAGCTTCTCATATTCCACAAATGGTGCACTTTGCATTCAAACGCAAATTCTCCAAGTGCACACAATATGGGGGAGCTGTCTCAATATCTCATATGAAATCAAGGTTTAAAGCTTATCATAATATCTATATGTGACTCTAGCTCGGTTTGTCATCGTATACCAAAAAGGGGGAGATTGTAATGGTATTTTACCCTTATCCATTATTTTGGTAATTATGACACCGTGCTAGAGTATTTGGTCTAATACATGTCTACAAGATGATTCCCAGGTATTAGCCAAAGAGGTATAATGGTGATCAATGGAACAAGAAGGCAATGGGAGACCCCCCACTTCGATGAAAAATCAACAAGGGAATTTCAGCACTTGGCCGGTCAGTGGCCCGGTCAAACCGGCCCTAGCACCGGTCAGCCCTGCGCCGACCGGCCCCAGGACCGGTGCCAGCCGGGTGATGTCCAGTAAGCAACGGAGCCTCACCAGTTTGCGCTCGGTCCCAGGCCCGGTCTGGACCGGCTCCGTCCGGTGACATGCCCGGTCGGGCCGGGTGCTGGGCCGGGCGCCCCGGCGCCAACCGGCCCCCACGCTAGAGCCAGCTGGGGGCTGTCCAGTATGTCCCAGAGCCCGCCCGGTCAGGATCCAGCCCCCACTCCGGTTTGGACCGGTTGTCCCGGTCCCTGGCCCGGTCTGACCGGACCCTGTGCCGGACGGCCCGGGCCCAGGCCCGGTTGACCGGGTTCCTTGAGGGAAATGCTGATGTGGCAAGTCATCAACGGCCATATTTCAAGTGACACTATATATACCCCTTCTTCTACCTCTGAAGGGGTAGGCACTACACTACAAGCTGTTCTTGAGCTCTCTCTCTCTCTCTTATACTCCATTGTTAGAAACACCAAAAGCCTCAGATCTCCCTCCTCCTCCACCCAAACTCAAATCCCTCCGGGGAAACGATAGAGGAGGACCCGATCTACTGTTCTACCAAGCCAAATCTTATTCCCCCTTGTATTCATCAAGAAACGTGCTCTCTAGGGTTCCTTGGAAACCCTAGGTGGGCAAGAGTGGTCCGGAAGCATCCGGGCTGTGGATTTGCTCCTGACAAGATTGTGAAGGTTTGGAGGCTACCTCAAAGTCTACCACAAGCGAGTGAGCTATTCCTTCGTGGGATAGGCTCCGGAGAATAGGGTGAGCCTTCGTGGCGTGGGGAATCCTTCGTGGGACCTCCACCCCTTCAAACGTGACGTACCTTCTTGCAAAGGAAGGGAACACGGGAATAAACCCTTGTCTCCGCATGCTATCGGTTATCTCTAACCGAATTCCTTACTTGTGATATAACTTCCTGTGAGAGCCTTCGTGCTTGAGTTACTTGTATCCTTATATAGGTTGCTTCACCTAGTTTGCATTAGGCTCATCGTTATATTCCGCAAAGCCTAATATTGCAAAGAAAGAATTAAAATTTGTAGAAACCTATTCACCCCTCTAGGTTTACCATCTCTGAACTTTCACCAACAACTAGCGGGACATGCACCTGCCGGGCAGCGGCTAGAGGCTCAGCCACCACCGGGTGCCTGTCCCACCCGTGCCCGCGCGCCATCTGGAGCGGACCATGGAGATCCGACGCAGACGGGCGTACATGCCGGCGGACCTCTGCGCCGACCCCGCCTACACGACGACTCCGATCGATGGCTCAACTGGCGCAGGATCGAGACGGATCCGAGGAGGAAGGCGGGGTTCATCGGCGAGATGGACTACCCGTTCGGTCCACCTCCACCGCCTGCACGCCCTGCTGCACCTCGTGGAGTATGGCAGCCGCCACCACCTACGCCTCCCTAGGACGACGCCGTGCTGGACTTATACAACGAGGAGGCCAAGGACGACAATGAGAAGTTTGTCAGATGCATCTTCCACGACTGGCAGGCGGCCATGGAGGAGGGATGGGAGTTCCAGCTTCCAACGACGATGATAGACGAAGAAATCAAGAGGCTCGACATCCTTGTGTCGGGGGTGCTGCAGGCACCTCCACCTCCACCACCGACATATGCTTCGCTGGCTTCCAACTGGCAGTGGGCAACCCCGGAATTCGTCGTGACCGACGACGAAGACTAGGAGTAGGCTAGGGTAGCAGGCGCAACTTGGACCTTTTAGTTTTAGTTCTTTTATTTTCCTTATTAACCAAGTAAATTATGTTGCTCTTGAATGTAAAATCTTAATTTTTTTTAACTTGGACCGCTGGAGGCACCCCTAAACGCAAATGGACGCACGATTGAACTCAACCATTTCAGCCAACTCAAACGAACGCATGTGATCAATTTAGACATCCGTTTTGTGTCGGCCGGTGGACATGCCAACCACAGAGGGAGACTTAACCACAGGCTGACTTTTTGGCCCCACAACGCGAGCCGTAAACTGTCTAGCCGTCCCAACGCACCACAAACGGAGCCAAACCGCTGCGGTAGGGCTACCTCCTCGGCTTGACTTGTTCCCACCTCACCCTCTCACCCTCTCGCTGTCGCCTTCCTCCTCCTCCTCCTCCTCCTCGTCTCCTTTCTTCTTCCCCCTTTCCCCTTTTCCATTCGCATTCCCCCCTTCCCTCCATAAAACCCAACCGGGCAACTGCCCCACTCGCCACCCATCCCAACGGCCGCGCACAACCGACCCCCCGCCTCCTCCTCCTCCACCCCGACGCCCTCGCCGCCGCGATGGCGTCCTCCTCCACCGCCCCCTCCTCCGCGCCAATGGGGCTCGGCCTCGCCCTAGGGTTAGGCGCCATGGGCGGCCTCGGCCTCCGCCTCCCCGCCGACCGCGACCTCGACCCGGAGCTCGAGCCCTGCTCCCCGCCCAGGGCCGTCCTGCGCCTGCGCGGCGCCGTGCAGCACTACGAGTGGGGCGGCCGCGGGGACGCCTCCCTCGTCGCGCGCCTCGCCGGCGAGACGGCGGACGGCCGCCCCTGCGCCGAGCTCTGGATGGGCACCCACCCGGCCGCCCCGTCCTCGCTCGCCTCCCACGGCGACGACGCCGGCGACGAGGTCTCCCTCCGGGAGTGGCTCGCGCGCAGCCCCGCCGCGCTCCTCGGCCGCGCCGTCGCCGCGCGATGGGGCGGCGACCTCCCGTTCCTCTTCAAGGTCCTCTCCGTCGCGCAGCCGCTCTCCATCCAGGCGCACCCGGACAGGGACCTCGCAAGGGCGCTGCACGCGCTACGACCCGCCACGTACCGCGACGCAAACCACAAGCCAGAGATGGCGGTCGCCGTCACCGAGTTCCGCGCGCTCTGCGGCTTCGTCACCATACAGGTTCGTGCGTTTCTTCCTTGCGTGCGTGCGCACGTCGTGCGTGCCATACATCATCGTGCGCTGCTACTGCTAGTGTTGAATGCACGATTAATTCCCATTTGGACCCATCTGCGCGATGCTTCCAATGGTTTGGTTTAGCGGTTGACCAGGGATTATAAATGGGGACAGCTCTGATGCCGCGAGTTAGTCGATTTTAGGGAAGTATTTGCGCGTTAGGTGGATTGTTTATTTGACGTGCCAAGCAGATTCCTTCCATGATTCCTGATGGGTTGGTGGGGTGAGCTGACTAATGTCTAAATGCCAAGTGCAGCCGGGATCTGGCTGCTAACCACCTCTACAAAACTATAATTCAGATTTCTAACTATACAATAGTGTACTTGCTCAATGACAGCCCAACGAATCGGGGTCCTCATTATTCATTTAAGTACCATCTCTCTATTTATTATGTGAGCAACTGTTGTTTTGTTACTAGAAATACTGTCTGAATAAGGTGATTGAAAACAGACCACACGCACATGCCCGCAAATCACTTGCCTATCAGGAGGTACCGTGGTCCATTGTTCAGCAAACAGTGACGCCGGCCAGCTACTTGATCTGGATATCCCCCCCGGCGGCATGGCATCTTAGTTGTTGGCCCCATCAACACATTCTGTCTATATCATCCAGCGATGTGCTTGGAAAATTTTGCTGGTTAGGTAGGTGGCAGCCATTTTGTGGCCCTGCAATTGCCGTCGTGCAAATGGGCGTTTGACTGATTATTTTTATGTCGCAATAGATGTTTGATCGCATAACAGGCCGATAAATAAGAGGTTGTTAGGATAATTATTAGAATCATGTAAAATGGTTATTCAGATTCTTGTTTCCTAGGGGCAGCTTAAATATTGTAGAACCATTCCAGCTGTCTTGACTGATGAATAAAACTCTCACATTCTGGCTAGAATTGGTTATGTTCTTTCCAAAAAGGATGCAAGGTTTTTTAAACAGTGCAAACACTCGATTGTTGACAGTGTGGTCTATGTCATTAACTCTGAGCTTTTGGAACTGTAAGCAACTAACTAAGCATCAATCATTTTAGGAATTATGTACTGATTTAATCGTACTGTTGCTCAGGAGCTCAAGGATGTTTTGAGGACTGTACCTGAGGTTCGAATGTTAGTTAGCAAAGAAGATGCTGCGAAGCTTATGGCTGCCAAAGAGCATGATGGAGGCATTGGAGTAAGGTCATATCTCCAATCAGCTTTTACTAAGCTAATGGCAACAAGCAAAGAAGGAGTTTCTGAAGCGATTTCCAAACTAAAGAGTCGCCTAGATGGGGAGAGTAAGGTAAAAACTTTGCTGAGTTATTGATGTCGAGATTTCATGTTCATTTGAATTACCTATAGTTTGCGTTCAATGTGAGGTTTTGATGCCAATGGTTTTCCTTTCCTAGTGCTCTATTATTTCTGCATTTGCTTTGTCCATGTTCGTGTATCTACCCTGAAGCTCTTCCATTTTCTTTCTGGACAATGATTGAAGTAAAAGTATATTTAGTAAAAGCATAGTTGAGTGTTGCCAACCTGAGATTCATGTAGGCCAATCCTGCTGTAGATGATACACTAAATTGTTGAGACCGACAAAGAAATGGACACTGTGATTAGTTAATAAAATGCCTTCATTGCTTTTCCGGGTTCGTGAGGTTCCTATTTCAAAAAAAAGTTTTCTCACCAACTGTATTTTATTATAAATTTAGATAAATATAGCTTATTGACTGAATTTAAAATTTGCAATTGTCCGTAAGGTAGACTGTTTACAATTATACAATGCATGTGCTATGCTAGAAAATAAGCAAAAACGAATTTTATGATCTGCTTCAGAGTAACATCTCATTTCACTGAAGGAATGCGGGAGTATCAATGTTTATTGAAGTAGAAGTGCTTTAACTACATAGTAGTGTAGTTCATGGTTCTAAGATCCTACATGTGGAACTCCTATACACCGAAGCACCATTTATTGCAACTGCAAAAGATTTAGGGAGTATAAAGTTGGATAGGTACTTTGGAAGGTGATGGATGTTAAGATTTAGTAAAAGATGAGTCAATTGATCCAACTGGGTAGTAACTATGGTTGAATTGTAGCCACCAAAGTGATATCACTGCTTGCTAAAACTAATTATTCTGTTGCAGTGTAGTGGGCAGCCAACATCATGTTGGTAATGCAAGTCCCAAGTATTCAGTAGAAATTAGTTTTTGTAAGTTCCCAGTGAGGTACTAAATCGTGTACAGGTTCTTACCCTGTGAAGGAATTTTCCTAATCGGAATATCTTATTAAGTTTTATGTTGGATATGTAGAGCCAGGGGATAATCTGAAAGCTATTGTAATCATAAGATCCCTTTGTGTTATTGTTGTCTTCGTTCTTTTCTCCACAGCTCATTCATTTAGTTTCTGCCACTTTCATTGTGCTGTCTTATGAGTCAGGATCACACCTTGTAGTATATACTTATGCAGCTATTGCTTGTTTGGCGAAAAATTCCTGGAGTAGTGTTTTTGCAAATCTGTTTTGTAATCTAACTGTCTGCATTCATGTCTTCTCCCATTCAGACTAGAAACTTTACAGAGAAGGAGCAATTGATATTATCACTGGAGCAGAAGTACCCAGGAGATGTTGGTGTTTTATCGGCATTTTTCTTTAACTATGTTAAGCTCAGCCCTGGCGAAGCACTTTACATTGGTGCCAATGAACCACATGCATATCTGTCGGGAGAGTGTGTTGAGTGTATGGCCACCTCAGATAATGTTATTCGTGCTGGTCTGACTCCTAAGTACAAAGATGTCCAAACTCTTTGCTCCATGCTGACATACAAGCAGGTTTGTTTTTCTTGCTTCTTTGATTTGTACCATTAGTGTCCTGTTTGGAATCTCAATCTGTTGGCATGCAGCTTCTTTATTTGGCATGGTGTGCTCATTTTGTTAGCATGCAGCTCAACAACATCTATTAACAACTAGTCAGTAGTGCTCTTTCGCTACAGGTTAACTGTACTTGGTGATATTACTAGTGCCAAAATCGGTTGTTCACAACAAGGTTTAACAATAAGAGTTGTTTTTTTAAAACATTTGGAGTTTGATGACATCAACAAACTTTAGTTAGAATACCCAATGAGCCCATGATGATTGTTCTCCTAAACACCTCTATTTCCCAAAGTAATAAGCATTTAAACTTGTCCATGCAGATGTTCCCAGAAATTTTACGAGGAGTTTCTGTACAGCCTTATGTAACTCGTTACACACCCCCGTTCGACGAGTTTGAAGTCGATCGTTACTTGCTACCTCAAGGCGAATCGGTTACAATGTCGCCAGTACGCGGCCCGTCCATCTTTCTTGTCATGACTGGCGAAGGCGAGATCCAGGCCGATGGCATGTCTGGTGAAGGAAAAGCAAAGGAAGGGGATGTTTTCTTTGTGCCGCCACGCACCGAGGTCAAGCTCCATGCTTCTGGCCCCGGGCGCTTGCAGCTGTACAGAGCTGGAGTGAACAGCAGATTCTTCTGTTGACATGGATAACCCTGCAGGTCAGTAACCTCCAATGGAAAGGCAGGGGTTGTTGCAAGAGGGATCACCCAGTGTTGTTATAGGACAGCGATACCGGCTTTACATACATTATATCAAGAATACTGTACTTGTTGCAAGGAGGTTAGTTAGCCAAAGTTATCATAGTGTATAGGCAAATCCAGAGCAAATCCATTCGTTGATATCTTAATCATGTTTATGTATTCAAAGTCATTTAGTGTTCAATAAGCTGGGGGGAAGCAGATGCAGGTTGTTGTCGAGCTTCAACTGTCTATTTGTGTAAATGGGAATCGGAAAGGATGGAGGTTACTTTGTATCAGAAAGAAAGAAGTGAATGAAAAATGAAAGCCTCCGCTGTCTCGTGCCTGGTTTGGTGCTGAAGAAAGTTGGCAATGCTTGTTTTTGTTCCCATCTGCTTCATGTTCAACCTGTACAGAAAGTAGATCCTGCTTCTAGTGTGATAGTAAATCATGATACCCGCATGTTATTCGCACCAGTAAATCAGCCACACCTGCCAACCCGGAGGCACAGCTGCGGCCTGCCACCACGCATGGGGAACGAACCAGTAAACGATATCTAGAGCTTCGCAACGCAACCATTGCTGGCGGACAACGAGCGCACGGTTTGATGTAGAAATGGAAAATGGAGATGCTCTAAATGTATCGACGGGGTGATTAGATCCAAAATTCATCTTTAGCATATCCTGCCGCAGGTCCAGCAGTTAGTTGGATTTCATTTTTTTCAAAACAAAAAACACTGCTTCGTTTTAGAATAACAGAAACCACTGTTAGGTAGGTAACAAACTGGTAAAGAAACCTGGCAGGCATGAATTTAACTTATCATTTTATTTTACTCTCACGCCAAGAGACTTTCTCCCTGTCGATCAACTAGAAATGCTTAACTTGAACGCATGCAAGAAAATTAAGCAGCATGTCATATGTATGGATCTCACCACAACAAAGGCACCAACGCATTTGGAAATGCACAGTACAACCTCACCAAAGAAAATCTGATTGGTGTGAAAGGTAACATGGTTTCAGTTTTGTATCATGTTCATACTAAGCTTTCTGCTGCTTGTGTCAATACGTTGCAGAAAGAAGATGCTTGTGCTTTGTGGCACAAGAGACTTGAGCACATGAGTGAGAAGGTAATGACAGTGCTAGTGAAGAAAGATTTGCTAAAATGTGTGAACGGAGTTCACATTAAGAAATGTTCAGATTGTCTAGCCGGGAAGCAACACAGAGTTGCATTCAAGAGTCAATCTCCTCACAAGAAGCCCGATGTGTTGGACTTGGTACATTCCGACGTTTGTAGAATGTCGGTGAGGTCAATGTGTGTGGTGACCCTGCATACCACTGCATGTTGTAGTATGCCAGTCGTTGATATAACATTCGCGAAGTACCATTCCGCAAATATTACATCCCTCAGAGTAGTACAACAGAACATAGCAGGGTCCATAACTCATTCACATATTATTACAATCATCATACACAAGTCGTCTCGGAGCTCCTCTTGGGTCCTAAGAGGATAACTCCTGGGTTCGAGACGAACCCAACTTAGCTTACAATACCATAGTCTCATTAAACTAAACATTTATTTAATCGAGCAGCTACATGGTAAGAGTTTGTGCTGCTCGGCTACTACTATTCCTCAGATATCTCTAGGCTTGTTCTCCTCCGGAAGCCTCCCCGGATCCGTAGACGATGATGTAGTCTACGCCTTCAACTCCTCCCGAGAGGTCGGGTTCTTCATAGCCGATGATCTCGGCTCCTTCATTGTTGTCGCAGTCCTCCTCCGGACGATTCGGACAATCTAAGCATGGGGTTTAAGAGTGGTATGAGTACGAGCGTACTCAACAAGTTCATTATAGATAAGAGGTGTTTAATGCACTAGATACGATATTAGACCGGAAAGTCTAATACCAATGCAAGTTTTGATAAACATTTCTTCAAGAGATTGCTTTTATTTCAAAGAGCTATGTCCGTCGACCTTCACCGGTTTACTAGAACTTCATGGAGCTCCTTTCCGGCCGCGTTCGCAGTTCCTCAATCCCGGAACGGGGAGTGACAGTCACGCTCTTTACACTCGCGAGAGGTGTGTTGCTTTACCCATAAGAGATCTTAACCTTGGTGCCAACCGGGCAGCTTTCCCGTCCACACTTCCTTCGGTGTGAGGCCCGGTATAAGGTCTAGCCAATCATGTTCCTCCGCTACCTCGAACACCCACCCTTTGTTGCATACCCCGACCCCGGGTCCTCGTCGGTCCCATTATTCCCGTAATTTCAGGGTGGACCCCGACCACGACAACGGCTTGGGACTCGTTAACCAAACTCCTTCGCCGGTAGCCGCAACCCATCATAGACCACATTACCGTGGGGAATTAGAAGGGGATCCCCACCCTCAAGTTGTTCCGCAAGCGAGTAACCGCTACGGTAAGCAACGACTATACCGTGGGGAATTAGAAGGGGCTCCCCACCCTCAAGTTACTCCGCAAGACACAACTCCGCTACGGTAAGCGCATCCGTTGATGAACGAGAGGTGGAAACACTTTTGACTACTCCGTCCCACTCCGGATCTTATGGTTAACACGGGTATTACGGCACAAGAATCACTGGCGACATTTGTTGTTTAATCCTAGATGGATAATAACCCTTGCAATGGAACCTCCACCATATCAACACAATCCATGGTTCCATTGCCCACCACATAGTCATATTCATAGTTATGAAAGTAGTGGTTTTGGTTTTTATGCAATAGTGATAACCATAGTACTTTGCAAGTAATTTGATAAAGATACTCAAATGACATGAGCAAGTGATGAACTTGCTCGAACACCGCAAAGTTCTGCAGCTTGGAAGGTATGGACTGACCCTTGTCCTCTTGTTCTGAAAAATAGCATCATTGTCCGATAAGGGCAATGGTTAAAGAAGCAATAATGCATGATTCCGAGCTTTAGGGTTTGTTTCCCCCCCTTTCCGATGTCGTTGCTATTTTATGAGAGGTTAATTCTAAGAATGATTTGGGAATCCTTGATTTAGAGTAAATCCAACCTTGAAATGTTGTCAAGGTGTTTTGAAGTCCAAAGGCATTAATAGACTTATTTTTGTTATTAAAAAAAATATATATGTGATTTAAATGATTATTTAAATCCTCAAATTAAGACCCATTCTTAATTGTCTTCAAAAATTCTCTTTGATATTTTATTTAGGTAGAGAATTTTATGCTGATACATTTTCATATTTTTATTTATTTTTTTGAGTTATAATTAATTTCTATGAAATTTCCAAGTTTTCGGTTTATTTGGTATTTGTGAAATACCAAATTTGCCCCTAGGCCCACTGTCGGGGTGGCCCGGCGGGTTGAGCTAAACCGGCTCGGGTCCAACCGACCCGAGCGGTCGCTCACTCGCCTTCCCCTCGTGCCACTTGACCTAACCCTAATCCTCTCCCGTCGCTGCGGCGACCCGCGTCGCCGTCGTCGTCGCCGGATTAATCCGGCCATCCCCGGCCGGCTCCGGCGGCGTGGTTGGTCGCAAAATGACCGCCGCTTGACGGCGCACCGGATCCTCCGCGTCGATCTGGCCTGCGTCGCCCACACCGCTCGCCTCCAACATATCTGCACGCATGGCGCACGGATTTGAGTTGCTCCATCGCACGCCGGGATTCCAGACGCGATGGCGCTACCGTGGGCACGCCGTGGTGGTGCTGGAGCGTTCGTGCCCCGCGACGCCTGGCCTGGCCGCGGCTCGGCGCTGCCTTGGTCGGCCGTGCCGTTGTGCCGCCATGGGCACGCGGTGGTGCTTCGCTCCGGTGCGTTCGCTCTCTCTCTCTCTCTCTGTCTTACTCATCTTCTTCGCCTTGCTCAGCTGTCGGCTTGCATCTCCATATTGAGATGCTTGCCGTGATCGTGCGCTTGCTCTGCTGTGCTTGCCTGCTCCTGCTGTGCTATGTTGCTCGCGCCTGCGTGTGCTACTCGCTGAGTTGCCTATGCTCGATGTGCTTACTGCTGCTGCCATGGTTTGCTAGGCTGCTGCTCGCTCTTCTTACTTTGCTCTATGCACTACCGTTATATGCCATACTCCTACTCGTGGCCTTCCCCGTGATTGCTCATGAGCATCCAGGTGATGCTCATGGCCTACTGGCTTGCTCCTATGATAACTCTTGCCACTAGGGTATCCTGTGTGTGCATAATCTTGTAAATTTACAAGAGCCAGTATTTCTGTGTGCTCTTCAGTGTGCTATACTTACATGACTAGGCTCAATTGAGCATTGTTACTTGACTTGGCGGCTCCATCCCTTGATGGAGTGCTTCGGATACAATTAAAATGCTCTATTCATTTGTCCGTGATGCAATTGTTCAATTATCCGGTTAGCTTAACTGTCTGGGCCTTGTGATGATACTATGCTTGGTCGTGGTGACCTGTAACAAGAGCAAGTGATGCTTTGATGGTTAATTGATCATTGTTTGCTTGTGAGCAAGTGTGTGTTTCTCTCTGTGATTCACTCGGTGCTCACCGGTCTTGTTTGTGCTTCATTCGAGGCTTAGCCCGGTGTGTACTATTGCTGGCTTAAGCATTCTGTTGTTGCTTGCGGTGATCCAATGATTCACCGCAAAGCTGCGGTGTTTTGATTTATTTGCTTAGTTCACTTATCCGTATTTGCCTGAATCTTACTCGAAGTGGATAAGTGATGTGAAGCTGCTTCTGCGGTTGTGATCATCCTATTAAATGTGATAGAGCTAGATGGATGCCCACGGTGGTTGGGAACCCTAGCCCCTATTTGAACCCACCGGGTGATGATATCTCGTGCATGGCTTATTAATTTGGGCTGGTTCGATGGTTGAGGTGACCTTGACAACAATTCATTGCTGTTTAGGTAGCTCCCACCTTTGTTGGCTTGCTATGGCTTAGTGAATACATCACCTGGGTAATTCTTTGTTGGATTTCCAGGTGATCTTTGATGTTGACAAACAAGAATAGACACATATTGTCTATCTATCTGATGGTGTGCTAGGTTTTAGGTGCTAGGTGGCTTTGGTTGAATAGATAGGATCACTTCCTTGCTGGATTGCCTTGGTTATGCCACTGTTTTGGTATAGCCAGTGTTCCCTTGGTGATTTCCTATTGGCTTCACCCATTTTTGCTTGCACCAAGCCGACTTGGTAGCCGGATGATGATACAATCCGGGTATTCTACCCTTCGTGTTCTGTGATGCATTGTATGCTTATTTATGAGCAAAACTTGGTTTTGCTCGAGGTTGATCTGTTTATACCTCACTCCAGCTCCTAGAAAATGGTGTGTTGGTGTAGAGGTTTTGCTTACGTGTTGCTTTCTTGGCTTGCCCTGCTCCTCCTTGTGGCTTGTGCTTGATCTACTTCATGGTTTACTTCTCAACAGAAACAGTTCTTTGCTTGAGCTGTTCTCGGATGAAATTCTGGCTATGTGTTCTTCCTGTTCTAAGTGTTCTTGTTTGCCAATGACTTACCAAGATGCCTGCCGATGAATGAGCTAGGGTTTGGCTCAAAAAGGTTATATATGATGCCCTCTTGCCCTCTCCGGTCGACAGCTTGGCCTCGGTCACTTTGGTGACTCTCCCCGACCGTGTGTGCTCGTTGAGCATGCACACCGCCCGGTGAGCGGTGTGGCTGTGTGTGTGTGCACTCGATGCTCCGAACTTGGTTTGGAGATGATCGGCTCAGCAGAGCTGATCCATATCCACAATTTTCCATTTCTTTTTAAACTCGCCAAGTGGCTTTGCCACTTGGCTTAATTCTGTTTTATTTTTGCTTTGATTTGTGCAGGGGATAATGTGATGATCAAGATGAAGATCAAGATCTTCTTGAGCAAGAATTACATGATGATCAACAATGTAGTTTAGGACATTTAATTGACTTGTAATTTTCCTTTTTCTTTTTTCTATTTCTTCAATTCTTGAGATGTGTTGTAAATTCATATATTTATTCTGAATATTGTAATGACATTGTATCATGTATGTGATTATCAATAAAGCTCAAAGTTTTCTCTAATGAGCTTTACTTTAATATAATTGTTCATCTTATTTATTATTGATCATTTACTTAATGAATTTCCTCAATTGAATTATTTAAGTAATTATTTAATGTTTGAATTTGAAATTCAAATTCAACCTTGTTTTGAATTCAATCATGTCATAACATTTAGAATTCAATCATGTGAACTCTCCCCTCTCTTCTCGAAAACCCTAAACTAGTGAAGTGAGAAGCAAGTTTGTCGCACTCTCGAAACCCTAACCTCGTAAGGTGTCGAGAGAGAAACTTGTCCCCCTTCGATGCAGTTTTTGTTTAAAAGCGCGAAATTTCCCAGAATTTACTATGCAATGCACATCCCTTTCTAAAATCTACCCCTCGATCGTCTCTAAACACTGGGACATTACAGCCTTTCCCCCTTAAAGAAAACTTCGTCCCGAAGTTGTGGTTGTAATACCTGAACAGCTCGGGGTATGTTTTCCTTAGGTCTTCCTCTTTTTCCCGGGTGGCTTCTCTCTCGGGATGATGCTTCCATTGAATCTTGCAATACTTGATTGCCTTGTTTCTGAGTTGTTTCCGACTTTCCTCGAGAATCTTGGTCGGCTTCTCGATGTATGTCAAGTCCGGTTCGTAACTCAAGCTCCTCATGTGATATTGGTTCATCCGGGGTCTTCAAACATTTCCGAAGTTGTGACACATGGAATACATTATGAACTTGAGCTAACCTTCCCGGTAGATCCAACTCAAAGGCTAAACCTCGATTCGACTCAGTATTTTGAAAGGTCCTATAAATCTAGGGCTCAACTTTCCTTTTACTCCGAATCTCTGAAGTCCTTTCATCGGGCTTACCTTAAGATAAACCATGTCTCCAACTTGTGGCTCCCATGTCCTTCTCTTCTGATCGGCATAGCTCTTCTGCCGACTTTGGGCTATCTTGAGCCCGTCTCGATAATGTCAATGATTTGTTGTTTTTCCTTGACATAATCGGGGTTGAACTCTTTGCTTGCTCCGGCTTCATACCAACATATCGGTGATCTACACTTCCTTCCATAGAGAGCTTCAAATGGTGCCATCTTGATGCTGCTTTGATAACTATTGTTGTATGAAAACTCTGCTAAAGGTAGATGCTCCTCCCATGATCCTCCGAAGTCTAGGGCACAAGCCCTAAGCATATCTTCTAAGATCTGATTGGTTCTCTCAGTTTGTCCGCCTGTTTGTGGGTGATAAGCGGTACTATAATCCAATTTGGATCCCAAAGCTTCGTGGAGTTGCTTCCAAAATGCTGATGTGAACACGGATCCTCGATCCGATACTATCTTCTTAGGTACTCCATGCTTACTCACGATCTCCTTGATGTAAAGATCGATAAGTTTCTCTCCTTTATCCTGCTGGTTTACCGCTAAGAAGTGTGCACTTTTCGTCAACCGGTCCACGATTACCCATATCATATCCTTCTTTTTATTGGTCATGGGTAGTCCGGTGATGAAATCCATCCCTATTTCCTCCCATTTCCACTCTGGAATAGGTAGAGGTTGTAACTTCCCTGCCGGACTCTGATGTTCAGCCTTCACTCGCTGGGCGGTATGGCATTCTGCCACATATTGTGCTATCTCCCGCTTCATGTTATTCCACCGAATAATTCCTTTAGATCCATGTACATCTTTGTACTTCCCGGATGTATTGAATATGGTGTTTGATGAGCTTCCGGAGTATTACTTCTTTGATTTCAGCAATATCCGGAACGCAAATCCTCTTCTGGAACCACAAAGATCCAGATTCTCCACGGTGAAATTCTGATGGTCTTCCCTCATCTATTCTCCTCATCTCTTCTACAATGAATGGATCGTCTAGCTGACCCATCATTATCTCATTCTTCAGGTTGACATTCAACTCATCGGCTACTTGCAACGCCGATAATCCTTCATGGGCTTCCTTCTCCCAAAGTTGTATTTGGGCTTGGCTTATTTCCTTCCTCAATTCCGGTGATATTTCTTGTTCCACTCCTCCGGTACTCTTTCTACTCGGGCGTCCGCTACAACATTAGCCTTCCCTGGTGTGTAATTGATTGTCGGATCATAATCCTTAATCAATTCTAGCCATCTTTTCGCCTCATGTTGAGTTCCTTCGAGTGAAGAAATATTTGAGGCTTTTATGATCTGTATAGAGCTCACACTTAGCTCCATAGAGAAAATGTCTCCAAGTTTTGAGTGCAAATACGATCGCTCGCTAATTCCAAGTCATGTGTTGGATAGTTTACTTCATGAGGTCTGAGTTGCCTCGATCCATAAGATATCACTTTCCGATCTTGCATGAGTACACAACCCAATCCGTGCTTGGATGCGTCACAGTACACGGTGTAATCCTTGCCAACTTCCGGAACTGCTAACACCGGTGCCGTGGTGAGTTTCTCCTTCAGAGTTTGAAAACTCTTCTCACACTCCTCTGTCCACACGAATGGTGTGTTCTTTCTTAACAGCTTTGTCATTGGTCCTGCTATCTTGGAGAATCCTTCAATGAATCTCCGATAATATCCTGCCATTCCTAGGAATCCTCGGATTTCCTTGACAGTCTTGGGTGCTTCCCATTCTAGAACTGCTGCTACCTTGCTCGGGTTGACAGCGATTCCATCTTTGCTAATGACATGACCAAGAAATTCCACTTGATCTAGCCAGAATTCACACTTACTAAGCTTGGCATAGAGTTGATGTTCCCTTAGTGTTTGCAACACTAACCTCAAATGATCGGCATGCTCTGCCTTGTTCTTGGAATATATCAATATATCATCGATGAAGACGATGACAAACTTGTCAAGATATGGCATGAAGATCTTATTCATGAGATTCATGAATATAGCTGGGGCATTAGTTAATCCAAAAGGTACTACAAGGTATTCATGATGTCCATACCTTGAAACAAAGGCAGTTTTCGGAACGTCCTCCTTCTTGATCTTTATCTGGTGATAACCGGATCTTAGATCAATTTTGGAAAAGACTCCCGCTCCTCTAACCTGATCAAATAGATCTTGTATTCTTGGAAGTGGATACTTGTTCTTGATTGTGACGTTGTTCAGATTTACGTAGTCTCCGCACATCCTTCTTCCTCCATCTCTTTTATCCACGAAGATCACAGGTGATCCCCATGGTGAAACACTTTCCTGAATGAATCCCTTTTGTTCTAAGTCATCCAATTGCTCCTTCAGTTCTTTCAATTCCTTAGGCCCCATTTTATATGGTGCTTTAGCAATCGGAGCTGTTCCTGGAATTAGGTCGATAGTGAATTCTATCTCCCTATCTGGGGCATACCAGGTAATTCCGCGGAAACACATCCTGGAATTCATTTACTACGGGTATGTCTTCTAATTTCACCTCCTTCATGCTATTCAGCTTGTAGCTCCACTTCAATCTCGTGTATGTTTGTCGCCTTGGTAGATCATTCTACTTCCATCGGGACTTTTCAAAGACACCGTCTTGTGTACACGATCGATCAATGCTCCATTAGCTTCTAACCGAGTTCATACCAAGAATGACATCAATGTCCTTCATCGGTAAAATGAACAGGTCCGCGTCAAACGCGCACTTATTGATCATAATGACTTGTTTTTGTTTGGCATGGGTTACTAATATCGTTCCCCCGCGTGAAAGTATGGTTATGGTTGTATCTAACTTAGTGCAACTAATCCCATGTTTGGTGATGAATTGTTGAGAAATGAATGATGTAGTTGCACCAGTATCAAAAAGTACTTTGCCAGGATGAGTGAGTATCTGGAGCGTACCTATCACCGCCTGGTCAGAGTTGACCACCTCCTCCAGACTGGTACAGTTCAGCTTGCCGAAGGGCTTCTTATTCTTCCAGCTCCCTCCGGTGTTTCCTCGACTTCCTCCTCCTCCAGATTGACCTCCTCCCGTGTTTCTCTTGGGGCAGTCCTTCAGCATGTGCCCCTCCTGGCGACAACCAAAGCATATTATCTTTGGCTTCTTACAATCTTTCGAGGTATGACCTCGGAATCCACAAATGCGACAGACAATCTGATTTGCAGTCTGAAACGCTTGGTTCCTCCTACTACCGTAGTAGTTGCTGTTGTTGTTGCTGTTGTTGTTGTTGTATCTTGGCTTGAAACTCAAGCTGGTATTGGGCTTGTTACTAACAAACCTCTTCGGCTCATACTTGGCCTTCTTCCTCTTTTCTTCTTGCAGTTGTTTAAAGTCATCTTCAAGAGTGATGGCTGCATCCACCAGCTCTTGGAATTCCGTTGCTCTCATCATCCGCAGCTGTACCTTGAACTGGGGACTTAACCCCCTCAGAAATCTTTTCTTCTTCTTGTCCTCGGTATTAACTTCCTCAACCGCATACCCGGACAGCTTGGAAAACTCCCTGACATAGGTCAGGATTGCCTTGTCCTTCTGCTCGAGACTCTCGAACTCTCGACGCTTTAGTTCCACGATACTTTCAGGAACATTGGATTCCCTGAACTTCCTTGCGAACTCCTCCCAGGTAAATACCTTTCCTGCCGGATACACGGCTACAATGTTGTCCCACCATGATGCGGCAGGTCCACACAACAGATGGGTAGCATATCTAACCTTCTCTTGGTCATTACATCCAACGGTGTTGAGCTTGCGCTCGGTATCCATCAGCCAATCTTCCGCGTCCATAGGCTCGGCGCGTATGCGAAAGATATCGGCTTGGTGTTTTGGAAGTCCGCTAATGAGACTCCCTGGTTCTCCGGTCTCTCCACCCTATTCTGCTGCATTAGATCCCGAAGGAATTTGTTCTCGCAGCTCCAGTGTTACACGCTGCCTCTCTTCTGCCAGTTGCATGTACTGGATAAAGTTCTGCTGAGTCATGGGTGGTGGTGGTGGTGGAAACTGATCTCTGGCTCCACCCTCAGCCTCTTCCTTTTCCTTTGCTTCGCGCTCCATGCGCTGCGCTTCCGTCTCGTTTCCTAACGTTCCCGACATAATCCCCCTAGTTCTGCAACACAAGATGATACTCATAATTACTCCATGCGCAAGTTTTATGAGCTCAACATTGTGCACAGAACTAGTCACGCAATGGAAATCAAGAAGCAAATCCAAATCATACAAAACATATACCATATATTTACATACATAAGTGGTCTTATTACATAACTCAAGTCGATGTGAGTATGCAAACTCACTTATTAAAGTATATGTACAAATTTATACAAATGTTACAAACTATAATACACGTGGTACTTGTGTATTATAGCCACGCCTCCCTTGGTGGTCTTCTAATCGGTCTTCACTCCCGGTACATTCCAGGCTTCCATCCAGTCGAACGTGTCGTCCTCCTGATAGACCCTGGAACATAAGGTCTCCCCGTTGGCTTGTAATCCGAGTCTGATGATGATCCTAAGGAGAAATCAGTGTTCATGAACTGATCGTTGAGTGCATCATAATCCACCCATCGGGTGTACTCTCCTGTAGCCCCACCATAAGGGTTACCAAAACCCATACCCGACTCAACCTGTGTCGGATATCCTCCATCCACTCCTTCATTACTAGGATAGCTCTGGTTCTGGGTTGTTGCGTCATCATTCATCTCTCCATCATAGTACGCAGTAGTACTATGGGTTCCCGTATCATCTCCCCAACGCCAACCCCTGGAATTCTCGATTGGAGTCTCGGAACGCTGATTGTTTCCGGATTCCTCGCCTCCTTCGTATCCCCCATAGGAACTACCCAGATAGTTCCCAGGTGTAGCAGGTGTAGGTCCACGTGCAAGTGGATCAAAACTGATGTAGTCACCAGCTGAGTAAACTGGTGTGTGTACCACATTCTCCATAGGTTCTTTGCCCCTACTCTCCTCCTTGGGTTCAGTGAACTCCTCAAGCATCGTATCAATAGCTCCTATCAGATGATTATTCAAGCTGAAAGAGTAATGATATGAAGTTACGGCTGTTGTCCATATATTTGGCTGCTTCAGCGGGTTTACTTTTGGCATATTTGAAATGATTCAGCATGGGATCATTATCTTCCTCCATATGAGGAATGTGGGTGAATTCGGAACCCATAAGCGCTTTCGTCTTATGCTCCCGAATGTCTGTTATGGCTCTCATAACAGCTATATGGTAGGCTGTATTGGTTGTCCTTGCTTCCCCAGCTGGGCATGACTACGCTCATTCCCAAAGATTCGGGAAGTCGCAATCCTACTCGCACTTGGCCAACACCGGACCATCATAAAACATGTACTTCTTTATCGGAATCGGGGATCACACCCAAATTCCAATAGCATGGCTCGTAAGATATCAGCAAGTCCTCCCCGGTACTCGTTCAATGTGGAATCCATAACTTTCACGTTTCTTCCCGGTCGTGCACTTGCCATGTTGGCTGTAGAAATAGAAAGATTATAAGATTAGTAATAATGCATCATAATAGAGATAATAAAGAATTATCGCACTAAAAGATATGATTGTTGTATTCTCAATTGAATATACACCATATTTTTAGAGAATTCTTTACTAATCCTATTTGACTCCTAACGTTTTAGTCCCATATACTAGGTTCCAACCTAAGGTCAAAGCTTTGGCTCGATACCAAGCTGTGGTGACCCCGCATACCATCGCATGTTGTAGTATGCCGATCGTTGATATAACATTCGCGAAGTACCATTCCGCAAATATTACATCCCTCGCAGTAGTACAACGGAACATAGCAGGGTCCATAACTCATTCACATATTATTACAATCATCATACACAAGTCGTCTCGGAGCTCCTCTTGGGTCCTAAGAGGATAACTCCTGGGTTCGAGACGAACCCAACTTAGCTTACAATACCATAGTCTCATTAAACTAAACATTTATTTAATCGAGCAGCTACATGGTAAGAGTTTGTGCTGCTCGGCTACTACTATTCCTCAGATATCTCTAGGCTTGTTCTCCTCCGGAAGCCTCCCCGGATCCGTAGACGATGATGTAGTCTACGCCTTCAACACCTCCTGAGAGGTCAGGTTCTTCATAGCCGATGATCTCGGCTCCTTCATTGTTGTCGCAGTCCTCCTCCAGACGATTCAGACAATCTAAGCATGGGGTTTAAGAGTGGTATGAGTACGAGCGTACTCAACAAGTTCATTATAGATAAGAGGTGTTTAATGCACTAGATACGATATTAGACCGGAAAGTCTAATACCAATGCAAGTTTTGATAAACATTTCTTCAAGAGATTGCTTTTATTTCAAAGAGCTATGTCCGTCGGCCTTCACCGGTTTACTAGAACTTCATGGAGCTCCTTTCCGGCCGCGTTCGCGGTTCCTCAATCCCGGAACAGGGAGTGACAGGTCACGATTCTTTACACTCTGCGGAGGTGTGTTGCTTTACCCATAAGAGATCTTAACCTTGGTGCCAACCGGGCAGCTTTCCCGTCCACACTTCCTTCGGTGTGAGGCCCGGTATAAGGTCTAGCCAATCATGTTCCTCCGCTACCTCGAACACCCACCCTTTGTTGCATACCCCGACCCCGGGTCCTCGTCGGTCCCATTATTCCCGTAATTTCGGGGTGGACCCCGACCACGACAACAGTTTGGGACTCGTTAACCAAACTCCTTCGCCGGTAGCTGCAACCCATCATAGACCACATTACCGTGGGGAATTAGAAGGGGATCCCCACCCTCAAGTTGTTCCGCAAGCAGTAACCGCTACGGTAAGCAACAGCTATACCGTGGGGAATTAGAAGGGGCTCCCCACCCTCAAGTTACTCCGCAAGACACAACTGCTACGGTAAGCGCATCCGTTGATGAACGAGAGGTGGAAACACTTTTGACTACTCCGTCCCACTCCGGATCTTATGGTTAACACGGGTATTACGGCACAAGAATCACTGGCGACATTTGTTGTTTAATCCTAGATGGATAATAACCCTTGCAATGGAACCTCCACCATATCAACACAATCCATGGTTCCATTGCCCACCACATAGTCATATTCATAGTTATGAAAGTAGTGGTTTTGGTTTTTATGCAATAGTGATAACCATAGTACTTTGCAAGTAATTTGATAAAGATACTCAAATGACATGAGCAAGTGATGAACTTGCCTGAACACCGCAAAGTTCTGCAGTTGGAAGGTATGGACTGACCCTTGTCCTCTTGTTCTGAAAAATAGCATCATTGTCCGATAAGGGCAATGGTTAAAGAAGCAATAATGCATGATTCCAGTTTTAGGGTTTGTTTCCCCCCCTTTCCGATGTCGTTGCTATTTTATGAGAGGTTAATTCTAAGAATGATTTGGGAATCCTTGATTTAGAGTAAATCCAACCTTGAAATGTTGTCAAGGTGTTTTGAAGTCCAAAGGCATTAATAGACTTATTTTTGTTATTAAAAAAAATATATATGTGATTTAAATGATTATTTAAATCCTCAAATTAAGACCCATTCTTAATTGTCTTCAAAAATTCTCTTTGATATTTTATTTAGGTAGAGAATTTTATGCTTGATACATTTTCATATTTTTATTTATTTTTTTGGAGTTATAATTAATTTCTATGAAATTTCCAAGTTTCTGGTTTATTTGGTATTTGTGAAATACCAAATTTGCCCCTGGGCCCACCTGTCAGGGTGGCCCAGCGGGTTGGGCTAAACCGGCTCGGGTCCAACCGACCCGAGCGGTCGCTCACTCGCCTTCCCCCTCGTGCCACTTGACCTAACCCTAATCCTCTCCCGTCGCTCTGGCGACCCGCGTCGCCGTCGTCGTCGCCGAATTAATCCGGCCATCCCCGGCCGGCTCCGGCGGCGTGGTTGGTCGCAAAATGACCGCCGCTTGACGGCGCACCAGATCCTCCGCGTCGATCTGGCCTGCGTCGCCCACACCGCTCGCCTCCAACATATCTGCACGCATGGCGCACGGATTTGAGTTGCTCCATCGCACGCCGGGATTCCAGACGCGATGGCGCTACCGTGGGCACGCCGTGGTGGTCTCTGGAGCGTTCGTGCCCCGCGACGCCTGGCCTGGCCGCGGCCCGGCGCTGCCTTGGTCGGCCGTGCCGTTGTGCCGCCATGGGCACGCGGTGGTGCTTCGCTCCAGGTGCGTTCGCCTCTCTCTCTCTCTCTCTGTCTTACTCATCTTCTTCGCCTTGCTCAGCTGCTGGCTTGCATCTCCATATTGAGATGCTTGCCGTGACTGTGCGCTGCTGCTGTGCTTGCCTGCTCCTGCTGTGCTATGTTGCTGCGCCCTGCGTGTGCTACTGCTGAGTTGCCTATGCTGATGTGCTTACTGCTGCTGCCATGGTTTGCTAGCTGCTGCTGCTCTTCTTACTTTGCTCTATGCACTACTGTTATATGCCATACTCCTACTGTGGCCTTCCTGTGATTGCTCATGAGCATCCAGTGATGCTCATGGCCTACTGGCTTGCTCCTATGATAACTCTTGCCACTAGGGTATCCTGTGTGTGCATAATCTTGTAAATTTACAAGAGCCAGTATTTCGTGTGCTCTTCGAGTGTGCTATACTTACATGACTAGGCTCAATTGAGCATTGTTACCGACTTGGCGGCTCCATCCCTTGATGGAGTGCTTCGGATACAATTAAAATGCTCTATTCATTTGTCACGTGATGCAATTGTTCAATTATCTGGTTAGCTTAAGCTGTCCGGGCCTTGTGATGATACTATGCTTGGCTGTGGTGACCTGTAGCAAGAGCAAGTGATGCTTTGATGGTTAATTGATCATTGTTTGCTTGTGAGCAAGTGTGTGTTTCTCTCTGTGATTCACTGGTGCTCACCAGTGCTGTTTGTGCTTCATTCAGGCTTAGCCTGGTGTGTACTATTGCTGGCTTAAGCATCTGCTGTTGCTTGCAGTGATCCAATGATTCACTGCAAAGCTCTGGTGTTTTGATTTATTTGCTTAGTTCACTTATCTGTATTTGCCTGAATCTTACTGAAGTGGATAAGTGATGTGAACTGCTCTGCAGTTGTGATCATCCTATTAAATGTGATAGAGCTAGATGGATGCCCACAGTGGTTGGGAACCCTAGCCCCTATTTGAACCCACCTGGGTGATGATATCTGTGCATGGCTTATTAATTTGGGCTGGTTCAGTGGTTGAGGTGACCTTGACAACAATTCATTGCTTGTTTAGGTAGCTCCCACCTTTGTTGGCTTGCTATGGCTTAGTGAATACATCACTGGGTAATTCTTTGTTGGATTTCCAGTGATCTTTGATGTTGACAAACAAGAATAGACACATATTGTCTATCTATCTGATGGTGTGCTAGGTTTTAGGTGCTAGGTGGCTTTGGTTGAATAGATAGGATCACTTCCTTGCTGGATTGCCTTGGTTATGCCACTGTTTTGGTATAGCCAGTGTTCCCTTGGTGATTTCCTATTGGCTTCACCCATTTTTGCTTGCACCAACTGACTTGGTAGCCAGATGATGATACAATCTGGGTATTCTACCCTTCTGTGTTCTCGTGATGCATTGTATGCTTATTTATGAGCAAAACTTGGTTTTGCTCGGGTTGATCTGTTTATACCTCACTCCAGCTCCTAGAAAATGGTGTGTTGGTGTAGAGGTTTTGCTTCTGTGCTGCTTTCTTGGCTTGCCCTGCTCCTCCTTGTGGCTTGTGCTTGATCTACTTCATGGTTTACTTCTCAACAGGAAACAGTTCTTTGCTTGAGTTGTTCCTGGATGAAATTCTGGCTATGTGTTCTTCCTGTTCTAAGTGTTCTTGTTTGCCAATGACTTACCAAGATGCCTGCCGATGAATGAGCTAGGGTTTGGCTCAAAAAGGTTATATATGATGCCCTCTTGCCCTCTCTGGTCGACAGCTTGGCCTGGTCACTTTGGTGACTCTCCCTGACTGTGTGTGCTGTTGAGCATGCACACTGCCTGGTGAGCAGTGTGGCTGTGTGTGTGTGCACCTGATGCTCTGAACTTGGTTTGGAGATGATCAGCTCGGCAGA
The DNA here is from genome assembly GCF_022539505.1 of Lolium rigidum. NCBI lineage: Eukaryota > Viridiplantae > Streptophyta > Magnoliopsida > Poales > Poaceae > Lolium > Lolium rigidum. The sequence goes on from NC_061510.1 coordinate 210,999,741, forward strand.
GCTGATCCATATCCACAATTTTCCATTTCTTTTTAAACCTGCCAAGTGGCTTTGCCACTTGGCTTAATTCTGTTTTATTTTTGCTTTGATTTGTGCAGGGATAATGTGATGATCAAGATGAAGATCAAGATCTTCTTGAGCAAGAATTACATGATGATCAACAATGTAGTTTAGGACATTTAATTGACTTGTAATTTTCCTTTTTCTTTTTCTATTTCTTCAATTCTTGAGATGTGTTGTAAATTCATATATTTATTCTGAATATTGTAATGACATTGTATCATGTATGTGATTATCAATAAAGCTCAAAGTTTTCTCTAATGAGCTTTACTTTAATATAATTGTTCATCTTATTTATTATTGATCATTTACTTAATGAATTTCCTCAATTGAATTATTTAAGTAATTATTTAATGTTTGAATTTGAAATTCAAATTCAACCTTGTTTTGAATTCAATCATGTCATAACATTTAGAATTCAATCATGTGAACTCTCCCCTCTCTTCTCGAAAACCCTAAACTAGTGAAGTGAGAAGCAAGTTTGTCGCACTCTCGAAACCCTAACCCTGTAAGGTGTCGAGAGAGAAACTTGTCCCCCTTCGATGCAGTTTTTGTTTAAAAGCGCGAAATTTCCCCAGAATTTACTATGCAATGCACATCCCTTTCTAAAATCTACCCCTCGATCGTCTCTAAACCTGGGACATTACAATGTGTGGAGCAAAGTACTTTGTCACATTTATTGATGACTTTTCTAGGAAGGTTTGGATCTATGTATTGAAGGCCAAACATCAAGTACTAAGCGTATTCAAGCAATTCCATGTCTCTCAGTTGAGAGAGAAACTGAGAAGAAAATCAAGTGCATTCACACTGATAATGGGGAGGGTATATTGGCCCATTTGATGCATATTGCAAGGAGCAGGAAATTAGGCACCAATTTACTCCTCTAAAGACACCACAGCTGAATGGTCTTGCTGAGAGGATGAACATGACAATTGTGGAGAGAGTTAGATGCTTGTTGTCAAGTGCAAAGCTGCCGAAACATTATTGGGGTCAAGTTTGGTCGACCGTAGTTTATCTTATCAATCTCTCACCAAATTATCCATTGCAAGGAGATGTTTCAAACATGGTCTTTTATGACAAGGAAGTCTCATATGAGCACCTGAAGGTTTTTGGGTGTAAGACCTTTGTTCATATCCCTCAAGATGAAAGGTCAAATCTTGATTCAAAGACACGACAGTGCATACTTCTTGGCTATGGAGGTGATCAGTTCAGCTACAAGTTGTTAGATCCAATAGAAATAAAGGTTGTGAGAAGCCGTGATGTTGTGTTTGTTGAAGACCAAAAAATTGAGGATATTGTGAAGACAAAGGAGAAAGTTCCGGAGCCAATTCCGGTGGGTGTTCCTCCTCAAAGACAGCTGAAGATAGAAATGATTCTTACCCTAGTCCTGCAGATTCAGCTCACCAAGAAGCTAAAGAGGATGATGCAAAATATGTGGAAGAGGATGCACATAGTGGTGCAGGTGTTGAAGATGCTCCCTAGCAGCAAGAGTAAAAATGCTGAAGAAAATGATCATGATAAGCAGGAAGCACCATCACCAGATAGTCCACCAGTAGATCCACTCAGACGGCCTAGCAGAGGCTGTGTTCCTTCCACTAGGTACGCATTAGATCAGTATATGGGGTTATTGTCTGATGGTTCAGAACCTGAGTGCTTTCCAGAGGCAGTGAAAAATGAGAACAAGAAGGAATGGAGTAAGGCTATGCAAGAAGATATGGATACCTTGCATACAAATCATACTTATGTGCTGGTGAAGTTGCCTAAGGGAAAGAAAGTTCTAAAGAACAAGTGGGTCCACAGAATCAAGCAAGACGATCACACGTCATATCGAAGGTACAAGGCCATGCTAGTTGTGAAAGGATTCAGCCAGAGAAAAGGTATTGATTTTGATGAAATATTTTCTTCGGTGGTGAAGATGACATCTATTAGAATGATCCTTGGCATGGTAGCAAGTCTCAACTTGGAGGTTGAGCAAATGGATGTGAAGACAACCTTCCTACAAGGAGAGTTGGAGGAAGAAATCTACATGAAGCAGCCTAAGGGGTTTCTTGTTAAAGGCAAAGAAGACTATGTGTGCAAGCTGAAGAAAAGTCTCTACGACCTGAAACAAGCACCAAGACAATGGTACATGAAGTTTGAATCTGTCATGGGGGAGCAAGGCTAAAAGAGGTATATCTCGTACCACTGTGTATTTATCCAGAGGTTCTCAGGTGATGATTTTATCATGTTGTTGTTCTATGTTGATGATATCTTGATTGTTGGAAATAATGTCTCAATGATTGCTAGACTAAAGAAAGAGTTAAGCAAAAGTTTTGCTATGAAATATTTTGGTCCAACAAAGTTTATTCTCAACATGAGAACTGAGAGAGATAGAAAATCCAACAAGTTGTACTTGTCTCAGGAGAAATACATTGAGAAACCTCGCAAGTTCAAGATGAACAAGGCAAGAGAAGTAAATTATCCACTAGCAGCTCACTTTAAGTTGAGCAAAAAGCAATTTCCCTACATTGAGAAGATTGAAAAGGAAATGCATAATGTTCCTTATGCTTCAGCGGTTGGGAGTTTGATGTTTGCTATGGTGTGCACACAGCCAGACATTGCTCAAACGGTTAGTACTGTGAGAAAATTTATGTCCAATCCAGGAAGACCACATTGGGAAGCCGTGAAGTGGATCCCGAGATATCTCCATAGCACTACAAATATGAAGATTTGTTTTGGCGCTAAAGAGCCAGAGCTGAATGCTTATTCAGATTCAGACTTGGCTAGAGATATTGATAGTAGAAAGTCCACTTCGGGCTATTTGGTTACCCATTCAGGGGAGCGGTGGCATGGCAAAGCAGGTTGCAAAAGTGTGTGGCATTGAACACAACTGAAGCCGAGTTCATCGCAGTAACAGAGGCGAGCAAGGAGCTACTGTGGCTGAAACGATTGGCTTGTGAGCTTTGGTTTAAGCAAGACAAGTATGTGCTGTTTTGTGACAACCAAAGTGCTATTCACCTACGCAAGAATGCAAGTTTTCATTCAATGTCGAAGCATATTGAGATACGTTATCATTGGATTCGAAATGTGGTGAATTCCAAGAAAATGCAGAGTGAGAGGATGCACATAGATGACACTGTGGCTGATATGTTGACCAAGGTGGTGACAAGAGGAAAGCTCGAGGTATGCCGTCGGCTCGCCGGCATGACTGTCAGTAGGTAGTGAGCCCCTCCATGATGTCGGGAGGGGATGTTTGTTGGGCCATGTCCCTCCACGTGGAGGTGTGTTGGCATCCCAACATCAGCCCACGTATCAACCATTGATCGAGGTTCACATCCAATGGTTGTGCTGCCTCCTTATGAGGTAGATAAGGAGAAAACCCTAGCCACTCTTGTTGGGTGTAATTGTGAGAGCAAGAGCAAGCCAGGACCTGGCTGCTGTTGTGAGAGACTGATTAACACACTAGAACATCACAACGAAGTGAGAAGAGAGGAAGAATGAGAGGTGATTTCTGAGATCTGACCGATCCGTCTTCAAGCTGGTGTTTGGAGGCTCAAACGCTCTTGGATCGGTTCCAAACTTAGTGAGTTTGTTCCTTACTTTGAGTACTTCGATCTGAATAGCTAGTTTGAGATTTGGGTCAAAGGAGAATCAGATTTGACAGCGGTGAAGTCAATTCGGACTGCAGCAGTTTCAACATAGAGTAGTTTTGGGAGACGAACAGTTTGGGCAGACCAACGATGTCCGATTAAGCTAATTTTTAGTCAGTATGTTGGGAACTCATATGTCTGCTTGTTGCCAAGTTTTTTTTTCTAATTGGATCTGCGGTTTGTGAGCAGTTTACTGATTACCGAAGAGGACAAAATCTATGATATCTCTGTTTTATTGTATCCTGCCTCTTGTGGTTGTTGTTGTTGCTGGTGGGCAACGATGAGAAGTGTGTTGTAATCTCTAGATGTTCTAGAGATGACTCAGGTTGATCATAGTGAAGCTTGCTTAGAGCATCTCTAGCAGAGCCCGTAAAAACGCGGACTGAAAAAGTGGATTTCTGTTCACCGAACTCGTGTATTCAGGTTGTAAAATGGCTGGCGCAGAACAGAGCCCATAAACCAAAACTGTAAAACAGAATATTCTGCGCCAGCCACTTCCGAACCCATAAAAATAGGGTTTATGATTTTTTTTTGCATATGATTGAACAAACGACACAATGAAATGCAAACAATTCATGCATAGTTCATAGTGCAGACATCAAATGACACAATCAAAGAAAACAATTCATAGTTCACCATCTCCTCTCACCGCCGGCATCAAACCGAGGTAGGCCCGCCGTGACCATCATCGCCAGCACTTCCTGGAGTCTGTTGACGTCAGAAACCCACTGGCGGGCAGCGACGGGCAACACAGTAGAGCCGGGAACAACTAGGGCTGCGGCTGGCCCCAGTCCCTCAGAGCGACGGCCCGCAAAGCCTCCTGGTCACACGTCCGATGCTATCGCAAGGGCGTGCCACCCGACCTATACCTGGTCGGGAAGGTGTTGGATGATGCCTCGCTTAGTTTCCTGCATGGCATACACGTAAACATTAAATACGAGCCTCGATCGGCTCTCGGGTTATCCCGTGAATCGGCTCAAAGAGCCGATCCACCCATGATTCGTACAAGGTGTCCGAATATATGGTGGTCCTGCTTGATCAAGATAAAGCTAATGAGATCTACGACGATTTAGGGTTTTCACCGCATAATCGGATCATCCTACTCACGATTGGGCCTCGCGCTCGCGCACGGTGACCGTAAGCCGATCCTAGACAGGGCCTAAAAACCAACACGAGGTTGATCCCGGAACATCCTTTCTAGGGCTAGCAAACTTCACCCTACACGCCGCTGGATCCTCCAACCCTTTGTAGGGCCTAACTAATGCGGATATTAAACTAATCCTTGCAGAGCAAGGAGCAACCGTAACGGATCAGATCTACTAAACTATGATCAAGCGGGGTGCCGCCCCTACACCTGAGATAGGTGTAAGGGCGGCTAGATGCATAAGGGTCGCACTACGACAGCATATGATACGAAGAACAATGCTAACCCTAACACATCTAAGATAACTACGTTGCTCGCCATCAAAAAGGCTTCGAGCACGAGCAACGCATGAACAACGTGGGTAGGCTTGGCTGCCTAGATCGCAAGATGCGATCTAGGCAGCATGGTGCTTACCGGAGAAACCCTTGAGACGAAGGAGTTGGCGATGCGCCGAGATTTGTTTGTGTTGAACGTTGGTTGTTGTTTATTTCATAAACCCTAGATACATATTTATAGTCCAGGGGACTTTCTAATTTAGGCGTGCACCTAACCGTGCACGGGTCAAACTCTATCTAACCGACACGTATCCTAATATGTTACAGATACACGGGCGAACTAGCCCAAGCTTTGCATGTAAGGCCGATTCACGTACTTCTTCTATATATGTATATCCTAAAAATCCATCTTGATCGCGGCCCACCTCTGACTCGGTCAAATTCTGGTGATAACACATGCCCCCCTGGTTTTGGAAATGACATTTCCAAAATCATTACGCTTTTCTTTCATCGGGTCATGTCGTGGCAGAGCAGAAACCGCCGCAGAATCCTCATCATGATGCCTTGCCCCCTCCACTTCTCCACGTGGCTGCAAAATTTTCCTGTTGGGCAACATCCCCTCGGAAACTGATGTGGCATTGAATCTCCCTCATATCCCTTTTATTTAACCGTTCTAAACAGCTTGCTCCTCCTTCGTCCTCCTCGCATTAGCACCAAAAAACCCTCTGCGCCACCATGTCTTCTTCCTCCTCCGAGTTTTCCTATGGGTCCTCCTCCTCCCGCGAGACGCCGCCGGACATCCGCGCCCCAGAAGAATGGGACCTGGAAGACCACGCCTCCTCCATCTGGTCCGAAGACGACCAGTCTCTGACCAGCGGGGATGAAGATCTTCAGTTCCTTGCCGTTGGGGAACTGGAGTCGGAAAGCGAGGACGACCGTTTCCCCTGGGACGGCTGCCCCACCTCTGAAGAAGAGGAAGAGGAAGACGACGACGACGACGACGACTCCCTCGAGGGCTACCCGCCGGCGAAACGCCTCCGCATGTGGTGGGACGACGACAGCAGCGACGATGAAGACGGGGATGAAGCTCCCGTAGAGGGCTACGGGAGTAGCGACGAGGAGCCCATCGGCAGCAGTGCCGATGAGAGTTCCGAGGATGACGACGAAGGCAGCGATGGCCCGTAGATTAGGATCTACTAGTGTAGGCCTAGCAGTAGTAGATTGGTCAATAGACCCTTCTTTTGTTCTTCTTCTTTTTTGAGCAATCGGCTCTTTCTTTGTAAGAAATCCAGTTTATGAATGAAGAAGTTTCCCCAATTTGACTTTGCCGATTTCTTTTAAACCGATTCTCAATGAGCCGATGGCAACGCACCGGTCTCTCATAATCCGCCCTTCCCTTCTTCAACCTGTAGGATAACGTTGCATAGAAAACAAAAATTTTCCTACCGCGAACACGCAATCCAAGCCAAGATGCAATCTAGAAGACGGTAGCAACGAGGGGGTATCGAGTCTCACCCTTGAAGAGATTCCAAAGCCTACAAGATGAGGCTCTTGTTGCTGCGGTAGACGTTCACTTGCCGCTTGCAAAAGCGCGTAGAAGATCTTGATCACGATTGGTTCCGGCGCCACGAACGGGCGGCACCTCC